>NC_083605.1:5739136-6051279 GCF_029168945.1 Cannabis sativa
TGCAAGCCAATCTCAGACTTGGCAATGGGAGATCAGGAGGTGCTCGACCAAATGCCACTTACAAAAATTTCACTGATTCTACCAACTCGACTACTGGCCGAGGCAGGGGATATCCTAGGTACAATCAGCAAAGAGTTATTTGCCAAGTTTGCCTTCGATCTGGACACACAGCCCCAATTTGCCACTATAGATTCGACAAAAACTGAGTTGTTCCAAGAAACAATCAGCCACCAAGAGCACATCTCACTGAAGTTGAATTCGACTATGATCCTCAAGCCTATTCCACCACTCTTGTTCAAGATTTTGGTGATGATTCTTGTTGGTATGCAGATACAGGAGCTACTGCTCATGTCACATTTGATGCCAACAATCTGGACAGTTCTCAACAATACTCTGGTTCTGAGACTCTAGCCGTGGGGGATGGTAAGAAACTTCTCATTTCTCAAATTGGTCATTCTACTATCCCTTCCTTTAATCCCTCTCATCCCCTTCAATTACAATCTGTTTTACAAGTACCTTCCATTACTAAAAACCTTGTCAGTATATCTAAACTTGTTGATGATAATGACATCTTTCTTGAGTTTCACAAACACTGTTGTTTTGTTAAGGACAAACACACAGGGGCACCTCTCCTCAAAGGAAAGCGTAAAAATGGACTTTACATGCTTAGTGAAGGACATGGCTCTTGCACTTTACCTCTACAATGTTATCACACTTCTCTACCCCCTTCTTGGTTGTCCTCTAGCAATAATTCTTGTACTGATATACAAACAGATTGTATTTCTCACTATTCTCATGTACCTGAATGTAATAATCTTGATATGAATAAAAAGAATTCATCTCTTTTTGATCATTCTGTTTTTCATTCCACTACTTCTCATGATATTAATGTTTGGCATTGCAAATTGGGTCATCCCTCCACATCTACCCTTGTCAAACTTCTGCCCTCATTACCTCATACTGGTTCTGTCAAAACATTGCAATTTTGCAATGCTTGTCACCAAGGCAAAAGTCACAAGTTGCCTTTTCCTATATCCACAACCCGTGCTAGTCAACCTCTTGAGCTAATTCACACCGATTTATGGGGTCCATCACATATTCCATCTAAAGATGGCTTTAAATATTACATTCACTTTATTGATGATCATAGTCGATTCACATGGATATATCCCCTCACCTTAAAATCCCAAGCTCTTGAGATGTTTCTTAAATTCAAAAGCATGGCTGAAAAGCAATTTGGTCTTCCAATTAAAGCTGTTCAAGCTGATGGTGGGGGTGAATACAAACCTTTTAAGAGATTTTTGAGTGACCAAGGCATTGTTTTCTCTCACCCTTGCCCCCATACTCATGAGCAACATGGTAGGGCTGAACGAAAACATAGACATATTGTGGAAATTGGACTAACACTTCTTGCCAAAGCCAAATTAGATTTTACTTATTGGTGGCATGCCTTTCAATATGCCACTTTCACCATTAACCGATTACCTACTGCTGTAATCAACAATGTTAGTCCTCTTGAATGTCTATTTCAGATGTCACCAGATTATAGCATTATGAAGCCCTTTGGTTGTGCTTGTTTTCCACATCTTAGGCCATACAATAATCACAAAATGGACTTCAGATCTGAAATGTGCTTGTTTCTTGGTTACTCATCTTATCACAAGGGTTTTCTGTGTGAAAATGCAAAAGGCAGAATCTTTATTGCTCGAAATGTGGTCTTCAATGAAGCATGCTATCCTGGTTCTCTTCTTCCCAAACTTCATGATCAGGTACAATCTAATTCCCATTGTGTTCCAACTGCCAGTTTTAATACTCAGTTTCCTATACTTAACTCTCATTCTACTTTGTCTCCTGGGGTGCAACCTGTTTATCCTGAGCCAATTTCCTCCTCCCAACTTCCCCCTACTGTACCTGCCATTTCACCACCAAATATACATGCTTCCCAACCCGAAATACCTATTTCTTCACCAACAAATGTCCCACACCAACCAGCAACTTCCCCAGCATCCAATACCCCTGTTATACCACATGCTACTGGTGTTTCTCACACAAACGACCCTGCCTTATTACCTGTCAATCTCTCCAATACCAGTACCACACCATCTGCAACTACTTCTGGTCTAGCAAATGTTCCCTTACAGGTTGCACCTCAGTCCACAACAGGTATTGTTTGTACTCATGCTATGCAAACCAGATCACAAAGTGGTGTTTTTAAAACCAAAGTCCTATTTAGCAACCAAGCATCCTTTATCTCAGTCATTACTGCCTACTGAACCAAAAAACTTAAAGGATGCTCTGCAAAATCCCAAGTGGCTGGCTTCAATGGATTCTGAAATTTCAGCTCTCAAAAAAGCTAAGACTTGGTCTCTTGTTCCCTTTATGCCTGGCATGCATGTTATTGATAACAAATGGGTCCACAGAATCAAACTCAATGCGGATGGTACTCTAGACAGATTCAAGTCAAGATTGGTGGCAAAAGGTTTCTTACAAACACCTGGTGTGGACTATGCTGAAACATTTTCACCAGTTGTCAAACCAGTGACTGTGAGGACAGTTCTTTCTCTTGCTGTTACTCATCAATGGCCAGTCAAGCAACTTGATGTAAGTAATGCTTTCTTAAATGGTACTCTTACAGAAACAGTTTATATGAAGCAGCCTCCTGGCTTCATTGACACCACCAAACCCGATCATGTGTGCCTCTTACACAAAGCCATTTATGGCCTCAAACAAGCACCTCGTGCTTGGAATGACAAGTTGAGATTTTCTCTTCTACAGTGGGGTTTTCAATGCTCAAAAGCTGATCCTTCCTTATTCACATATGGTTCTGGAGCATCTCTTATTATTTTACTAGTTTATGTCGATGACATTCTAGTAACTGGACCTCACCCGAGCCTCATTCACAAACTCATAAATGATCTGCATGCTGAGTTTGCTCTCAAAGATTTAGGTGAAGTTCATTATTTTTTGGGTGTTGAAATTTATAGGGACTCCACAGGCATGTATCTTTCTCAAACAAAGTATGTTGCTGATCTTCTTGTGAAACTCAACATGGAAGGTGCCAAAAGTCTCCCAAATCCTTCAAGTGCTTCTGTCAAATTGTCCTTAACTGATGGAGAGCCATTCTCTGATATAACGTTGTATAGAAGCACGGTTGGTGCCTTACATTATTTGTCTCTAACAAGACCAGATGTGGCTTACATAGTCAACAAGTTGAGTCAATTTCTCAAGGCCCCAACTACAAGTCACTGGAGTGCTTGTAAAAGGTTACTACGATATCTAAAGGGGACAATTACTCACGGTTTGGTTCTCAAACCTGCTACTGATATGGCTCTACACAGCTATTCAGATGCCGATTGGGCAAGCTGTGTAGATGATCGAAGGTCTACAGGAGGCTATGTCATCTTTTTAGGAGGCAATCTGATTTCATGGATGACTAAGAAACAGCAAGTCGTTGCCCGTTCTAGCACTGAAAGTGAGTTCAGAGCTCTTGCAAACACAGCTGTTGAACTTAAGTGGATCACTTCCTTGCTCTCTGAACTTCATGTTTGTCTCACTCGATGTCCTATAATCTGGGTAGACAATCAAAGTGTTGCTGCACTAGCTGCTAACCCAGTATTTCATGCTCGGTCGAAGCACATTGAAATCGACTTACATTTTGTTCGTGACCAGATTATTGACAAAAAACTTGCTGTTCAGTTCGTACCCTCACTCGATCAAGTTGCAGACCTTCTTACAAAGTCATTATCTACTGAGAGATTCAACTACCTAAAGTCCAAACTTCACATGGATGTTTCCAAGTTTAGTTTGAGGGGGGATGTAAATAACTAATTTCTGTTATTACTGTTTATAACTGTATTGCTTAGGTAGTTAGTTAGTTAGTTCCTTTCTTTTCTCTCTGTATTAAAACTCTCTCTATAAATAAGATTGTAAGTCTAGTTGTTGATAAGCTTTTGCTTTTGGCTAATCTCAATTAGCTCTGTTTTTCATTCTTTCTCTGGTTCTATGTTCTTACAAGTCCAACCAACCAGATATTTTCGATGGTGACTAATTCTTTTACCTTTAATGAATTTGGAGATAAGCTCTTATACAAGATCTCCCTTGCCAACTGGAAGACAGTAATTTGAAAGACGAAGGAATTAAAGAGAAAAGAATGGAAATGGTTGTGCTTACTCGAAACAGAAAATTCTAACGACATTGTTGGAACCCTCTTCAACCAAAAGTTAGAGGTAAAAAACCAGTAATCTCAAAAGCCTTGAGCATGCTTCAAACCACTACTACAATTTTACCTGACATTATTAGTGACACGCACAAAAGTGCAGGTCACAAAATAGTTATGATTTATGTTTAGTGACATGCATAATTAGACTTTAAATGTTAGGTGTTAGTCTCCCGTAATGCAGGTCACTGAAAATACGAATGGTCACTAAAAAGAAAAATCTATTTTTTTTTATTAAATGAAAAATACTGATATATAAAGACGCATCACGAGGAATTGGAAAAGCGTGTAGTGACCAGCCAGACGCGCCACTAAACCTACATAATTATCATATAGTTTTAGTGATGCGCAAAGTATGTCAGGACACGCTTTCCCAGTCCGTCATAGCATGACTCTATATACACTAATACAATAAATAATATTTATTTTATTTTTTTATATTAAATGTAGGATATCATATTTTTTTTTATTTATTTGTTGATCAAATGTATCAGACTTTTTTATTAAATAAATAATTTATAATAATACAATAATATATATAACAAAGTAAGAAACCCTAAATCGAACCACATCTCTTTCTCTCTCACCCTCATTTCGCACCTCATTCTTTCTCTCTCACCCTAAATCGAACCACAAGATACACCTTATTGATATAGGTAGTACCAATCAATCCATTTAAGCCCTCATCAACTGTGTAGTCCCATACCTACACAGTCTCAGAATCATCCCGCTTGACCTTCCCGAGGTGATGTGGGATTGCACAGCTTACCCAGTATTTCCCC
Source organism: Cannabis sativa (assembly GCF_029168945.1). Classification (NCBI taxonomy): domain Eukaryota; kingdom Viridiplantae; phylum Streptophyta; class Magnoliopsida; order Rosales; family Cannabaceae; genus Cannabis; species Cannabis sativa. The sequence continues at coordinate 5,744,135 of NC_083605.1, forward strand.
TTACGGATCACGGAACTACAAACTGTCACAACCACGCCCCCCCCCCTTACGGGGTTCGATGCCCTTGTCGACCACACTTCTGGCTGGGTCAAAGCTCTGATTTCATTTGTAACATCCCCACTTTCAAGCCTATATTGGGTCCTTACACCCACGGAATGAATGGCTCTTATACACGAGTACATCACTCTGACTACTTCATGGACTAACGACTAACCCTACAGACCAACACGAGTGTTTCCAGCATGCTTTATCGTCACTCGCACGCTTCTTGGGAAAACTTTCGAGGAGGTCACCCATCCTTAAATTACTCGAGGTCAAGCACACTTAACTGTGGAGTTCTATTGAGATGGGTTACCGAAAAACAAGATGCACCTTGTTGATATAGGTAGTACCAATCAATTTATTTAAGCCCTCTTCAACTGTGTAGTTCCATACATACACAGTCTCATAATCATCCCACTTGACCTTCCCCAGGCGATGTGGGATTGCACAGCTTACCCGGTATTTCTCCTTACGGATCACGGGACTACTGACTATCACATGATAGTTATAATATTTATTGGTAATTTGATCCATGTCCCATGGAGATGAATTGTAAATCTCTTCCGTAGCAGCATCTCCGGCCTGCCCCTTGATCAGTTCTTCCTCCTTAAGATGGACGACGTCTGCCATTACAGTAACTGAAAAAGAAAAAAAACTAAGTAGTTAATAACCACACTAAAAAGATAGAAGGGGTATGGGAGAGTCCTCTCCTAAAAATGCATAGAGAGATCCCCTCCGAACCTGCCATTCAGAAGCAAAATCCAGAACGCATGAATTTGTAAGGAATTTCTCAAAGTGTTTCATCTGGAACCATAAGGGTCCCAACCAGAAGATTAGAATTCAGCCATTCACAATAATATTTTGCTAAGTTTGGTTTCCTGACAGAAAATCACTAAAATAGCAGAGTTTCACAGAACCTAATGCTTTCTACAACCCCAAAAGCCTAAATTCTATTCACTAATCTCTTACAATAGACATGCGAACAGACAAAGTTGACCAGATACATTCTCAAGAAATTTAACCATCTTACCCTAGACCTCAAACACTTTAAAACTCCATAAATGTAAAATATACTTATGTGATGAAGAGGAAGAGCTTGGGATTGTTAAAGACCTTGGGAAAGGAATTCAGACATTGTGCGATAGTTATAGCGATGGCATGATAATAGAAATCTCTTTAAGGCATGTGATTCTGGACCAAATCTTACAAGCTCGAGCTATAAGTCTGTCAATCTTTGCCTAAAAATCTAACAGTCTTGATGGGTCTTAAGGAGGATTCGTCAGGTCTGGGGTGGTGCTCTTGGGTTTTCTCATGTTAAATTCAAAGTAAAAGGCAAAAGCACTCGCCAAGATAGTGGATCATTCACCAAAAGTTATTTTTGTCTCTTTTCTCTTCTGAAAAAGTTTGAATTAAAAATGAAAAGTGGGTAAAAGTGGTGAATGGAAGTTTTACGCTCTATTTATAAGAGTAGAGTAGATGATCCATGCACCCCTTAAATGGATAGCCCATATTACATCCTAGAAAATATAAATTGAATCCAACAGTTCGGGAGTGGAAAGATCAACATTAAATGTCGAATAACGGGTTAAGGTAGTTTCAATGATTTTTATTTTCCTTGAAACACACGTTGACATGATTCAGTCGTCATCACTTGATCAAGGTGCCACGTGATTTTTCAACGTCCATAAAGCTCACGGACTAAGTAGCTAAGGCTAAGTGCAATCCACCCGTTAGAAACAAAAGGTTCACAAGATGTCCATAAGTAAAAGCATAGAAGCTAGAGTCAGTGTATTGTATGTATTTATGCTGTTAGTGGGCAAGGTTACACGCAAACCCTAGTCGGTCTTGGGTATATCCATACCCGGACCTTAGCCTATAAATACTACATTATCCCTTCAAGTAAAGGGTTGAAAAATACATTACTCAAATACTACAGAAAAAATTTAGGATTCTTAAGTTTGTCAAGAAAATTGATGTAATACTTCAAGGCTTCTTAGCCCAATACAATTGACTCATGAACAAGGTTTCGTTACTATACGAACCATGTAAGAATCTCTTTCTCTATTTCATTTACTTGATTGATTTTCTTAGTTCTTATTTTATTATATATAATGAGTTTTTAAAAATCTCTAAACAATTTATAATTCAAAATTGTGATAATTTTTTTATTGAGTATATTGAAGCTGATAATATGTAAATAACAATGAAAATAAATATTCTTAAAAAAATATTTAAGTTACTATCAATATTATGCTTGAAATTATTTCTAAATATCAATATCAATACAGAATCGTATTAAGTTTATATAAAAGATTACACAGTTTGATTTGGTTTGAACCATAAGTAAGAATTTTAAAATTATGAGCGAACTAGAGAATTATAAACGATCCAAATTGACTAAACTATCCTTTGGTCTGGTTTCAAATAGTTTGGTTAGGATTGATTGGAGTTTGGAACCACAGATTGCGGATTGTATGAGCAACCCTAGAAGGGGGAAATAGGATGGGCAATAGGTGAGCAACCTCAGGTTTCTCTCTCTCGCTCTCTCTCTATCTATTTCCCGTGGCCTCTCTCTCTCACAATTTTTTTTTCTCTCTTCCCCTCTATTCAGATTCGTTTTTTTTTTACAAGTTTCTATGTTCGAAAATTGATGGAGCCTCATCGTCAGTGGTCCCAAGTCTTGTCTCTCTCTAATCATCCTCACTTATATCTTAGATCGTTGTCCTCAAGCCTCTCCAATCGTCCCTTTCATCAATAGATGTAAATAATTAAATTAATAACATTTAGAGATTATTAAAAGTCTTATTGTAATCGAATTTGGGAATTATTGACACTAGATTTCTATATTTTGTTGTTTATTTAGTTTTGTTAATTTAAATCTAGACTCTTTTTTGTAGTTTATTTTTTCAGTTCAAAATTATAAATGGGTAGGTGAGATCTTGATTTTTTTTAAGAGCATTTTTTTCAAGGAAAAAAAGAATAACATGTACATTTAAATAAGTTCGATTCTTTATCGAATCATAAAACCTCAATAGTCGGTGGTTTTATAGGGTTGCCTATCAATAGTAACCCTTTAAAACTGAATGGAAAAATGCCAGCAACCATTTAAAATGCTTTGGAATGTTCATTGCCGACTGTTTGTAACTGATGCTTAAATTATTTCATTTTGCGTCGGTGGTATAGATTTTGGTCTTACGAACTAATGATAATAATTTATCCAACTTTTTAAAACAGTCCTAAACTCTTTTTCATAATAGTGCAATATAAAATAAATGAAAAATGTTTATAATTTAATGCAATAATTAAATTTAATAATAAAATATTAAAAAATATAAAAATAAATTTGAATAGACAACCCTATAAACCGACTAGGTAACAAATTTAGATGAACTTTTACTATGTGACAAATTAAATTAATTTTTGCCATACCATTAAAGCAATTTTTTTACAAAATAAGCTATATTTCAACAATAAATAACCAATTTTGAATTTTCACGGAGATACTCTTACAAAACAAAATTCAATATATAGCAATCAAATTAATGAAATCTAGATTATATAGCTGGAGGTATAGCTGGCTATGTCTCCTCTATGTTAATTAAGTGATAATCTCTGTTCTGGATCGATCTTTTTAACGTGTTATAAGTATATATATATAACAGTAGCTGTCTTACAAATTAGTCCATATATTGATGAGAAGCCTATAGTATGTAGTATATATAGGGCGCACAAAAGAATAAAATATGTAGTTAATAGCTAACTAGGGCTATGTAGTATTATAGTATGGTTTATATATAGGGTACAAAAAGAATAAGTGTATACATACATAGGCCGGGTCCAAAAGGAATCGCTGGACCTTCTCTAGGTTTAGGTTCTTCAGAAGCAATAAAACTCATATTATTAGCTACTCTCTTAAATTTATGACTAATATTATCGCCAAACCTATAGCTATACATATACATATATATATATATATGATCAGTGCGTGTGTGTGTTTAATATTATTTGATAGATACCTACGTATGTGTGGTCATGAATTTCAAATTGTACAGATAGGCGTATGGATGTTGCTGTACACTTTTTTTTGTTTAATTAACTTGAAGCACGCAATTTTGATATTAATTTTAATCAACAACATAATTTTCTTCAAAATCAAGTGTGTATAGGCTATGTATTATTTTTGATAAACAAGTAGAGATCACTATGTATTGTTTCTCATAAATTTGGAGCTTCAGTAATTAATTAATAAGGGGCACATCGGCCGAGTTTGTTAGTATAAGCTCGGGTGTGACCTGTGTGAGAAGGTACATATAAAAATCCACCCCGTTCATGAGCAATATTCACCATAGTCATTACAGCTAGTTACTATATAATGCAAATTTTATTGAGGCTAAACTTAACGCTATAATCTTATATTGGTTGAGACTTGAGATTTAAAATAACCTCTTTCTCTCTAGCTCTCTAAAGATTACTAAATTTCTTTAAGAAACTCACCAAGTATTGCTTGATTTGTATAGTTTCAAAGTTTATATACATCCCACTTCCAACAAATTTAGGAAACACTAATTGGAATAGACATTTCAGGCAATAATAAAAAATCAATTGTGTTAAACCTTTTTAACTACTTTAAATTAGTTACATTTTTCTATATCGTAATTATGTACTTTGATACTTTACTTATGTTAGCTTCTATACGTTAAATTATAGATCCAGCTCAAATTACACAAATCCAATATTACTTCCAAATAATATATCAAACCAAGAAAATTATAATATGGTTAACCTATTCAAGATCAATAGGAGATTCAAAGACAGTAGTTGAGCTTAAGATAGTGTGGTTGGCGCGTTGTGGTTTAATAATTTTCCTCGCAGTAGAAGTCCTCGACAATAGTATAGTATTAGGGTTTATGCCCTCAAAAGCATGTAAAGATATTTTGATTTAAATATAATTAGTTGAACATTTTGATATATACTTGAATGTTAAATTATTAATAATTTATATTGAATAATTTATATACAAATATAAATAAAAATATATTATTCATATATGAGGCTGTGACTTGTACTGTACAGAGAATTAAGATCATTGGTCATGAATAAAAATATTCAACCACGTATTAAAGTTATGAAATCTTTTATCAACGGTTGCTATAGTACGATTTACTGATGCTCGTTATTTGAAACAACAAATCTTGATTCAGATTGCTAATCTAGGAATACATCTAAGTGAAGGTATTGTATATAGTAGAGATTATATTGACATGGACTGATATGTAAATAAATTGTCTTTATCAAACATGTCATTTACTATAAAGATCTAATTCATATCACAATGATGATCAATAGTAGATCGGCATGGATTCCGAGTAATCATGAACTCGTGTTTATGTTGTTAGTTTCTTTGATTCACTCGTTAATATTTCTTAGAAAAGATGATCCTTACAACTTCTATTTTAGGAAGCTAATAATGTAGATGACTGGGAACTTAATGTATAATCATTATGCAATCCTGACTTTTCTAATGAAACAAATTTTGGTTCCTTTTAAGTGTTAATTCTAGAATTAAAAATTTTTGCAAAAAATTAAATTAGATTTAAATTATACTTTCAATTAGTGGTACTAAAGGATAAAGAAGTAATTAGAAAGGTAAAATGGTAATTTAACAAAAACTAATTACGATCTGACACAAGGAGGGCTAATCACTGAAATTAATTATATCAATGGATACTGTAAAATAAACTCATTAAATATAATTCTATAATTACTAAAAGTTCAATTCCATATTTATAGTGAAATAATCGTTAAATTAATAAATAAGATTATTTGGTTGATGTAATTCTATTGAGTGTGGAGCTCATCAACTAACTTGTTGGCCAGAAAATTAAACTTAACTTAAGAATAGATGAAGCATGAATGTAAGTGACTATCTCAAAGTAGAGAGAAAATAAAAACTTTATATTGCTCTCAATATGTTGAATGCAAGAGTGATTTTCCAACTACTTCTCACATCTGGCTTGAGATACATATTGGACCCAAGGAGATAAATTGTCACTTTCAAGATGTAAATCTCCCGTGCTAGAGGTGCCCTTGCACCTTGCACCTTTGTCTGGTGTTAGATAGTCCTGGTTCGCAAGAGTGGTGGTTGCAGAGTCTTGGTGGTTAGGGCATCAAGTATGCAGGAATGATGCTCCCACTACTCGTACCTCCTTACTTTCAGAGTTCGTAGGAGGCGTGGTCGCAGTCTCCTCGCATATATGCCTTGTCCTTGCGATTGTATCTTTGTCATTTCACTCTCCTCTTGCTTGGGAAAATTCAACTAAGTTTTTTCAGGCCATGGTTGAGTTACCTTAAGAAAGCCATGGTCAAGTGACCTTGAAAATATCAGAGTTGAGTGACATTGAGAACGTCATTGCTGAGTGACATTTGAAGGTGCCCTTACCGATTGACCTTGAGGATGTCATGGTTGAGTGACATTTGAGGGTGCTCTTACTGAGTGACATTGAAAATGTCATGGCCGAGTGACATTTGAGGGTTGCCGAGTGACCTTGAGGATTTCATGGTCAAGTGACATTTTTATGGCCAAGTGACATTTGAGGGTGCTCTTTCCAAGTGACCATGAAAATGTCATGGTCGAGTGAAATTGAGAATGCCATGGTTGAGTGACATTTGAGGGTGCCCTTGCGTAGTGACCTTGACGATGCCATGGCCAAGTGACATTAAGAATGTCATGGTCGAGTGACACTTAAGGGAGCATGGTCAAGTGGCTTCAGGAAGGCCGTGGCCAAGTGACCTTGGGAAGGTCATAACCGAGTGACTTTTGGGGAGGCCATGGTTGAGTGACATTCGTCACACCATCTTTCACGCCTCGGTTAGCTAACCTTGGAAATTACAAGTGCTAATTTTTGGGGTTAACACTGCCCCCATAGTCAACAAGAATCCTTTAAGTGTTCTTGTGGACTAGTTACTATGGTGTCCTTTAGGTAGTTTGTGGACTTCTTCCTAGACACGCACTTCAACAATGCAGTTAGTATATATAAGAGGTTCTTCCTTTCTCATCTTCACTTCACAACTCCTTCCTTGGTCTAGTGGTGAATTTTAATCCTCCTTATCAAGAGGTCCCAGGTTAAAATCTGGCCTTAGCCTTTTTTCTCTATTTTTCTTCTTCTTTTTTTCTTTGTTGATTACTTAAGAATAATATTTTTCCTCCTACATCTGAGTGACTTTAGTCACTTTGGGGACCGAGTGACATTAGTCACCATGGGGACGAGTTACATTAGTCACTCTTGAGCCAAGTGACATTAGTTACTATGGGGCCGAGTGATCTTTGTCGCTCTCGAGCTGAGTGACATTAGTCATGCTTAGGCCAAGTGAAATTAGTCACTATGGGTTTGAATGACCATGATTGCTCTCGAGCTGCGTGACATTTGTTTCTCTTGGGTTGAGTGACATTAGTCACTTTATGCCGAGAAATATTTGAGTCTCTCTTGGTCGAGTGAGGCTCACCCTTGGGCTGTGTAACCATCAGTCACTTAAGGCTTCGATCGAATGACTTTTTCAAATTCCTTTAATTACTTTCTGTTGCAGGCTTCCCACTCTCTATTTAGCGAACTTTGCATCTTATATGTTCTTCTTCAGCACTTCAAAGTAAGTCTTCCTTTTCTTGTTAAAGTTGTTGACGGTTTATTTATTTCTTATGTGTGCAACTCTTTTCTTCCACATGACTAGAGAGTCAAATTGCAGGCTGCCTCAACTTTCTTTGCTTAGCAGACTTAATATCCTCTCTTCTACCTCTTAGGTGAGGGTGTCATGTGATTCCACCTTAAGTTTTCAATGAGTTCTGAAAAATACCTCTTGGGACCGACTTTGTATTTCATCCTCGGACTCTAAAAGCCCTTGAGAGGATCCTTACAAGAGATATGTTAGATTGTTATCTGAGAGGAGTGAACATTTAGGTCGCATCATTAGCTGCAAGGAGCATGACAGATCTGAAAGTCATTCGGTCTTAAAGGGGGAATAAATTGACCAAATTACTGATCCCAAGGTGTACTTGTGTAGGCTTAGGATGTTGTTAGCCGATACTGAGAACGAGTTATTGCACTTTAAGAGTACTTTTCATTCGGAACTTATTTCTCCCCTTTCACTTGAGTCTGCCTGGCCAGATGATTGTGGGACGAAGTTTAACTCTCGTTCATTTCTTGTTGGGTACTTACCTCAAACTAAGACTTGAGCTTGTAGGAATATCGAAAGAAATCATAAATTAATGTGAAGCCCATGCTTACAATCATTTCCTTATGTCTAAAGGTATGTCTTCTAAGAAGTTAATGATTCCAAGCTTGCTAATGCTGGCAGACCTATTTTCTCTTGTCGATGTTACTAACTCTATCACCGTAGCTGACCTTTGTGACATTATGGTCACCTACATTATTTCTCCTAATGTCTCCTTTTGTTTGTCATTAGTTGGTGATAGGGAAATGGCTACTTCTCCAAAGGTTGGTAGGGTTGCTTATAGTGACCAATTATTGTTGTGTGGCACTACTCTTTCCCTTAATCCATACTTCGTAGAGGTCCTGGCCTACTTTGGTATTGCCCCACTCCAACTTGGGCCAATAAGCTATATTGTCCTATCGAGCTTTTCCATTGCTTTAAAAGGGGTGAACGACCGTCAGTTGAAATATATTTTATAAGGATTTAAATTTACTAACAAGTATGTTCATCATAAACTATAATCTAACACCCTAAATATGAATTCCTAATACATTGAAAATAAACATATATAAAAACCTTATATTGTTGGTAGCGGAATAATATGTCTCCTTTTATTCAGATCTCTAATTCTTGTTCCTTTCTGTTGTAGAGTATGAACAAGATCTGAGCTTGCTTCTCCTTCAAGTGTTGGATTCTTCACAGTTTTCCACACTATGATTGAGTACTTGACTTGCTATGAGTGGGCATGTACTCTTTCATTATAGGCTCTAAAATTATGAAGAGGGAGAGAGAGGATTTCAAAATTAGTAAAGGAAGGAGGATCTCAAGTTTTTCTAGTTGTCTAACAAAATAAAAAACTAGGTTAAATGCTTGAAAGCTTGGATGAGAATGATGGGCCATAGAATGATGGCCCTACTAGTCACAATTTTTGGAACAATATACTTATTTTTTTATTTTTCGTTTTTTTAAACAAGATCAATATACTCTTTTTATTGGTATAATCTTTTTCTTTTATTATAGATTGAAAAAGAGTGAATATATTTTCACCCTATAAATATATAAAGGCACCCCATTCATTAAAAATATTATACTAATTTGTATTTTAAAATTTATTTTTAATACTTTTTGTTTATTATTTTTTTACACTATTAATTTATTTTTCGTATTATATATACGTATTTTAATTTATTTTTCTTTTATAATTTTTTACAAAATAATGAATAGTTTTAACTATTTTTTCTTTAACATGCAAAATTTATTTTAGAATAATTAGTTTTTTAAAATTAAGAAAATAAACTAAAGTAAGTACAAATCTTAAAAGAATATTTTATGTTAATTATTAAAAATAGGGTGCCTTAATTAATTAATTATAGTAAACAATTAATATGTCCATCAAAAAAATATTAGCTTAAAGGTTAATTTTATTAATGTTAAAGATAAGAGTAAAATAATAGTTAGTTTGTCATATTGGGGCAAAATAATATTATATATGTCAAAACTCAGAGGATAAAATAAGAGGAAATTACACTTTACACTCTTTTTATGTTGTTCTCTTTTATTTTTACCCTCTTTTTTAAAGTCTATCATTTTTACTTCTTTTTCTAAATATTGTACCAATTTTGTCCCTATCACTTCAAGATACTCTCCATGCAATTCTTTCATGTCAGGGTATTTTAGGTATAATACACATAAAAAGAGGCATGTTTCAATTAAATATAAAATTAGAGGTAAATTTGATTAATTGATTAATAAAAGTGGTATTTCTCAACTTACCCCATAAAATAATACTTATTTTGCCATGGGACAAAATAAGGAATAAGTTGAAAAATACATTTTTTTTGTTTCCATGCATTAATCAAAAATATCTTTATATTATATTTTTTAAAAATATAACCACTTTTTTAAGTGGGTTGTCCAATATACTTTCACTCTCTACTTAAATATAGCATATGATTTGCATTAACTTAAGAGATTTAATGAGGATATTATTTTTAAAAGTGGATATATCTTAAAGAATATGAAAATTAAGGTAAAAATAAAAACAAATAAAACAAAATGGGTATAGCATGTAATTTCTTCACTCAAAAGTCAAGAATAAATTAATATTAATGGCAAAAGTCCGACGACAAATCCACTAATTGTTCTTAAGTTAATCTCTCATTTTCTTATAATTACCCATTTAAACTTAGAGATGGCCACGGTTATTTAAGGCTTCATTTATGGATTTTTGAGAATGTTTGCTCTTGTTTTTTTTTTTTTTTTTTTTTGGATGTGACTATATATATTATGGGTTTTTGTTGTTCAAGAACAAAAATTGTTCATGTATTTCTCATGAATTTAACTTTTTATATTTTCAAAATATTTATTTGTTGTTATCTTCTTCCTTTGAGAAAGAATTGTTTCTCTTCTTAAATGAAATTTAATGAGGCATGGAGTAAGAAGATCTGTATTTAATTTTATTGATTAATATTTATATTAATCAATAAAATGAAAATATGTTATAAAAATAAAATGGCTGCTCTAGTACTAGTACATGCTCCCCTTCTTATATTACAACTAATTAATAATTAAGCATAATAATAAAAAGAAAATGAAAGATCATGATTAAAGTGATCTAGCTAGTTAGATCAGCTGGAGAATATTATTATTGAAAAAAATGTATTATTAATTAATTTATAATTAGGAGAATGTTTGCTGGATTTGTTGTGCTAGCTCCTCCGCACTTAGTTGACATTCAATCCCAATCTAATAATAACAACAATGAAAAATACCAAGTCATTAGTCTCATTAATTAATCAATAATATATGTAATACTAATTAAGATAAATATATATATACTTCAAAGAATTATAATCAAATAATGATTTAACGTATATATATGACACACGTGTACCAACATTATTAACAGTTAATATTTACAGTTACAGACTCAGTAAATATACATGAGAAATTTTCTTTTTTACTCTATGTTTGGTAGGAAATAAGTGCTTAAAAAAAATGCAAATAATAAGTGCTCAATTAAAGAAAAACAAAAAAAATAATAATTAAAAAAACTAAATATACCTTAATGGTAAAGGAATAATTAAGCATGGTGTCATCAAGGGTGTTGATATTGATTTTAAGAATTTGTAGTGAAAGGTCTTCAAGAGCAGCAATTATCTTCACTGCTTGTCCTGGATATTAGAATATTTTATATATGGAAGTTATTTTCTAATTAAGGAAATGATTTTCTATTTAAGGAAATAAATAAATAATTGATTTTCTGATAAATGAATATTTTATATTCATTAAATCTGGACAAAATCAATTATGTAATATTCTATATATGGTCAGATTTCTATATTCATTACCTGATTTGATTTCCTGAATTAATTGTCAAAATATTCTGACAATTAATGTGGCACAGATACTGATGGAGTATCTCACCTATAAATATAGGGTCTCGGTCCCCGAGCTCCTCACTCATTCTGAATCCATTCAGCAAATTCCATCTAAAGAGAGTTGAGAGAGCGAGGAAGCCCGAACTCCAATACTGAAGCTATCGCAGGGATTGAAGCTCAAAGATCAATGGCTGGAGGTACATCGATCCTTTCATTGCATATATTGTTGATATGATTTCATTTTATTTTCCGCATTTCATATCATTTGTATATGCTATATTACATACACTATATATATAGTCTAACAGTTGGTATCAGAGCGGATTTATCTCTGCCTTGATTTTATTTGAGTTTCATATATATATATATACATACATATACTGTTCATATATATACATATTTGTTTCGGTTCTGTATATATATATATATTTATATTCATACCATTTATATTATATATACATTTTAATCAGTATATATATATATCTTTTATTGTTCATATATACATATATATTATATACTCATACATTCATACTCGTACGTGTATATATATATATATTTTATATGAATATATGTTTATATATATATCGTATATTATATATATGTTTTGTCACATAATAATAATCATAATATTCATTTTTTATTATGTGATATATACATGCATATATATATATATACATGCGTATATATAATCACGATCGGTCCATGGTTTTGTTTTTTCCTTTTTTCATTTTTCGGTGTTTATTTTGAATTCTATATACATTACTATATTCGTATAGTATTATAAATCGATCTAAGCATTGAAAATCCATTGAAAAACTTAAAGATGGAAAAAATTTTCAGTTAAAACTTTTTCGGACCCGATTAATTTCGTGATATTAAAGTATATATTTTTTCGTGTTTTTGTGCATAAAATCTATGTGGATCTCCTTTTTATTTGATTTAGAACCATTTAGATTTGAAAACACGCAATTTGGTCGTCGGAAACGCAATTTCCGATCGGGTTTGGGTCAGGTTCGACGGACCCGCGTGCAGAAAAACGGGTCAAAATCGACCCGGTTTGGCTGAAGAAGACGACGCAAACGACATGTCGTTTGCCAAAAAACGACGTGTCGTTTGCCCAAAAACGACGTGTCGTTTGTCAAAAAACGACGTGTCGTTTGAAAGCCTTCAGTTTAGCTGTCGTTGTTGAAAAACGACATGTCGTTTTTCACATTGTGGAAAACGACATGTCGTTTATAGTTTATGCCTCAGCCCTGCATTGAGTAAAACGACGTGTCGTTTTTCTGTTAGGGAAAACGACGTGTCGTTTTCTTCTTCATTATCAGCCCTTCAAATTTTGGAAAAACGACGTGTCGTTTTGCTCTTTGCAAAAACGACATGTCGTTTGGCGTATGGATTTTTCAAAAAAAAAAAAAAAAAAAAAAAAAAAAAAGGGAAAAATTCCGAATTTTTTTTTATAAATTTTTATTTTTTTGGAATATTAATTATTTTCCCATTTCAGTGTTAATTTAGTCAATAAATTACATTTAGTTAATTTTTCATTTTTGTTTAATACATATATTTAGTATAAATTGAAAATGGAAATTTGTTTAAATTTGGTAATTTATTACATGATTTATTTAGGCATGTAAAAATTGTGCTAATTTGTGCATTTAATTAAATATTACCAAATTTATGCAATTTATTGTCTAAATTAATTTTGAAAAATCTGCCATTAATTTCATATTAAGGAATTAGCATTTAATTAATAATCATACATTAATTGTATTATTTTGTATTTATTTGACAAATTTATGTTTAATGCAATTAATTTTGATTTGTATGATTTAAATGCTATACATAAATTCCTTTTATAGTGCTAGATATATTTAGAAATATTCAAACATTAAGATAGGTTGAATATTTTATTTAGCAATTAAGTTTCATAAAACTTCATAAAATTATTCATAAAACTTTATAAAATGAATAAAATATGAATAAAACGTAAGTAGTTTTGTGGTTTGACATAAGAAAACATGAACCTGGGACAAATGCTCATATCTAGAACGGTTTTTAATGATCTTCGGACGACCACACTAGGAGCACTAATCTCAGTGATTGTCTATTATGTTAATAACGAAATTACTTTTAGGTAGAGCCCAATACCTAATGTCTAAAGTGAAAATATAATTTTTTATAATTAGGGAGTAGCCACAGCATCTTTAATTATATAAAATTATATATTAATTAAAATTCACCTTAATGGACAAAACTTGTAATTAATTATTTGGATATAATAATTTTACCCCACAGGGATTTTATTATATTTTTATAATTAATTAGGATAATATATTAAGTTAAATTCTCTTAATTTACCCCACAGGGAGTTATGAGGATTTGATTTAATAGTGTTATCACAAATTTTAATTAAAGATAGATTTCATTCCTCCATTATTTCTAAATTAAATACTTCATTAAATCTATCATAAAGTTCATCTAATTTTATTAGATTTAAAATTTAGCCCACAGGCAATTTTAGATTTAATAAAATTTTCATCTTCATCATGTTTCTACATTGGTAAAACATGAATTCATTAAAGCCTCAATTCTTTTAAACATCTAAATTTTTTGTAATCCTACTCTTGCAGCTATTTCATCCACCTCTAAATATGCTGAAATCACTAGTGAAATCCCTGAGCTTAGGAGTGACAACTTCAAAATCTGGAAGGAACGAGTTCTTCTCCACCTAGCTTGCACTGACATGGATTATGCAATAAGAAAAGATGAACCAAATTTCTTATCACTGATACTAGCACTGCTGCTGAGATTGCACTACGTGAAAAGTGGGAGCAATCTAATCGTCTTTGCATCATGTTCATTATGTCCAGAATTCCTATGGGAATGCGTGGATCGGTGGAGCCACCTGAGAAGGTGAAAGACTTTATCAAAGTTATGGATGAGCAGTTTGACACTTCAGATAAATCCTTGTTCATCAACCTCATCCAAGAGTTCTCGTCCACAAAACTCACCGGTGTTAAAGGAGTTCGAGAACATATTTCTAAAATGAGGGACATCACTGCTCGTTTGAAGAAACTCGACGTTATCATTCCACGATACCTTCCTGGTTCATTACATCCTTCACAATCTTCCTTCACAGTATGGGCCTTTCAAAATTTCCTACAACACACATAAAGAAAAATGGACTATCAATGAATTGATGACCATGTGTGTTCAAGAGGAAGCCAGGCTCCTACAGGAGCAAGGAGAAAGTGTTCACCTGACCACTCAACCTAAGAAACGCAAGCCATTCAAGAAGAACAAAGGGAAAAAGCCCATGGCTCCCAAGGCTGCCATAAAGAAAGATTCCATCAAATGTTTCTTTTGTAAACAAAAGGGACATGCTAAAAGGGAGTGCAGCCAGTTCAAGAAATGGATGGATGACAAAGGTAATCCAATTTCCTTAGTATGTTATGAATCTAATATGGCTAATGTTAATCTTAACACATGGTGGATTGATTCCAGTTCAACAATTCACATAACAAATTCCTTGCAGGATATTCAAAATCTAAGGAAGCCAGTGGCAAGTGAGCAAAGCATCTTATCTGGAAACAAGATGGGCTCACATGTGGAAGCTATTGGAACATGCAATTTAGTTTTAAGTAATGGTTTTGTTTTAAAGTTAGAAAAGACCTTTTATGTACCAAGTTTCTCTAGAAACTTGATTTCAGTTTCAAGACTTATACCCTTTGGTTTTTCCTTTACATTTTCAGACAAATATTTTAATTTATATTATAAATCTGAATGTGTTGGAAATGGTATTTTGTCTGATGGTCTTTACTGCCTTAATTTACAAAATAATACCACTAATAATGTTATGCATGTTCACGCTGGCACTAAGAGATGTGTTATGAAAGAGGATTCCTGTACATTGTGGCACCGGAGATTGGGACATATCTCCATTGATAGAATTAAAAGGTTGGTAAAAGATGGGGTACTCAATACCTTAGATTTTACTGACTTTGATACTTGTGTGGATTGCATTAAGGGAAAGCAAACCTCCAAGTCTGTCAAAACTGGTGTCCATAGGAGTTCTGAAATATTAGAAATCATACATACTGATATATGTAGTCCAGATATGGAGTCACATGGTCAGAAATACTTCATCTCATTCATAGATGATTACTCACGCTACATGTATATCTACTTACTTCATAATAAAAGTGAAGCATTAGATGTCTTTAAGATATTTAAAGCTGAAGTAGAGAAACAATGCAACAAGCAAATTAAGATAGTGAGATCAGATAGAGGAGGTGAGTATTATGGTAGATACACGAAGATGGACAAGCACACAGTGCATTTGCGAAGTTTCTTGAAGAAAATGGGATTGTTGCCCATTACACCTTGCCCGGTACACCCGAGCAAAATGGTGTTGCAGAAAGAAGAAACCGAACATTAATGGACATGGTGCGGAGTATGCTTAGTAGCAACTCTAACCTTCCTAAATCCTTGTGGACTGAAGCATTAAAGACATCCGTGTACATATTAAACCGAGTTCCAACAAAGGCAGTCTCAAAAACTCCTTTTGAATTATGGAAAGGTTGGAAACCAAGTTTGAATCATGTACGCATTTGGGGATGTCCATCTGAAGTCAGAATATATAATCCACAAGAGAAGAAATTGGACCCAAGGACCATAAGCGGATTCTTTATAAGTACGCTGAAAAGTCTAAAGGTTACAAGTTTTATTGTCCATCTCATAGCACAAGAATTGTGGAATCAAGGAATGCAAAATTTCTTGAGAATGCCTTGATCAGTGGGAGTGATCAATCAAAGGACTTAGGTCCTGAGAAAGATCCTTCAGAACCTTCCACTTCAAAAGCAAGATTGATAATGGTTAACACTCCTGTAGTTCAAATGAATGTTGAACAACCATTACCAATCACTGAAGATCCACAAGTTGGTAATGATAATCCAGTAGATCAAAATGTTCAAGAGTTGCCTGCAACTGTTGAACAACCTGCTGAACCTGCTGCTGCTCCCCAAGAGCCTGTTGGTGAAGTCTCAAGAAGATCTACTAGACCTATCAAACCAAAGATTTACAAAGACTATGTTGTGTATTTATTAGAATTTGATATTGGAATTGGAAATGATCCAGAAACGTTTTTACAAGCTATGAACAGTAGAGAATCAAAATTGTGGTACAATGCTATGGATGATGAAATGAATTCTATGAGGTGCAACGAGTACGGGAACTTGTAAAGTTGCCTAATGGGGCGAGAGCCATTGGCTGTAAATGGGTCTATAAAACTAAGAAAGACTCATTAGGCAACACTGAGAGGTACAAAGCGAGACTTGTTGCTAAAGGATTCACTCAAGAGGAAGGAATTGACTATACGGAGACTTTTTCTCCTGTATCAAAGAAAGATTCCCTGAGAGTCATCTTGGCATTAGTTGCTCATTTTGATTTAGAGCTGGAGCAGATGGATGTAAAAACTGCTTTTCTGAATGGTGATCTAGAGGAGGAGGTATACATGAAACAACCAGAAGGATTCTCCTCTAGTGAAGGTCAGGATTTGGTATGCAAGCTCAAGAAGTCCATCTATGGATTAAAACAAGCATCCCGTCAATGGTATTTAAAATTTCATGATGTCATCTCTTCCTTTGGATTTGAAGAGAATGTCATGGATCAATGCATATACCTGAAGGAAAGTGGGAGTAAGATCTGTTTTCTTGTTTTATATGTGGACGATATTCTTCTTGCATCCAATGATAAAGGGTTGCTACGTGAAGTGAAACAATTTCTTTCAAAGAACTTTGAGATGAAAGACATGGGTGAAGCATCCTATGTCATAGGCATTAAGATTCATAGAGATAGATACCGAGGTATCTTAGGTTTGTCTCAAGAAGCCTACATCAACAGAGTTTTAGAAAGAAATTGTTTCACTTCACGTAGCAACCCTTTGACTTCCAGAAATTGTTTCAACAGAGTCTTTCTTAGGAGATACAGTCTTTAGAAGAACATTCGATCCAGAAAATTTGACTTCCACGTCAGCAAGGGCAGATTTGGAATTGGCAAAAAGATCATTGGTATTAAAATTGGATGAAGCAGAGGATGCAGTTGGAGAGGGTTCATTACTAAGATAGGAAGTTTGTTGTTGTTGAAGTTGGAGCCTTGGTGGTATGTATGGGCTACTTATTGACTGAGGTGTTCTTGGGCTATTTGGTAAGCTCATTAGTCGAGGGCTTAGTGGTGGTTTTGGGCTTAGAATCATTGGTGAACCTCTTGGACTACTTGAAACCAGTCTAGGGCTCAACACTTCACTGTAAAATTTCCTTTGCTTTTTGGCTTCTAATGACTGCAACACTTGTTGCAACTCGGTGATGTAGTCCACTACTCCACCAATAATTGATGCTTGGTCTCCCTAATAAAACAAAATATATATTTAAGTGTCATGAATGTATCCTAAAATGGTTCTCAGAAAAACAAAAAAAATGTATCCCAAAATAACAAAACAATTTATATATACGTTGGAAATTTAAAATTTCCCAAAATATTTGAAAACTATTTTTGGACAAGCAAAAAAAGTGATGCCCACAATTAACAAAGCTACTTATATAGTTTTAGACCATCTCTAATATATATCTTTTTCAATGAAAATAACTAAAATGTTAAGATAAAGAGTCATTGAACTCTCAATATCTTAAGAGCTTACTATCCATTTTCTATCATAGAGAGTTAATTTTTGTTTGGTCCAAGCTCATGTTTTTAAGTCTCACTCTATTTTAGCTAAAAGTGTATAATTTAAAGAGTATGGTTGAAAATGTTTGGAGATTTTTAGTTATAAAAAATTAATTAGTATTAAAATTGAAAAAGTGGGAGACCATATATAATATAAACTCACTCGCTTGACATAGAAACAAGGCATGAGAGAACGCAAAACAGTCAAATTCTCATTCATTTGTTTTCTTCGGTTTCTCTCAACTGCAATGTGAGATATCTTATTCCCTTGCCCATCTGAACGGTTAACCGTATCGTCCTCGGCTGATGCCGCCGCTGCCACCGTTGAAACCTTCAACCTTTTGCTCTTAGGCAAAGTGTCAGCCTCAATTTCTGATATAGCGCTGGACGACGTCGTTTGAGCTTGAATGAAACCGGCCGCGGTTTCATCCAACGGAGGAAAATGCACCACATCAGCCTCTAAGCTGTCGAGGATACTGAATAGGTCATCCCCAGAAGCTAAGTTGAAAAGATCATCATGATTATTATGATGATGGTTCTGATCAAAAATGTCTGCGGCACATAAACTACTAGTACTGCTCATTTTGGAAGAGGTAGTTATGTTGTTTGGATAGTAAGAAAATGGGTTAGTTGGGTAAAGAAAATACAGAAAATTAATGAAAGAAATCAAAAAAAAAAGTGTGTGGAGAGATGAAGAGAAAAACAATGCATGCAACTAAATATTGAGAGTGAAATAGGTAAAGATGAAGATGAAGATGACAAGGGAAAGCAGAGTGAAAGGGACTAAAGCATCAACATCAAATATTTGTTTAGATTTGTTTTCTTTTACTTAAAGATATATGTTTGGGAAGAGTAATGTATTTATTGTCTAAAAATATACAAAAATACAAAGAAAGAAAAGAGAAGAGAGCCGTTTAAAACTGAGAAAAAGACAAGAAATTAGGGGAGAGGGGGCCATGAAAGAGTGTCTATATTT
Organism: Cannabis sativa; assembly: GCF_029168945.1. Taxonomy (NCBI): domain Eukaryota; kingdom Viridiplantae; phylum Streptophyta; class Magnoliopsida; order Rosales; family Cannabaceae; genus Cannabis; species Cannabis sativa. Next base: position 5,763,455 of record NC_083605.1, read on the forward strand.
ATTTATATAAATAAAACAAGTATTTAATAGCTTTGTTAATAAATTTGCCCCTTCCTCCTGTCTTCTCTTTTACTATTATTTTATTTAGAGCTATACCAATATTTTATTGAGTAAAGAAAGCAGTGAAAGAATCAATATGTATATATTCATTTATAGATATGTGGTAGTGGCATATGTCTACAACTTTTCATTTTTAATTCTTTTCATCCATTAATTATTATTCCAATTAAACGATGATTTTAATAACCAATGTATATGAATGTTTATTTTGAAAGTTGCTATAAGAAAGTATTTGGGACATATGTCTACAACTTTTTATTTTAAATTCTTCCATTCATTAATTATTATTCCAATTAAATTAAACGATGATTTTCATAAGCAGTGTATATGAATGTTTATTTGAAAGTTGCTATAAGAAAGTATTTGGCTCATTACTTAGGCTTAAGGAGGAAAACACACAACAAAAATTTTACTTTTACTCACAATAAAACTTGAGATCAGTAAAAAAATTGTGACTAATTATAAATTATTATTCGTATGTTGTGATTAAAAAGTCTGTGGCAAAAACTATTATTAGTCACAAAAATTACAATTTGTTGTGGCTAAAAGTCACTACAAGAAATATCACTTTTACCAGCACATTTTTGTGCTGGCAAAAGTTAGTATTGCGTTGGTAAAATAGAATTTACTTGTGATGCGTTAGCAAAAGGGGGTTGGCAAATCAATGTTGGTATTAGAACTTTTGTCAGCATAAAATGAAAAGCGCTGGCAAAGATGACTTTTCCCAGCACGTAAATGCGGTGGTAAAAGTTAGATTTTAGCCACTGCAAATGTACGCTGGTAAAACTTTGACCTCTTTGCCAGTGCAGTTTACGAAATGCGCTGGTAAAAGTTACTTTTACCAGCGTAGTAGCGAACTGTGCTGGGAAAAGTGACATTTCTTGTAGTGAGTATTTTTAGTCACAATACTTGTTGTGAGTAAAACTAAATTAGTGACAACTTGTATCTAAAGACTATGTTTTAGTCATAAGTAACATTTTGTTGTGACAAAAAATTATGTTGTGACTAAAAAGTTATCACTAAAAGTACCAATTTTTGTAGTGACAAGCACCACTTCATCATCTGTCTTCTAGTCAACAATTTATGAACTCAAAGTCCACTTCAAGAGGAAAATGGGTTAAAAAAACAAGGTCGTCCAACAAAATTGGATCCTAAACATTGTGCAGAATGAGCAAGATACACTACTAAAAAAAGTAGTTTTTTTGACTGTTTTAAATAGTCGGGTAACCTTTTGCCATCTGTTCTTATGACCCACACCTTTGCCATCGACACAAAACTAGATAGAATAGACGTTGGCTATAAACAGTCGGCTATGAGCAATTGTTTTCAACCGACGGCAAAAGGGGGAGACTATAGGCGCCGTCGATTAGAACTGAAACTAACAAAAAAAATCAAATCTGGTCAGACATGAACCACTCGATCCGAGCTGGATCTTAAATAAGAAACCCATAATATTCAAATCAAAATATCTAATCTATATTATCATCCCAATCCAAAATACATGTATTCTCATCTAAAATCGAATAAAAAAAAACCAAATACACATGTTAGATCCAAAATAGTTTACAATCAGAAATAATATCCAAAAATAAAAAATAAAAAATTAAAGAGAGAAGAGAATGATGCTTGATAGTCTGGGCTCGACCACCATGCCTCCGTCGTCATTACCTCTATTACAATTGAAGAAAAAAAGAAAAGAATTGAGCGAGAGAGATGGGAGAGAGAGATCGAGAGAGAAAGACCAAGAATGCCTATTATCAACATTTTGATAGACAAGAATGCCTACTATTCTAGTATTGATATCTATTAGTTTCATATCAGAATCACGAGTGTAGAAATTGGATTCAAATTTTGAAAAATCATTTTGTTAAATCCGATATGAATGTTAAACCCCGAATCTCAACATAATATTACATAATTTAAATATAACTAATTATAATAGGAAAATACCTCTTGTTTTCTATAGGATTTCCTTACAACTTCTTGTATAAAAATTCAAACATCCAATCCAACGATAGGCCTGTTGAAGAAACGACTTCCAAACCAGCCTTAACACTTAGAACAAGATTGAGCTTATAAATTTGATATATGGACAAATTTTTGTGATCATTGCGTATTCTCAACTCACAGGACACTGTGATTGAGATTGAGAAAAACTCACACCGCACTCAAAGGTGAGAGTGGTGTGTGCAAGGGGTAGAGAGAGAGTATCATGTACGGTTTTAGAGAGAGAATGTGTGAAAAATAAAATTACTTTTTAACCCTAAAACTAATCTCTCAAAAAACTTACCGTGTATTTTCTTTGATATATTATGTATACATATTATTAATGCAGTTTTCCATCAACTAATCTAAAGAGATAGTAAAAAAATAAGAGGACTGCGATGAATTCATTTGACTAAATAAAACTGCAATAAATAAAAAAGACATGAGGGATTTGTAGTATTTCACTGCCCATTTTGTGATGGTAATGGGACTACGTCTACTTTATTTTTATTATTTGGACCCGACACACTAGAGTTATGTTCTCAAGAGTGTGTGGATGATAGTACAAAAAAGATCTCTAGGTGAAATCTGTATCGAGACTTATGAAGACAAGGCTCATGGGAGACCCAACATTCATAAATCTGATAAGGATGATGATTGGAAAAAGAGAATGGTCTCTCTTCCTTGATAAATGTGTTTAGGATGATAGTTTTTGTCAATGGAAGCTTGTTGTTGTGAAGAACACAAAGAAGAAGATGAAAAATACTCTTCAATGGTCTTTAAGTTTGGAAGCTCTTTAAACACAAAGAAGAATTTTAATCTCTTAAGGATTTGTCTCTCGCAAGATTTCCATCCCTTTAACCCTAGCATATCACTATCATTATATAGGCCTAGGGCTTGTTAGTGATCTCCCACATATCGTGATGTCTCACTTTTAAATCACGTAAGTTATTCACAATAATGATTAAAAAATAGGAACAAATAACTATCCATAAAAATATCTCTTATTCCTAGGCAAATATCCAATAAACATTGAGATTGTTGTTGATGTTGGTTATTCTCCTTATCTTGAATATTCTTGTGTGTCGTTGCGCTTCAAAACATAGGAGAGGAGTTACAAGGGATGTCACCTCTCGGCTAGAAATACACAAAATTAGAGAGGAGTGACAAGGGATGTCACCTCTCAGTTAGGAATTCACAAAATTAGAGAGAAGTGTTGGAGAGAAGTGTTTTGGGATGGCACTTCTCGGTCATGATGCTACATGAGTTGTGGCATAGCTCTCCAACACCCTATTATAGTTCACACTTAATAACACTAATCGATTTCTGAGTAAAGTGTGTCAGTCTGTCTTGTAAGCCAATTGTGAGCCTGATAACCTCATAATTGAGCTATGACTATGAGACTCACTTAGATCCATCTTGAAAAGATATTTCCAATGCAAGTTGAAATAAGTTATTTGGATAAAAATTGATAAAGTTATGCCTATTTTACCAAAGGAGCAGTATGTACTTTTCAGCTCCAAACACTACTAAAAAAACAGGTTTCAGTGACCTACGTTGAGTAACTCTAAAACTGTTTAGTGACCCTTTAATGCACATCACTATTGAGGGTGACTGAAAAATAGGTTTTTAGTGACCTTTCAGTGCGTGTCACTAAAATCTTTTACAATCACTCATTTTGCGTCACTGTAGGCGTTGAGTCAGAATTTGTCTGACTGAAAAAGTGACAGCAACCCCCCAAAAGCGTCACTATATTATTTTTTTTCCTATTTTTTTGTTCTTTGTTATTTATTTATTTATTTATTTATTTTTGCAGATATAGTCACTACTACAAAACCCCCTTTAGAGGCGGTTTTTTAAGCCCTTTCAGCGTCAGTTTTCGCGAAATTCGCTATCGACACTGATCAGGGCGACGTTGAAGGGTCCATATGAACCGACGCCATATGGACCCCTATGGCGTCGGTTCCTAGCAAAGAACCGACGCCATAGGGGTCCCTATGGCGTCGGTTCCTAGCCAAGAACCGACGCCATAGGTGGCGTAGCAACCGACGGTAAAAGGTCTCGCGAATTTCAGTTTTTCGATTTTTTTTTTAATTTAAATATATAATTTTAATTATATATTTACTAATTTATATATTATTTTATTTAATTTAAATTACAAATTTATTTTTAAAAATGTAAATTAAATATTATTTAAATTTGGGTAAAATACATAATTTCATTTCATAAAAGTAATTAAATATTACACAAACACTAATGTAAAATTAGTAAAAAATATTAATAAGTTAATAAATCTAACTACAAATCTAACTACAAGTTAATCTATAAAAATTACATAATGAAGGAAAATTCTTGGGCCTTTCAACCTCAATCGTCAACGTGAATCAGCGCCATCAATTGTTCTATCCACTTTCGCTGTAGTGGTAACAATTCCGTTTTTGGATCGTATTGCTTCTTACCCCCAAACTGTTAAAAAAATTAAAAATTTATATTAGTTTCTATATATGTATATTATATATTTGTTATTATAATAAATATATACTATAATCAATAATTAAAACTTACAGCTTTTTGATCTTGTATGTAACGGCTGGAGTTTGCACGTGAGACGATGTCAGTGATATATTTCAAAACATAAAAACCACATTCTTGGCTTTTAGGTTGTCTTGGACAGTTTGCTTGTGAAATTCCTAGCCACGGGCCAAGATACTCATGTGCGTCCCCTATATACATGAATGCCCTGTTTTGGAAAATTATATTAGCATTTCAATTCGTTAGTTAATTTAAATTTGTTACATAAGAAGTCATTAAATTATTACCTTCCGATCATTTGTTCTATTTCTTCGGGAATTGGGCAGCCTTTTACAGGGTTTAAATGAATAATTTTTCTTGGCGTAACCACCACTAGCGTCCAATGCATCCTAGAAAATTATATTGGAATATAAGTAAGATAGTATAAAAATAATTTGAAGTCATAATATAGAAATGAACAATTAACACTAAAGAATTTAATAAAGTTTACCCGATATTCCAAGGAATAAAGAACATTTGGTGGTTGTTATTCATTAATGATAACCAATTAGCCAATTGTCTTGCCGCATCGTCAAACGACTGACTCTTTTCTTCATCGGTGATCCCATGCACTACGAGAAGCTCTGGGTCGTAAAACTTGAAAATTTTCCTCAGACCGTTGATGCTCTCCCATATGTGCCTGCCAAAAAAAGTGTTAGTGTCTTATAATAATTTGACTATAATTTGATATAAGGTTAATTAGATTAAAGAAGAGTATACATCATTGCAAACAGCATTCCTTGGTTGCCGATGTAGTCACACGTAGCAACATGCTGCAAATCCTCTCCAGATAACGTGATCTGGGTATGCGGTGCAATGAATCCTCGGGGGACAGGAATTGTGATTATATCACGTTTATCTTTGAGCCTCAGGAATTCATGAATCATCCATTTTAGCGAATTAGGGATCAACGCCATCTTCTCTTCCGTGAACAAGTCATCTTCCCGTGCACCACGGCCTTGTGGAGAAAGCATCAGAGCTTTCCCCTTTGACGCATCACGTCTTGAGGGCGGTTGAGCGAGTGGACCCTAAACAAAACAGAACATAATATATGTATATATCAAATTTTATCCAAATTCTACCGAAATTTTGGCAGCATAACGGTTGTAATTGAATGACCCCAAAAATTTTAAACATGCCTGTATAACGACAAATAACACATATATAACAGTAGTTTGTTCATCCATCCCACCGCAGCAGATATATTCGCATAACCTACTTCACTACGGATGAATATTGAAGATATTCAAACTCCACTAATCATTAATAATTAATTTATAAGAGAAGTTACCTCGGTTGTTAGAATTAAGTGTTTAGGCCAAGGAAGGAACATCTGGTATACGTCCCTAACATATCTATACTCTTCAATTGGGACTGGGATTTCAGCGTCCTCTTGCAGGATTTCCGAAACCATAATCCGGGCATGTGAATCATCGTAGTTCTGGCAGTGAACTTGGATTATACCAACATGCTCGTACAAATACCCTCGGGCCACAATGTTGTCAATGTTGTCAGAGCAGAGATGTACTTGCTGATTAAGGGCCGCATGGTCATCGAAATTGTACTGGATACCTTGGTCGTTGAGGGAAATAAACTCCTCAGCATAAGTTTGTGGTTGTACCTCATCCTGAGGAGCGTATGGTTGTGGAACATACGCCTCACCAACCACCTCTCCTTCTTCCTCTTGTTCGGCAGCGTTTCTCTTCTGCTTAAGGGAGTGGACTTCGGCTTTTAATTTTTCAATCTCCTTCACTTGCCGAGCCACAACATCAGACACTTCCCTTTTCTTCCTGCCGAACAGTTGAGATGCCCTGGTCAGGAACCTACAAATCATAAAATGCAAATTAGCTACGATTTTATTTGTGTAACTAAATAAATAACATTTCAAGTAATAGCATACCCAGCAGCCCTGACACGTCCAGGATGCTCTGGTGTCCCGAGCGCCTGCGTCAGGATATCGTTTTGGCCCTGGACCTGAATTTGTCCCTGACTAAGCTTCTCTTCTAATTGAGCCTAATGCACGCATATATTCAAGCAATTAGTATATGAATTATATACACTAACTCATGAGTAGAACTCAATTAAGGATTAATATATACTTACTATCTTGTCTGCAATTTCCTTATCGTAATCAGTGACCAGTTTTCGACTCTTGGTGCGAGATTTAATCCAAACACGATGGCGGGGGGGATCTGCAACTTCGAGATCCTTTTTCTACATAACGTTATAACAATGAAATGAGTACCAATTAAATTTTATAGCACATTATAGCACATTAAATTTTAAGCATTACTTACAACAGCTTCCCGTACGTTCACCATTCCACTCCGACCACTTCGATGTCTGGATTGAATTTTCGAGGAACGTTCACGTTGCACCTTACTGAATTCCTACAATGCCAAAAAAATACATTAGATACATGTACTTGTATTTAAGAGTTTATCTTAGTGTTAATATATTAGCGTACCAGAAATTCAGGAGTTAGTCGACTTTCAACAAATTTGCACCAATCAGCAGCGTCGATCTCGGGGTGCTTTTCAGGGACTTGTGCCAGTCGTCCTAGATCCTTCTCTTTCAAAGCGGGCATTATGATGTCTTTTGTCATCCTATTCTTGAAGTCTTTCATTAACTTCCCAGCTAGGATGAGATAATCATGTTTGAAGGAGTCCGGCACAATGAACCCCGTCTATTTTGAAGAAAAATAAACACGGTTACAGTCAACATTTGAAGTAATAGAAAAACAAATCAAAATTCTAACAAATAACAGCTTACCTGTATGTCTTTCCAAACTTTATTTTTCAGAGTCGGGTTGACTTCTTTCAAGTTTTTATAGGCCAACCCTATCGTCTGCCGGCATCTGACTCCTAGAATGGATACGAGCTTCGCATAGCTTTTCCCGCAGTATTGTCCTTTGTCGTTAACCTCGAGGGCCACTCTTTTGCCCTGAGCCATTAGTTTGGATATTTCATTCATCTGCATCGGCCCTCGTGTAGGTATTGCAGTTGGACACTCATTTTCTGCGCCTGAATCAGATCCGGATTCCGAGTTGGCCATGTCTACACCATTAACAAAAAAACTTTAAAGTTAGCTATATATATAACAAGTAGTGTATATGAAATATTAAAAGCATAAACAAATTGTTAAGTATTCAGGAGCATTCACAACCACAATATAAAGTAAGCTATATCTAAAGTTACAAATTAGACACGTTTTCTTTTCTTTTTTTGTTTATGTTTGCGTGAATCACAATTGACCCATATTCCCTCATTGATATCGTTTCTAATGTATTCAGCGTCGTCTTCCTCAATGTTACGATCAATTCCCATAAGTTGCTCATGAATTGGTTGTCCAGCAATGAAGTCATCGTAACATAAGTCAGCATTCTCCTCATCCTGTTCAGTCTCTAAGAACCTCCTCTCTGGTGTTGATAAAACAATAGACCATTTATCATTAGCCGGATCAGAAATGTAAAAAACTTGAGCTGCTTGGCTAGCCATGATGAATGGATCATTCTTGCTTCCTCTCTTACTTAAATCAACCAAAGTAAAACCAAGCTCGTCAGTTTTTACTCCAACGTTATTGTCAACCCAAGAACATTTAAAAACTGGAATTCGGAACGCAAAATAATTGAGCTCCCATATTTCTTCAATGACCCCGTAATACGTCATAGTACCTAAAACAGGGTTTCTATCTTTTGCACTTGCAAAGTGCATAGTTTCTGCGACGATACGTATACCACTATTTTGAACCTCTCGAGCATCATCTCTTGACTTTGTATGAAAAAGTTTATCCCTTACAATGTACGCTTCATGCTTTCCAACCGCAAAAGTTGGTCCAAGGGCAATACGACTCAACACATCAGATACTCCATGATTCGGTTCGTTCAACTTTGATATAATGGTATTCCTTAACCACCCAATGAAAGTTTGACGATGTTGGTCTGCAACCCATTTTTATTTATTTTTTTGATTTCTTGGAACCATTGATTGTAACAGCTCCATATGGTCACTGTAAAACAAGTAAGGTAAATCAAGTTATTGTTCATCGTGACTTAAGTAATGTTAATAAAAAAAAGGTACTTACGTTATATATGGTTGAACCTCTGCGTTATTGTTCATCACGACTAATTGAGCTTGATCGAGTTCAAGCTTGGACACTGTCACCATTGTCCCTTTCCCCCTTAATCCTCTATCAACATCATCTGGGTCAGTTCTTGGTTTGCTAATTCCTATTGCCTCAACTCCAGCCATGTACTCTGAACAAAATTCCACAGCCTCTTCAGATATGTAGCACTCAACCATAGATGCTTCTGGCCGATAGTGGTTACACACATAACTTTTAAGTACCTTCATATTTCTTTCAAATGGATACATCCATCTCGCCCACACCAACCCACACAGACTTGCTTCTCTCACTAGATGAACCATTAAATGGATCATGATGTCGAAAAAAGATGGCAGAAAAAACTTTTCCAGGTTGCACAATGTTTTGACTACATGTTCATGTAATGCATCTAACTTATCCAATTCTAATTCCTTCCCGCACAGCCTATTAAAGAAAATGCAAACATGTGTCAAACACTCTCGAACATTTTTTGGCAAGACTGATCTAATGGCAATTGGAAATAGATGTTGCATTAACGCATGACAATCATGTGATTTCAGACCCATTAGTTTCAACTCAGTCTCATTCACCAAGTTTTTGATGTTAGACGAGTAACCATCGGGTACTTTCATATTTGCAAGTGATTTGCAAACTGTTTGTTTCTCTTTTTTGGACAAAGTGAAACAAGCAGGAGGCAAATATAATCGTTCACCTTTCTTCTCAGGTGCCAGAGATTGTCGTATACCCATTTCAACGAGATCTAAACGACTATTTAGACCGTCCTTAGTTTTGCCGGGAATATCAAGTAAGGTACCAATAATACTCTCACACACATTTTTTTCAATATGCATGACATCCAAACAATGTCGAACTAGTAGACTTTTCCAATATGGAAGACGAAAGAAGATTGACTTTCTTTGAAAACAACCATTAGTTTTTTTATTTTTTTGCGTCTTTCCATACTTAAAATCCACAAGTTGAACTTGTTGGAGAATTTGTTCCCCAGACAGTGGCAAATGAGCCATATCACCCTCTTCAGTACCATCGAATGCTTTCTTCTTCCGTCTATCAGGATGATTTGCAGGCAAGTACCGTCTGTGACCCATATAACACATCTTGTGTCCATTTGCCAAGCGACGAGCCGATGTGTTAGTGCAACAAATCGGACAACCTTCGTAATCTTTTGTGCTTAAGCCTGATAAATTACTATAAGCAGGGAAATCACTGACAGTCCACAACAACACAGCTTTCAGATTAAAGAATTCTTTTTTAAAACCATCATAGACCTGAACACCGTTCTCATACAATTCTATTAAATCGTCAATCAATGGTTCCAAATATACATCGATATTATGTCCAGGTTGTTGCGGGCCTGATATCATTAAAGAAAGCATGTTAAATTTCCTCTTCATCACTAACCAGGGAGGAAGATTGTACATAACTAGGAAGACAGGCCATGAACTATGACGACTACTTAGAGATCTATGTGGATTTACTCCATCCGCACACAGACCGAGACGAATGTGTCTTGGTTCAGATTTGAATTCAAGATTTATGTAGTTTACTTTTTTCCAAGCTTGGGAATCTACAGGATGTCTGAGTTTTCCATCTTTCACTCTCTTGGTCTCATGCTAAATCAAATTTTCAGAATGTTCTGCACTACGATATAATCGTTTTAGTCGCGGAATCAAAGGCATGTACCACATCACTTTTTGGGGGATAAGTTTCCTATTTTCCTTACTCTTGTTTACTTTATGGCGGGATAAACCGCAAGTCGGGCAATAATTCATGTCTGCATATTCCTTACGATATAAAATGCAATCGTTCGGACATGCATGAATTTTTTCATACTTCAATCCTATAGAATTTAACGTTTTTTTCACTTCATAAGTAGATTCCGGGAAGCAGTTGGAAAATGGTAAGATATCTTTAAAAGCAGCTAAAAATTGAGTAAAACATTTATCGCTCACTCCATTTTCTGCTTTTATGTTGTAAAACTTTACCATTGTTGGTAATCTTAGTTTTTTACAACCATCGAACAGGGGTTTATCAGCATCACTAAGAAAATTATCGAATTTCTCAGGATCATTAAGAAATTCCTCCTGTGCTTCGTTAAGCAAAGTCCAATGGATAATCATCGAAATCATTAACCTCGATATCATCTACCCCCCGCTTTCCTAATGGATATGGATCATTAGGTAAATGTTCGCCATGGTAATACCAATTAGTATAACTTCTATTGAAACCTCGTAAATACACATGGTCCTTAATCATTGTAATATTCCCTTTAGATACATTACAACAATCTACACACGGACAATGAATACGATCGTGATTTTTAGAATTCTTTAAGGCAAACTCTAAAAATGCATCGAACCCTACTTGAAATCGCAGTGTGTCTCTCTCCTCACGCATCCATGATTTATCCATAACAAAAATCCTATCCAAAAAAATTCAGTATTTAGTAACTAATTATAGCTAGTTACTATTACACAATGTAACTAACTAAGTTTCTCACAATTTATTCATATTAATTTATAAATTACTCAAATTCTCGTTTTAGATTAGTTCATATTATTATTAGGTTGTTTTGTTGATTAGAATGTTGGTAAAATGTTAAATATTTTTAATAAAAAAAGTTGAGGGGAAAAGTTTTTGGTAAAGCAATAAGGGGTATTAACTAATATTTTCCCCTTTTAATTAACTTTTGCTCTTTATTTTCTTTGAAAAATAAAAATCCACATTGAACCTCTCAAATGAAAGAAAAAAAAAATAAAAAAAGAAAGATTTTATATGTTTATTTTGTTAATGTATTTTGTAACTAATTATACTAATTACACAATGTAACTAACTAAGTTTCTCACAATTTATTCATATTAATTTATAAATTACTCAAATTCTCGTTTTAGTTGATTAGAATGTTGGTAAAATTGAAAAGTTCACATAAATGTGTATATAATTATTTTTTATGTGACCTAACTTCTTATCACTATATTATAATTAACTAGTTATTTGTGTTATGTAAATATTATGAATGGTTTTAGTAAGATTTATCCTAATTCTACCGAAATTTCGGCAGCATAACGGCTGTAATTGGACGTTCCCAAAAATTTTACAAGTGCCTAAAATAACAAACAAAACAGATAAACAATACAAAATTTATCCACCCATCCGACCGCAGTACATGTATTCGCAGAACCTACTTCACTACGGATGAATATTTAAGATATTCAAACTCAACTAACATGCATTGATAATTTATTATATCATAAGAAAAAGTTAGTTAAAGTATATACCTATAATTGCAAGCTCAAATACGCTACACACAAAATTATGCCGAACCTACAATATAAAGAAATACAACGATATTGCAAAATTAATTATTTCATTACTTACAACTAGTTATTAAAATTAGTAACAAGTTAATTAGTTACTAAATTATACATACATATATATATAATCAATTATATCTCACACTATTATCTCAAAAAAAAAAAATTATATCCCACACTAATTCAATTTTAAAATTTTATTTCTAAACTATACATACACACTAATATATACACACAATATATACACACATTTTATACACACATATTCAATAAAATATAAAAATACATATATATACTATATATTGAGGTTTAAATTTTTACCTAATAATCGCAATCCGACGAGCAATTCCGTCAAAACTCCGGGCACTATACACATACAACACAACATTAATATTACTAATAAAATTAAAAAATCAAAAAAATAATTTACAAAAACCAAAAATAAAACAATGTACGTTATAAAAATGAATTGAAACTACATTTATACCTTAAAGGAGGATGAGATACAATATTTTCTCAACAAAAAATGGTGGCCGGAGTTATACCCACTATTTTTGTATAGGTTCGGATGACAGTTATATAGGGAAAAAAATTAAAACTTTTTGGGTGTATAGAATTAAGTATCGAAAATAGAAGATTTTGCAACAAAAATGGGCTCAAATGGTTGAGAAATGGGGGAGAAAAGGGCTGGCGGAGAGGTGGTTGGCGAGGGTTTTCTCTTCTCTCTGGTGGTGGCTGTGCTCTCTGGTTTGGTTCGCGTGAGGAGAATGAGGAAGACGGCATAGGGTTTGTGTAAAGCCCGCTTAGTTAATTTGGAAATTAGCAGTTATTTATGTTAATCAGGAAATTATTTATAGATATTTAAATAATTTATTATTGATATTTATGGAATTCAGATATGCATAATTATGTCATCAGCAGTTTTTATATTTCGCATTTCCGGTGTCCGGTATTTTGGAACTCGGCGTTTGGCTCAGTAGAAATCACAACTTAGTATGTTAGTATTTTGGGGACGGGTTTTAGACATTGGGAATGTCGGGAATGGCCGGGAATTTAGAATGTCCCAAAAATACCCCTTTAGTATGATTTTTGTGATTTTATGGTGGAGGGGCAAAATGGTCTTTTTGCCCCATTAGTGTTTTGTCTTATATGAGTTTATTAAATGAAATAAATGTTTATTTATTTAATTGCTTTTGGCTGAAATGGGTTTAATAAAATGGCATTATTCTTCATTTCTTTCTTTTTTCCAACACTTAGTCATTTTGAAAAGAAAATTCCAAAAATAGAAAAAACTCTCTCTCTCTCTCTTTTCCTCTCTTTTCGGCTGAGCTTGGGGGTTCAAAGCTGGGATTTTTGGTTGTGAATTCAAGTCATTTTAGCAAGATCAAAGTGAATTTTCTTTAAGGTAATTCTTGGCTTTAATCTCTTACTTGTTTTTCTTGAAAAAAATGATGAAAATGGATGAAAATGCATGTAGTTTTGGATGTTGTTGGCTGCTGTGTTTTGTGATTATTTTGTGTGATTCAAGCATGTTAAATTGATAGGAATTAAGCTATGTTGAAGCATGTAGGTTAGATTGTTAAGCTTTTAGTTTTTATGTGAAAAAGTATGAATTTTGGAAGGAAAATGTTGTGATTATTTTCTGTGTTGTTGCTGTTGTTCTTGTTAGTTTGCAGAGGTGATATTATGCTTAGTTATGTTGAATTAAGTTGGTTTGCATGCTTGTTTAGGTGGTTTGCTCAAGCTTGAGTTTGGAACTCAAAGCTTGAGCTCCAATGGCAAATTTTGTATTTGTGGTTTCTGGGTAGGTTTGTTGCCTTGGATTTGTTCTTTAGGGTATTTAGAACAGGTCTGGAAAGTTTGGGACCAATTGGGTTTGAATTGGTCAAGTTAGGAGATTTTTAGTTGGTCGCTCGCGAGGAACCGGAATTCCGGTTGAGCATCCGGAATTCCGGATGGGGGTTCAGAATTTCCCAGAACCGGAATTCCGGTTGGGCAACCGGTCTGCCGGTTGGGGGATTTTTCAGAACCCTAGTTTTCCTCGTTTTTGGGTTTTTAGGGGTATTGCCATGCTTTTTTATCGATAGGGAAACTTTTAGTTTCAAGTTTTAGTCCCCGGGAGGTGATTTAGCGTGTCACTTATAGCGTTGTGATTTTTATGGTTTAGGAGCCAGTAATCCGCCGTTCAGCTTCGGTCAGGTTGACCGGCACACCTGAAATCGGAATCCAGGTAAGATTAGTATAACAGTATGCATATGTAGATTACATGTTTAGCGTGCATGTAGGAAGCCTGCTAGATTACATTAGATATGTATTTAGGCTTCGAACCATCCAACCCTGTCACGTCGGTACAGGCTGGAGTATGACCAAGAATGAGTATGACCGGTTCGACCGATCAGGCTGACACTTGGTTGGTGGTTCAGTGCTATTGACCTATCCCGTCGGTACAGGCTGGAGTATGACCAGCAGCCGGAGTATGACCGGTTCGACCGATCAGGAGGATACTTGTCAATAGTACCGTCCCCTGAACGTTCAAAACTCAGTACCATGTTGGACATGGCAGTAGTGCTCAGTACCATGTTGGACATGGCAGTAGCGGGACTCAGTATCGTGTTGGACACGGCGGATCGGTTTTATGTATGATATTATTATGCTTTTCTTACTGAGTCTGTCGACTCACAGTTTACGTTCATGTGTAGGTAAAGGCAAGGCTGTAGCTGATGGACCGTGACCGAGCATATGAGATTGTACATGTCGGGGCGGTTAGGCCTGGAGCGTACGATCCTCGGGACAGCAGGGCTGAGATTTTTTTTGTAACTGTCGTTAGACGACTTTATTTTGATGTAAAAAGTTGAACAGTAAAAACGTTTGTAAATATTTTTATAAATCGGGATCCCGAGACTTTTTGCAAAATGGTTTATAAGTTTAATGAAAAAGCAAAAATTTAATTAATCACGTTTTTCCATAAACCTCGTTGATTAGCAACGAGCTGCACAGTACGTTTAAAAAAATCACGTAATACGCCTAAGATAGTTAGGGTGTTACAATTTGGTATCAGAGCCGCCAGGTTGTCTTCCGAAGATCGTCACGACATGTACAATCATCATCAGCAGTTAGCTCGGTTCACGGTTCAGTAAGCCTTTATTGCTTTAGTAGTTTATTTTATTCAGTTATGAAAAAGAAAAGCCTGTTAGGAAGCATGTTAGTAGCCTGATAGTAGAATAGGCGCATGTTTCATTTCTAATTTCCAAATTAAGCGGCATTAGTAAGCTCGCCTTGAATACGACCTGATATGCCAACTCTTGGTTTCGCAGGCGGTTCTAACTAGATGGACGCCAGGCGGACTACCAGGAGTCGGGGCAACTCCGTGGGGTCGAATCAGGGAGAGGGAGCTCGGTTTCCCCCACCTGCTAGGGGCCGAGGTAGAGGTCCCCGAGGCAGGGCTCGTGGTCGGGGTGTTGAGAACCCGCCACAGGCTGCCCAGGCTCCCCCAGCCGATCAGGGAGCCCCGAACTGGGAGTTGCGGTTTGCGGAGATGCAAGCCCGGATCGAAGAACAAGACCTCGAGATTCAGAGGTTGAGACAGCAGGGTGCTCCTGCAGTTCCAGTGCCAGTAGTTCCAGTGGCACCTGCCCCTGCTGCCCAGGCCGAGATAGTGGTGGCGGCCCATAGATTGGAACCGTTGTATGAGCGGTTCCGGAAGCAAGCACCTCCGGTATTCTTGGGAGGTCCGGATGTATCGAAAGCCGAGCAGTGGCTTACGGTGATCACCAGAATTCTGAACTTTATGGGTGTCACCGGTAACGACAGAGTGGTGTGCGCCACATTCCAGTTCCAGGAGGATGCCCTGGTATGGTGGGACATGGTGTCTCAGATTCACGATGTCACCACCATGACCTGGGAAAGGTTCCAGGAACTCTTCAACGCGAAGTACTATAATGAGGCGGTCAGAAGCGCCAAGAGGAAAGAGTTCGTTCACCTGACCCAGCGGGAGAACATGAGTGTCACTGAGTATACTACTCAGTTTGACCGGTTGGCGAGGTTAGCCTCGGGAATTGTGCCGACCGACTTCGGCGGGGAAGGAGAAGTATCCGGACGGGTTGAGTCCCAAGATCGAGCATGACCCGATGATTACCATCGACGACGCACCACCTACGCTCAGATGGTGGAGAAGGCACTGCGAGCTGAGGGCGCAGTGGGGTGTATGTCGAATCGGCCCAAGTACTCGGTTAGTGGCGGAGCTCCTACCCCTCCGCATCGAGGCTTCGGCGGGGAAGTAGTGGTTCGGCCATTGATCAGAGGAAGAGGGCACCCACTGCTTCCGGCGGCTCGAGTCAGAACAAGAGGTTCCGGGGGAACCAGAACAGAGGGAGTCGTCCTGGTGGTAATGAGACCCGATTCTCCTATCCCGAGTGCCCTAGCTGCAAGAGGCACCATCGGGGCGAGTGCAAGGGGCAGGGATGCTTCCATTGTGGCATGCCCGGGCACTTCAAGAGGGAATGTCCCCGGCTCCGCCGGAGGCACCGAGAGCTCCGGCGGTACCCACTCCGCCGGGGTATTCGCGATCACGCAGCCGATGCGGATGCCGCCCATCGGTTGTTACAGTCGGCTTTTTATTAACAACTCGCTTTATTCGATCTTTGTTTGATTCTGGGGCTACACGTTCTTATGTGGCGGCCAGAGTCTTTAGTAAGTTGGGTAGACCCTTTGATAGATATGAATCAGGGTTTGGAACCCTGTTACCTGGCGGAGAATTGGTTATCTCCAATAGGTGGATTAGATCTATGCCGATCAGGATAGACGGTAGAGAGTTAAGCGCTGATCTGATAGAGATGAGCTTAGTCGAATTTGATATTATTTTAGGAATGGATTTCCTATCTAAATATTCGGCGAGCATTGACTGTAAGAGGAAGATGGTGGTCTTCCAACCGGAAAGTGAAGAACCGTTCGTGTTTGTGGGTTCGGTTCAGGGATCTCGGATCCCGGTGATCTCGGCTATGTCAGCGAGAGAATTATTGCACGGTGGGTGCTTAGGGTTTCTGGCCGTGGTGGTGGACACCACTCGGCCAGACACCATTCGGCCAGAGGAGCATGAGTTACATCTTCAGATGGTACTGCAACGACTTCGAGAACATAGACTCTACGCCAAGTTCAAGAAATGTGAGTTCTGGTTGTCTCAGGTGTCCTTTCTAGGGCACATTGTGGGCAAGGACGGGATCAAGGTGGATCCCGGGAAGATCGAATCCGTCAGGGATTGGCCGAGACCGAAGACAGTGACAGAGATCAGAAGCTTTTTGGGATTAGCTGGGTACTACCGCAGGTTCGTGGAGGGGTTCTCCAAAATTTCAATGCCCCTAACCGAACTTACAAAGAAGAATCAGCGATTTATCTGGTCAGATAAATGCGAAGCTAGTTTTCAGGAGCTGAAACAGAGATTGATTACTGCTCCGGTACTAGCTTTGCCTTCGGACGAGGAGAAGTTCGTGGTCTATTGTGACGCATCCAAACAGGGTTTGGGGTGCGTATTGATGCAAGCCGACCGGGTTATCGCTTATGCCTCCCGTCAGTTAAAGGATTATGAACAGCGATACCCGACTCACGATTTAGAATTGGCCGCAGTGGTTTTTGCACTGAAGATTTGGCGGCATTACTTGTATGGGGAGAAGTGTGAAATCTATACCGACCATAAAAGTCTCAAGTATTTCTTTACTCAGAAAGATTTGAACATGAGACAAAGGCGTTGGTTGGAATTAGTGAAGGATTATGATTGTGAGATCCTTTACCATCCCGGGAAAGCCAATGTAGTGGCCGATGCCCTGAGCAGAAAGGGTCCCGGGCAAGTGGCTAGCATGGTTCAGATCTCACCTCAGCTAGCAGAGGATATGGTTAGATCCAGCATTGAGTTTGTGGTAGGTCAGCTTCACAACTTAACGCTGCAATCTGATCTGTTAGAAAGAATAAAGGTTGCTCAGACGACAGATCCGGAGTTAGTGAAGATCCGAGATGAGGTATTGGCTGGTCAAGCCAAAGACTTTTCAGTGTCAGACAGTGGGATGCTGTTGTATAAAGCCAGGGTTTGTGTCCCGAACAGTGTGGACTTGAGAAACGAGATCTTTGAGGAGGCTCATTCTACTCCATATTCTCTGCATCCCGGCACCACCAAGATGTACCAAGACTTGAAACCGTACTTCTGGTGGAACGGTATGAAGAAGAATTTGGTAGAATTCGTATCGAGATGCCTCACGTGTCAGCAGATCAAGGCTGAACATCAGAGACCAGCAGGGTTGTTGCAGCCTCTAACCCTACCAGAATGGAAATGGGAGGATATTACGATGGATTTTGTGGTCGGGTTACCTAGGACCACGGGTTTGCATGATTCCATCTGGGTAGTGGTGGACCGATTTACGAAATCTGCTCATTTTCTGCCGGTCAGAACAACATTTTCTGTGGATCAGTTGGCAGAACTGTACGTCAGGGAAATAGTGAGACTTCACGGGGTACCGAAGTCTATAGTTTCGGATAGGGATCCGAAATTCACCTCAAAATTTTGGCAAAGTTTGCAACGGGCAATGGGTACAAAGCTAAAATTCAGTACAGCATTTCATCCTCAGACAGATGGTCAGTCCGAAAGGACAATTCAGATATTGGAGGATATGTTGAGAGCCTGTGTTATGGACTTTGAGGGTTCATGGAGTAAATATCTACCGTTAATAGAATTTTCATACAACAACAGTTACCAGAGTACGATAGGGATGGCACCCTACGAACTGTTGTACGGTAGGAAATGTAGATCCCCTATCCACTGGGATGAGACAGGGGAGAGGAAATACCTAGGTCCAGAGTCAGTTCAGCGGACCAATGAGGCAATAGAGAAGATTAAAGCTAGAATGCTTGCCTCACAGAGCAGACAGAAGAGTTACGCAGATCCGAAACGTAGAGATATTGAGTTCCGAGTAGGGGACCATGTGTTTTTGCGAGTGTCTCCGATGAAGGGGATTAAACGTTTCGGGAAAAGAGGCAAGTTATGCCCTAGATTTACAGGACCTTTCGAGATTCTCGAGAAGATAGGTCAAGTGGCATATCGGTTAGCATTGCCTCCAGCTTTATCAGCAGTGCACAACGTATTTCATGTCTCAATGTTGAGAAAATACGTTTCAGACCCCTCTCATATACTCAGTTATGAGGGCCTTCAGCTTCAGTCAGATATGTCTTATGAGGAACAGCCAGTGCAGATCCTGGATAGAAAGGATAAAGTCCTTCGGAATAAGACTATAGCGTTGGTCAAGGTTCTCTGGAGAAACAGTAAGGTGGAAGAAGCCACCTGGGAGCTTGAATCAGATATGCGAGCTCAATTTCCAGAGTTATTCAGGTTAGATTTCGGGGACGAAATCCTTTTAAGGGGGGGATAGTTGTAAAGCCCGCTTAGTTAATTTGGAAATTAGCAGTTATTTATGTTAATCAGGAAATTATTTATAGATATTTAAATAATTTATTATTGATATTTATGGAATTCAGATATGCATAATTATGTCATCAGCAGTTTTTATATTTCGCATTTCCGGTGTCCGGTATTTTGGAACTCGGCGTTTGGCTCAGTAGAAATCACAACTTAGTATGTTAGTATTTTGGGGACGGGTTTTAGACATTGGGAATGTCGGGAATGGCCGGGAATTTAGAATGTCCCAAAAATACCCCTTTAGTATGATTTTTGTGATTTTATGGTGGAGGGGCAAAATGGTCTTTTTGCCCCATTAGTGTTTTGTCTTATATGAGTTTATTAAATGAAATAAATGTTTATTTATTTAATTGCTTTTGGCTGAAATGGGTTTAATAAAATGGCATTATTCTTCATTTCTTTCTTTTTTCCAACACTTAGTCATTTTGAAAAGAAAATTCCAAAAATAGAAAAAACTCTCTCTCTCTCTCTTTTCCTCTCTTTTCGGCTGAGCTTGGGGGTTCAAAGCTGGGATTTTTGGTTGTGAATTTAAGTCATTTTAGCAAGATCAAAGTGAATTTTCTTTAAGGTAATTCTTGGCTTTAATCTCTTGTTTTTCATGAAAAAAATGATGAAAATGGATGAAAATGCATGTAGTTTTGGATGTTGTTGGCTGCTGTGTTTTGTGATTATTTTGTGTGATTCAAGCATGTTAAATTGATAGGAATTAAGCTATGTTGAAGCATGTAGGTTAGATTGTTAAGCTTTTAGTTTTTATGTGAAAAAGTATGAATTTTGGAAGGAAAATGTTGTGATTATTTTCTGTGTTGTTGCTGTTGTTCTTGTTAGTTTGCAGAGGTGATATTATGCTTAGTTATGTTGAATTAAGTTGGTTTGCATGCTTGTTTAGGTGGTTTGCTCAAGCTTGAGTTTGGAACTCAAAGCTTGAGCTCCAATGGCAAATTTTGTATTTGTGGTTTCTGGGTAGGTTTGTTGCCTTGGATTTGTTCTTTAGGGTATTTAGAACAGGTCTGGAAAGTTTGGGACCAATTGGGTTTGAATTGGTCAAGTTAGGAGATTTTTAGTTGGCTGCCTGCGAGGAACCGGAATTCCGGTTGAGCATCCGGAATTCCGGATGGGGGTTCAGAATTTCCCAACCGGAATTCGGTTGGGCAACCGATCTGCCGGTTGGGGGATTTTTCAGAACCCTAGTTTTCCTCGTTTTTGGGTTTTTAGGGGTATTGCCATGCTTTTTTATCGATAGGGAAACTTTTAGTTTCAAGTTTTAGTCCCCGGGAGGTGATTTAGCGTGTCACTTATAGCGTTGTGATTTTTATGGTTTAGGAGCCGATGTCCGCCGTTCGGCTTCGGATTCCGGTCGGGTTGACGCACACCTGAAATCGGAATCCAGGTAAGATTAGTATAACAGTATGCATATGTAGATTACATGTTTAGCGTGCATGTAGGAAGCCTGCTAGATTACATTAGATATGTATTTAGGCTTCGAACCATCCAACCCTGTCACGTCGGTACAGGCTGGAGTATGACCAAGAATGAGTATGACCAGGCTCGACCGATCAGCCGACACTTGGTTGGTGGTTCTCTATTGACCTATCCCGTCGGTACAGCCGGAGTATGACCGGCCGGCGGAGTATGACCGGTTCGACCGATCAGAGGATACTTGTCAATAGTACCGTCCCCTGAACGTTCCAAACTCAGTACCATGTTGGACATGGCAAGAGTGCTCGGCACCATGTTGGACATGGCGATGGCGGGACTCGGCATCGTGTTGGACACGGCGATCGGTTTTATGTATGATATTATTATGCTTTTCTTACCGAGTCCGTCGACTCACGGCTTACGTTCATGTGTAGGTAAAGGCAAGGTCAGAATCGATGGACCGTGACCGAGCATATGAGATTGTACATGTCGGGGCGGTTAGGCCTGGAGCGTACGATCCTCGGGACAGCAGGGCTGAGATTTTTTTTGTAACTGTCGTTAGACGACTTTATTTTGATGTAAAAAGTTGAACAGTAAAAACGTTTGTAAATATTTTTATAAATTGGGATCCCGAGACTTTTTACAAAATGGTTTATAAGTTTAATGAAAAAGCAAAAATTTAATTAATCACGTTTTTCCATAAACCTCGTTGATTAGCAACGAGCTGCACAGTACGTTTAAAAAAATCACGTAATACGCCTAAGATAGTTAGGGTGTTACAGTTTGTTTATATAACCCTATGCCGTCGGTTATTATAGAATAACCGACGGCATAGGATACACGTGTCAAATTTCACGTGTACCCTATGCCGTCGGTTGTTATATACTAACCGACGGCATAGGGTTATATAAACAAACCCTATGTCGTTTATTTCCAAACCGCCTCTAAATGGTATACCCCAATTTTATACCTACGGTTTTTATAAAAAAACCGCCTCTAAAGGTAAATTTTCAATAGGCGGGTATTTTCAGACCCTTTAGCTTCCCTTTTTATAAAATGGGTTCAAAAAAGAGAAGCTAAAGCCTTGTTTTGTAGTAGTGAGTGATCCATAAAATAGGCCACTATATTAGTTTTTTTTTTAAAAAAAAAAATAATATTTAATTCTTTTCTAATTCAAATTTTATAATTTTGATGAATTACTATTATTTTGTTTTCAAGAATATTTTTTATTTTTTGAACAAATGAACTTTCATTGAAAATAATAACCAATAAAAACTAATTTCCTTTTGGTTTACATTCGTTAACCAACGTACAAAATAATAGTCTAAAAAAAAATAATAGAGTCCAAAAAAAAAATACAATCCAAATAGGGAGAAAACATCAATAACACCATTATCATAAAACAAAATTATTCTTTAATTTTACATCACAAGCAACAAAATGAAAAATAAAATAATCTTTCAGATTACAACAACTTCATGTTTCAAGAGAGATCCGCAAAAAGAAAAATGAAATGTTAGCTGTTTTACCCATTTTATGAAAAATCAAAAAAATCAACCTTGAGATTTCGATCAAAATTTATAAATGTCAAATGAGTTAAAACATCTTTCTTGAAGCCCCATGGTACCTCTAGAGGACTCGAAAAAATTAACTAATCATTTGGTACTCACACACCCAAGTGTGTCCAAATTAGAGTTTATGGGCCCGCACAAGCGTTTTCACCTTAGAGGCTGCAATCTACCAAGAAAACTAACAAGGACTTACTCATTTTGACATAAAAAGGCTTAAATTTGTGCATAAATTAAGTCAAAATAGCATAAAATCTCCATAGAATAGAGCCTATGCGCCCACTGCCATATGGAAATGGCAGGGCTCTCCAATTGTTGGAATACACAGCCAAGAAATGGCAGTGGTCAGCACTTACAAAGCACTAAGGGGAAATTGTTCAGATATGTTCCCTCAACACTAAGGAATGCAACGAGTGTGAAAAAAACCATTTCACAATAACGAAAACATGGGAAGACCACAATTACAAGTCGTGATATAACTATATCATTAGCACACTAACAAAAAGATTAGACACCTTAATATTTTTTAACATCTCTCATCGCTAATTAGTTTTAAAAACCCCTTCTATCGTAAACACACACTTACCAAATTCTAACACTTCTGATTTATTCATATTCTTTCATCTCTATGTGTAAATCTGAAATAATTGGCATATAATTTTAAACAAAATCGATGCGAATCAAAACTTCTATTAAAACTTAAGAGTTTTGGGTGTCAAATTCAATAAAACAAATCAAATAAATCTATATATATATATGAAGAAACAGCCGCCATATATATATATAAATTCATGAATCAGTTATATATTCAAGTTTCACCTTTTTCACTGCAAATAAAAGAGGCTGTCACTGAGCATATGTTTAGGCTGGCATGCAATCTATTCGATGATCAGTAATTGAATGTGTCATGATTTTATGCTTCGTTTTGTTCTTTTCTAAAGATTTGTTATATTACTCGAGATGTGTATATAACTCCAACGTATATACACACATATATGTGTGATTTTGCGCCCTACATTTAATTATGATTGTCAGACTTTAAATAAATTTAAACGACAAGGAGATATCTTTACATATAGTGTATATCTGTGTGGGTCATTCCTCCACTTTACTAGTGCTACAGCTATAATTGTTTTTTTTTTCGAAATTTTTACACTGAAAAATGTGAAATCTGATCACCATTCAGTAAAGACACAGAATTTACTATAATTACATATTACTTTCACAGAGAGAGAGAGAGAGGTATCTTCTGATCTATTGGTCATTATAATAATTTGCAAATAACAAGAATAGTAGACGAATGAAAATAACTGCTACTGCTTAAAATTTTGTCTGCCAAAACTGGATGCATGCATGTTTTTCAGTGCAAAAAAAAAAAAAGGAAAAGCTCATAGTATGATACCTCTTGTCTATATGCTGATGAGGTCAGGCAGTTAATCAAATTAATTAGCTAGGTTTTATTTTATTATGTAATCAACTTAAATGATAATTATTACAAATTGTTACACTGGTTATTATTGGTTAAATTTAATATAATTATAGTATTTAAATGTAGTGTCTGAATTTTTTACTATTAGGTCGTTAATTTTTTTTTTAAAAATTATTAAAATTATTGGATTTAAGAGTTTTTATTCAATTTTACTAATAGATTAATCCTGACGTTAATGAAATTTAAGAGACACGATTTGATAAATATTTAAAATATTCAAAAAGAATTCGATAGATATCAAAATTTGGGAGTAGGATTTAGTACATATACAATTGCTACATTAGTAAAATTAAACAAAAATTTTTGAATTTAAATTTTTATCAGTTTTGGGAGTATGATTTAGTACATCAAGTCAAATTTTAGAGAAAAAAAATCATGCCTAGCCTATTTAAATATATATAATGCTCAATCATAATAACGTACGTTAGGCATGGTAGTTCTCAGAGATTGGAATGCATCATAGTTTTTGATTAAAAGTTCCATCATTTTAACTATTGACTATTGAGCCGTGATCTCTGTATATGTACTATTATGGGCAAAGCTGGTATAGTAGTTGTTATAGATGATCAAATTGTGTGAGTATAGAGAAATGAGAGAGTAATATATTCTATAATAAATGAGGAGACAACATGCAGAAACGATATATATAAAGATGGATATTGATCGAAGCCGCAAAGATTGTGCAAGTTGATTGTGTGTGTCCGTTTCGTACATATATATTATTTATAAATTGATATTACAATATTAATATTAATGAATATATATATGTGAAGCTGGTTGGCTTTCAATGCTCAGACACGGCATCTCCGTGTCTACGATGATCCCTAACTCCACACACAAACTCTATCAAAAACCAATATATTCAATTAATTACTAACACAATATTCTCTACATCTCTCTCCTTTGTAGTGGCCTACTATATGTATTTTATTACCTATTTATTGAAAGGGAGTGGGTCGAGTTGAGTTTTTGGATTTGAAAAAAGTTATATATATCACAATAATAAAATATATATATATATATAATTTGGTTTTACCACAAATAATACTAATCCCATATGAGAGAGAGAGAGAGAGAGAGAAACTACATTTTGGGGTTCAGCCGTCAATTTTCAGAGTTACCATCCTCAACCACCTCTCTGTCTCCATGTCTCATCTCTCATTTTTGTTTCTTGTATGATCTACAATCGAGATTTATAATATTAAATTATATACATCTAAGTAATAATATATACAGGTGTAAAAGATATATATATATATTTTTTTTTTCATTAATTCTTTTTATGTTTGACTCTGATACTTGAAGTATGGTGGACAAAGTTTAATGAGATTTAGTGTAGAGTATGATGCATGAGCGGAATTTTATCTCAAAATCAATTGAAAATAAAAAAAATTATGTTATGCGTGTTGATAATTATGGGGTTCCATCTCAAAATCAATTAACAATAAGTGAGTAGTCTATGTTTTTATATATGGCTCAATACTTTCACATTTAATCCATGTGGAACAATATTCTCCAATAATAGGTATTGTATATATTTAAGTGATAATATTTAACTTAATCTAGAAATAAAATAATTAATTAGAGATCAAGTTTAAAACAAAAATACAACAAAAAGATAGATCATACATATACGAGTCTGGGTCACGTACTCTCAAAATAATTAAGCCCTAGTACTTTACGTCATATATCACAAATATATGAATATATAATAATATTAGTCAAAAATTTATTTCCAACTACGTATACTAAAACAACTACCATATTAATTTTGTGAGTTTCTTGTTGTTTTCCTATTGTCGCATTTGTGAATATAGATAAATTCCTATGTACTTAGTACTGATCATCCAAATAAAGCCCTCTCTCTATCCCTATAATATAGATTCATCCAAACACTATACATATATATATATATGCTCTTTCCTTTAGAATAAATTTCCCCATTTAATTACATGGCAGGGCTAGCTAGTGATAATGAACAGTGAATAGTAATTACGTACGTGTCCCTCTCTTTCTGTAGTAGCTACTACTCTTATTTATATATATATATATATATAGCTCTGTAACACAATGCCAATCTATATATATATATATAGTCCTTCTAGCTTCTACTAGATCATAATTTTAATATAGAATTAATCATAACATTATTTTGATTAATTAACTGTATATATTGTAATCTTATAATAATATACTTAAATAATCGATTTGTAATTTATATATATATATTTATATAAGAAGAGTAGGAAATATATGTCGTGTACGTAAATAAGGTTTTCATTTTGTCCACAAATGAGAAAGAAAAACAGTACAGTTCTCATCATTTAAAGCCTTACTACATATTCCCTACAAATTAATAAAAATGAAAGGAATTCACAAATGTAGGACAAAATTCTAAAACAAACATTTAAAAAGTTGGGAAGATGTAATTTAATTGCATAAAGGAAAAAAGAGGTAGTGGAGTCCACACAGAACCCTAAATTGGGGGGGTCCTCTTCATAAAAGCTTCATTCACATGGAGAATCCAGATGAAAAAATTGAAAATGAATTATGAAAAAACAAAAAGAGAGAGAGAGAGACATCATTAAATTGAAATAGAACCCCACGAAATATACGAGTAAGACATTATTACTCCAAAAGAAACGTATATTTGTTTTTGAATTTTAATGAAAATATATAGTAAGTTAGGTAACAAAGTGTCCTTGAATGAGGTCGAGAAGTTCGGAAGTTCTTGCAAGGGTTGCAACTTGCAAATGATGCTTAATTAGATGTACAATCTCTCATTTTCCAAAGTGGGACCCAAATTCTCTCTTTTTATATGGGACCCATTGTGTTGAATGCATATGAGATACGTTCAGTCCCCATCCCCCTGTAGTTGCTGCACCCTAACTTAAGCCCTAAATATATTGGTGGTACACCTCCCTTTTCCATCTCTCTCTCTATCTTAATTTATGTTATTCATTTTACTCTCCTACAGATTTATTTTATACATGTACACTTCCTGAAATCATTCAATTATGTATATATATAAATCTATACAATAGTATAATATAGGAAAATTTACAAAAATACTGAAATTTAGGTTAACTTTTACAAAAATACTGTCACACGAAAATCTTTTCAAAAATACTGTGTTTTTATAAAACACCAGTAAAACACACAGCAGAACAACTCAAAACAATAGTAGAACACCAGTAAAACACTAGTAGAACACTAGTGAAAACTTAACACAGTATACTCACTACTACAAACCAAACTTTTAGAGGCACTTTTTTTCAGTAAATATTAAAGAACCGACGTCATAGGGTTGAAATCTTTTTGAAGGGATTTTGACACTACCTATGGCGTCGGTTTTTTGGAAATAACCGACGCAATAGGGTGTCCCCTATGGCGTCGGTTATTTCTAAAAAAACCGACGCCTAAAGGGTTTATAACCCTAGCCCAGCCCATCATCTTCCTCATTCGACCAGCCAACCCAGAAACCCCCAAACCAGAGAACCCCAAACCCTCTCCGCCAACCACCACGAAAAACCATCCCCATTTCACCATTTTTTCACCATTTTAGCTCATTTTTGTTTTTAAATCTTCTATTTTTCATACCTAAAACTATATACCTGAAAAGATCACATTTTTCCTCATTTTTTAGGGTAAACCGAAGGTAGAGGTAGTGGTGGTGGTGGTTATACCTCCGGCCACCGTTTTTAGTGGAGAAAACATTGTATTTCAACGTCTATTAAGGTATAAATCTAATTTCTACTAATTTTAGTACTGTACATTGCTTTATTTTTTATTTTATAAATTTTTTTAGGGTTTTTCTATATTATTAAATATGTATTGTGTGTATATATTGTGAATGAGAAATGTATTATGTGTATATATATTGTGAATGAAAAATGTGATATAGGAGAGTATATATGTATGTATTTTGTGTTGTATTAAATATGTATTGTGTGTGTATATATTATGAATGAGAAATGAGATAAATAGGAGAGTATTTTATATATTGTATATGTATATATTGAGTATTTTAAACAAATAGTTTTGTTAAATATTGTGAATGGGAATGAGATAAGAGAGTATTAAAATAAAAGTTTAGAAATTGTTTTCTAAAAAATTAGTTTAGAAACAAAAGTTTAAAAATTAACTCTATTTTGTATCAATTTTTTTCTATTTTCAATTTTATTCATGTGTTTTTATTTTTTTAGTAGCTAGTAGATTGTTAATTACAACTACTTAGCAAGTTACTAATTTTCATTCTATTCATGTATTTTTAACTAGTTAGCAATAAATTAACTAGTTAGTAACTAAATACTCATAAATTATATAACTAGTAAGTAGCTAAATAAAAAAAATTGTAATTTTGTAGTATTTCTTTATGTTGTAGGTTGTGAGGTCAATTTGCAAGGATCTGACTTATTTGGTATTGATCGGTTTCTAGTTAGCTCGAGGTATACACTCACTAAATTTTATTATAAATTAATTATGAATGCTTAGTAGAGTTTGAATATCTTAAATATTCATCCGTAGTGAAGTAGGTTCTGTAATATTTTGTAATGCGCCGGATCGATGGGTGAAATAATATGCATGTTAGATGAGTTTGAATATCTTCAATATTCATCCTTAGTGAAGTAGGTTCTGTGAATACATGTACTGCAGTCGAATGGGTGGTAAATTTTTATATTGCTAAATGTTGTTGTGATTTCATATTGTTTTGAATTGTGTTTTGTTGTTATTAATAGGTTTGAATTTTTCGTAAACGTTCAATTATAGTCGTTATGCTACCGAAATTTCAGTAAAATTAGGATAATATTTGATTTTAATTTCTCTTAAACTTGGTTGTTAGGATTTTATCGGAAGTGACTTTATCGGAAGACAAGTACATAATTTTTGGTATAAGGTATGCTTTTGTTAACCTACTTTTATAAGAATATTTTTCATATATATTTAGATAATCTTTAAATGCTTAGAGTAATTTTAGAATAATATTGATGTAATACATAGGATATATATTGTTGAGTGCTAAGGATAGATATAGTAAGCTATAAAAAAAATACAAAAAAGGTCTATATTGGGATTTGAACTTGTGACCAAAAGGATAGATTGATAAGTTTTTACCAATATACCAAAACACAATAGAATAACAAATACATTATAAACATTGATTCTAATACTTAAAATAAGAATTCTATTAGTTTATGTTAAGTAAAATAGCAAAATAAAACACAAAAAATACCCAAGTTCAAAAAAAAAAAATCGCCTCAAGCGGACAACCGGATCAAAAGTTATTAATAATGTTCAAAGTTTTTAAAAAATTTCATGCAAATTTTAACCCTTTATCTACAAAAATACAATACACTACAAAAACAATACTAATATATTAAAAAAAATTATAAAAATATACTAATATACTACAAAAATACAAACACATAATATAAAATATTAATAAAAAGATAGCTAATATACAAACACTTAGAGTAATGTAGATGTGTATTTATTCAACTTTTCAATTTAATTTGTATTTATGGTTATTATATATAATTTATACTTAATTTAATTATATTAATAATAAAATAATATATATATATAAATTATGCTAAAATACAAAATTGGAAGCTGAAAAAAAAACATAGGAAGACCCTATGGCGTCGGTTATTTCATAATAACCGACGCCATATGGGTCCTATGGCGTCGGTTATATGAAACAACCGACGCCATAGGACCCCTATGGCGTCGGTTATTATGAAATAACCGACGCCATAGGGGTCCTATGGCGTCGGTTGTTTTTAACCATTTAGCGTCACCCAGAACAGCGTCGGTAGCGAATTTCGCCAATACCGACGCTGAAAGCCCTTAAAAACCGCCTCTAAAGCCCAATTTTGTAGTAGTGACTGCAGTATGAAACTTATAAAAAAATACAATAAAAAAGTAAAACATACCGCCTGGCAGTATTTTTGTAAAAAAAATGACAAAAGTTAGTATACCATATAAATTTCCCTATAATATATACTATACTTTCATACATTACATTTATGTCTACCTAGATATCTATCCAATGTAATGTATAAAAGTATATGTAGTATATTATATGACTCAAATTTCAACTATCTTATAATATTTCAAAAAAAAAAAATCTTATAATTTTTAATATTCTATTACCCACATAGATCTAACAAAACTAGCTAAATTAGTTATTTATAAAATAAATATAGTCCCTCCTAACATATCAAACCATATAGACAGAAATGACATAATAACACTAATATTTAAGTAAACAAGTGGATGAATTAGAAAACTATAGTAGTATCGATTTTGAGGCTATTATATAGTAGCTGCATAGATTGAAAATGAACAAATTTAAGCGCTAATTTTTTTTCAGCAACTTTAGCAACGATAACCTACCACATATGATGGTGCAGGAATGAAACTCTTTAGAATATGAAAATTTATAAAATTGATGTAATTGTAAAAAAGAATTAAATATGATCTTAAGAGTAGAATTTAGAGTGTAATGCTTAAGAAAATGGCAAGGAAAAATTTAGAATGGTTTGAATAAAGTTGTGAACAATTGTAATGTGGAAGATAATCCATTTTAAACTAAACCGGTTTTTTCTCCAAATATGGTTGTGTTCAACTGATATTTCAGTTACAGACTTTCTTGTTTTAGTAAGTCGGTTAGTTAGTTATAAACCGATTTGGCTGAACTGTTAAGTGTTGGACATGTCAGCTACTAACACTATATAAAGCTCCTCATTGTATTCAATAGAAAACGCTAGAAAATGAGAAAGATACAGAGAGAGAGGCTGAGTGAGAATTATGCAGAAAGAAGGATCAAGTTCAGGATTGGCTAATAGGATTGCTCTAGTTTTGAGTGTTGGAGAGCTAAATCTAACTGTGATTGTTCTTGAATGCTTTGCAATATAATTGGTGTTTGTAATTGCTGATTCATAGTGGAGAAATCTCCTTGGGGGAGAGCTGGAGTAGGACTCAAAGTTTGAGATCCGAACCAGGATAAATTTTGTTTTTTCTCTCAATTTTTCATTGCTTATTTATCTTGTTTAATTTCTTATTCAATTTCTCATTTACATGTTGATTAATTGATCAATAATTGGTTTGAGTTTATGTTGTTAGATTACGATAGTGTTATCAAAGCACTAGGAAGAATCTAAGAATTTCTGGAACTCTAACCGTGTGATATCAAACCAGAGAAGCTGCTGCAATGGTTTCTTCATCAAAAAGTTTTGACTTAGAAAGATTTGATGGCAAAGGTGATTTCAATTTGTGGAAAGAAAAGATGCTAGCAATACTGATCTATCTGAAGTTAGACTCAGCCTTAGATGAAGATCTTGGTTCTGATGACATCAAGAAGAAAGGAAATGGATGAATCCCAGAAGAAGGAATCAGATACTATTATGAAGCAAGCAAGATTTGCCATTGTCATGAATCTTGCAGACAATGTACTGAGGCAGATGATTGGTGAGAAGACAGCTCTTGGAATTCAGAGTAAACTCAACCAATTGTACATGGCTCGATCTACTGCAACCGAGATTTTCTTGAAAGGGAAGTTTTATGGATTTAAAATGAATGCTACTGTTACATTAGATTAAAATCTTGCTGAACTTAATAAGATTGTGTTGGCGCTTACTAATATGGGTGAAACCATAAAAGAAGAGGATCAAGCAGTGATTTTGCTCAATGCTTTACCTGACCAATTTAAGGAAATGAGAACTGTCATCATGTATACCAGGGATACTTTAACCTTGGAAGATATTATGAGTACACTCAGATCAAGGGATGCTGAGTTCCATTGGCAAAGAGCTGCTAAGCTAGAATCAAAAACTGATGATGTTGTAATGGTTCGAGGCAGATTACCAAGAAGAGGAAGCTCGAGATCAGAGGAAACTCAAGGTCTAATTCAAGATTGAAAGCAAGACCTAGGGAAACAAGGAAGTTTCATCATTGTGGCAAAGTTGGACACTTGATTAGGAATTGTTGGGACTTAAGAGATAAAAGAAAGAAGAAGAAAGACAAAGAAGAAGAGGACAGTAACAATGATTCAAATGCAGTAATTGAAGATTCTAATGGAGATGTGCTTACAGTCATCAATAATGAAACTAAGGATGAGAGATCAACTGATGGTGATGCTTGCACCAGTTCTTGTCTCAAAGATCAAGATTGGATCCTAGACAGTGGGTGCACATATCACATGAGTCCAAATAGGGACTGGTTCATGATTACACTATCATAAATGGTGGCAATGTTGTAATGGGAAATGATCACAAATGCAGTGTAGTTGGAATTGGTTCTATTGTCAAAAAAAAGTTTTGATGTGGGACATTCAAAACCTTGCACAAGGTTAGGCACATTCCAGATTTGAAAAGAAATTTAATTTCTTTGGGAACATTAGATGATGAAGGATGTGATTAGAAGACAAGCAAAGGGATACTCAAGATTACTAAAGGTTCATTGCTAGTACTGAAAGGAATCAAAAGACATGGTCTTTATTACCTTGATGGAAAAAATGTCACACCAGCACAAGCTGGTGCTGTTGATAAGTGTAACTCAGAATCGAAACTGTGGCATGCTAGATTGGGCCACATTGGTGAACAAGGTTTAGTTGAGTTATCTAAACAAGGTTTACTACAGAACTATACTCATGCTAACCTACCATTTTGTGAAATATGTGTACAGGGAAAGCAACATAGGATCAAGTTCTCAAATAGCAATTACAGAGCAAAATCTGTCCTACAATATATTCATGCTGATATGTGGGGAGCTAGCAAGGTAAAAACTCAAGGAGGTAAACAATACTTCTTGTCCATTGTAGATGATTTTAGTAGGAAAGTTTGGGTGTTTTTGTTAAGACATAAGAATGATTGTCTTGAAGAATTTAAAAATTGGAAAACACTTGTAGAAAACCAAACTAATTCTAAAATCAAAGTATTAAGAACTGACAATGGTTTAGAATTTGTTAATGATGAGTTAACTGAATTGTGTTTAAAAATTGGAATACAAATTAAGACATAAAACTGTGATTAAAATGCCACAACAAAATGGCATTGCTGAACGAATGAATAAAACATTGCTAAATAAGGTTAGATGCTTGCTATTAGAATCAGGTTTGAAGAAGCACTTCTGGGGAGAAGCTTTGCACACTGACTGTTACCTAATTAACAGGAGTCCAAATAGGAAAATTGAGCTAAAAACTCTTGAAGAGCTATGGACAGGTAAACCACCATCTATGTCTCACTTAAGGATATTTGGTTGTGTTGCTTATGCACAAAATGTAGAAGACAAACTTGAGAAAAGATCAATAAAATGTATATTTTTGGGCTATCCTAATGGAGTAAAAGGCTATAGATTATATTTTCTTGAAACCAACAAAATTTTAACTAGTAGAGATGTGATTTTTAATGAAAATGATTTTCCATTTAAAGGAAGGTGTGGTTTCTGATTTTTCAGGCAAGCAAGGTGATGATCAATTCAGCACTCACATCGAGTTGGAAAGAGTTGTTCCTGACCAAGAAATAACACCAGAAAACTCTGAAGAATCTGAAGCAGATCCTGATGATGGAGGAGAGGCCTTAGATGATCTTACCAATTGGCTCGAGATCGAGTTAGGAGAGAAATCAGACCTCCTGCTAAGTATGCTGAAGCTGATATTATTGACTATGCACTTTCCATGACAATGGAGTCTCAAGATAAAGTGCCAAAGACATACCTTGAAGCCATCAACAGTAAACAAGCCAAGAAGTGGAATGCTGCAATGAATTCAGAAATGCAGTCATTAAAGAAAAAAAAGACCTGGGTTGTAGTTCTTAAACCAGAAGGACAGAAGGTAATTGGTTGTAAATGAATTTTTAGACACAATGAAGGAATGACTGATGATGAGCCTATATTGTACAAAGCAAGGTTGGTAGCTTAAGGTTTTACTCAGGTTGAAGGTGTTGTTTACTCAGAGATATTCTCTCCAGTGGTTAAAATGAAAACCATCAGAATGATGTTGGCACTTGCAGTACAATTTGATTGGGACATAGAGCAAATGGATGTGAAGACTGCATTTCTAAATGGAAGGCTTGAAGAACCTATCTACATGAGACAGCCTGATGGATTCAAGGTGGAATCCAAGGATGGTAAACTTGTGTGCTTGCTGAAGAGATCTCTATATGGTTTGAAGCAATCACCTCGATAATGGTATAAGAAATTCGACTCAGTATTGACAAAGGTTGGTTACTCAAGATCAAAATATGATACGTGCCTCTACTTTACAAATCTGAAATCACAAGCTGCTACATTTCTACTAGTGTATGTCGATGATATGTTAATCATGGGAAAGGACCAAAATCAGATTAACAAACTAAAGTATGTCCTCAATAGTGAATTTGAGATGAAAGACTTAGGAGTGGCTAAGAAAATTTTGGGGATCGAAATACTGAGAGACAGAAAGAACCACAAAATGACATTAACTCAAGGAAATTACATTGAAGCTGTCTTAAGGAAATTCAAGATGAATGATTCTAAAGAAACAAAAGTCCCACTTGCTGGACATCTTGTGTTTTCAACAGATCATTCTCCCAAGGATGACAAAGAAATGAAACAAATGGCAGAAGTACCATATGCTGAAGCAATTGGAAGTGTGATGTATGCTATAATTAGCACCCAACCTAACATTGTATATGATGTTAGTACACTCAGCAGATACATGTCTAACCCTGGTGAAGAACACTGGAAAGGAGTCAAGTGGTTGCTAAGGTATCTCAAGACAACAACTCATTATGGTTTGAAATTTAAGAAGGCAGGAATCAAGGTGGAACTTGAAGGTTTTCTTGATGCCGATTATGCATTGAATAGGGATACAAGGAAATCTCTAACAAGCTACTGTTTTCAGCTAAACACATGTTGCATAAGTTGGAAATCTCAACTGCAACCTGTTGTAGCTCTCTCCACCACAGAAGCTGAGTTCATGCCAACAACAGAGGCGTTCAAGGAAGCTGTATGGATCAAAGGAATTCTAGAAGAACTATAGATGATAAAAGGCAAAGTTATTGTGTTTTCAAACAGTCAATCCTCTATTCACCTAAACAAGAATCTTGTGTATCATGAGAGATCTAAACACATCGATATCAGAAGATTTTGGATAAGAGAAAAGATAGAGAATGATGAAGTTAATCTCGATAAAGTTCCAAGTGATGAGAAGCCTGCTGATGCAGGAACTAAAGTGTTGCTAGTGGGCAAATTCCGACATTGTTTGGATTTGCTTGACATAGGTCCTGACTAGTGCAACAAGATCACTCCCCCAAGTGTAGTAAGTTTTGTTAAGGTTCAGTTTAAATGGATTAAGGTGAAATTTGTGGAAGATAATCCATTTTAAACTAAATTGGTTTTTTCTCCAAATATGGTTGTGTTCAACTGATATTTTAGTTACAAACTTTCTTGTTTTAGTAAGTCGGTTAGTTAGTTATAAACCGATTTGGCTGAGCTGTTAAGTGCTGGACATGTCAGCTACTAACATTATATAAAGCTCCTCATTGTATCAATAGAAAAGGCTAGAAAGTGAGAAAGAAACAGAGAGAGATTGAGTCAGAATTAAGCAGAAAGAAAGATCAACTTCAGATTTGATTTTTATAATCAAATTGAAATCTCTTATCATAATCCAAAACAACCTTATTGTCCATAGCTAGAATTTGCAAATCTTTCCAAAAACTCTCTTTACCAATAGTCATTGAAAGCATAGATCACTACTACAAAAGGCCAAATTCGCGACGGTCCCAAAAACGCTTTTTTTGGATACCCGTCGCTAAAAAAATTATCTGAGTGTTTAAAACCGTCGCCTATATTGTACTATAGGCGACAGTTTTGAACACTCGTAAACAATAGGCGACAGTTAATAAATGTAGAGAAAAAATTAAAAAAAAAAATTGATGCACTATTCGCCACGGTTTAGAACCGTCGGGGAAAGTATTCGCCACAGTTTTAAAATGTGGCTCATTCTTTGCCCGACGGTTCAAAACCGTCGGGTATAAGGTTAAAGTAAAATTATATAATTTTTGCTTTCCCCCCATTTTGCCTTATTATTCCCTCCATTTATTTCCATCTCTCACCCACTCACTCACTCCATCTCACTCTCTCGATCTCACTCACTCTATCTCCCTCTCTTGATCTCACTCACTCTATCTCCCTCTCTTGATCTCACTCACTCTATCTCCCTCTCTCGATAATCTCCCTCTCTCGATCTCACTCATCTATCTCCCTCTCTCTCTCTCTCTCTAACGGTGACGGAAATCACACCACCGGCGACGCAGCTCCGCCACCCCTCCACTGCCGAGAGCCCCTCCTTCAACCTCAGATCCGATCATCGATTCTGCTTCAGCTCTTGATACTCTGGTATGCTTCAGCTCTTGCCTTTTGTAAGTTTTATCTTTCTAGATTTTTGTTTATCATTTTTTTATTGGGCTATCTCAGAAAGCTGATATGTACAACTTTGGTGTCTTGCTTTTTGAAGTTCTTACGGGAAGAGCACCTTCACAATACCCTTCTCTGGCCAGTACTTGGCCTAATCGCGTTGAGGATGAAGAACAGATTTTGGACCTCCCGAAATGGGTTCGATCAGTTGTGAAGGAAGAGTGGACAGGTAATGAATAATGCTCTGTTTTATTTATTTATAAATATCATTTTTTGTTGTTTTAAAATTCTGGATTATTGAATTGAATCAAGGTTGTTTGGATGCCGAGAAAACAGAGAACCATTGAGAATAATGACATGTTCAATTAGTTTTTGTTTTTAGTCATTTTATATATGAATTATAAAGATGAAGAATGAATCAAATCTGTATGTGAGTAATTTTTGTCAAAAAAAGAAAACTTGGAATTGTTTCTTATTGTTAATCCATTGGTTCGTAGCTGAGAAATTAGAAGAATCTATAACTGAGACTATATAATTTTGTCTTTACAATTGTTCTTTCTATCTCTTATGCTAAGTTTAATTATGATTGATAAAATTGTGTTTTATGATTACTTTTGAAATTAATAATAATAATAATAATAAGAAAGATTTTCATTTTGAAATTAACTTATCAACTCTGAAAATAAGAGCCCCAATTAGTATTTTATCTTAATAAAACATGACATGTTGATCAAAACGACAACAATTAATGCAAAACGACATATTCTGAATCTGATTTATGATATTCTGAAACAAAAAATTAAGAAAAGAAAAAACAGTGGAAATCAGATACATTTACATATGATTCATGTATAATAGAACTAAAACTAAAATATTTTAACAAGAACAATTTGTGTATTAAACTTACTAATTAATTTAGGAGAGACTCTGGAAGAAGAAGCTTTGGATTAAGAGCTCAGCAGGTCAGGCCATTGGAATCAGATTCGATGAGCTTTAAGGGCTTCAAAATATGAAGCAAATTTACACAAACTTTTTTTATGGCATAAGCAAACTTGTTTCTGCACTAGTTTCAAAATTTATATATAATATTTACACCAACCAATAGGATCATATTCTTGACTCATAAACAGATTTAAGAAGTAATAGGAATCCGAAGTAATTGGCCAAACTAGGTAGTTAGTTTGTAGATTAGGACAATTTGCATCTGAATGATCAAGTTTTTCTCTTCTTTTTCACATGAACAGGTAAGTTAAGTTTCTTCTTTTTTTTTTTTTGAATTAACTAGTTTTCTTCTAAGTAATTAATATTTGTGATCAAGTTTTGATTTTGTTATCTGTTTTGTATTGATTGCTTTGAGGGTTTTTGTTATACGTGATACCTAAGTTTGAATATTGACACTCTTTTTTTCGTCTCAAGTCAACTTTCGAATTTGGCCGTTAGCAATTTTAATGGCTAGTGATCTATTAATGCTATTTCAGTTGCGATTTTCAACTGTATTCTTTTGTTTATTGCTGGAATTTTTTCATGGGTTTTCCAGTGCATCGATTATACAAAGAGAATTTACTTTGTTATGAATTTTTTATTGTTCATCAGAGTTTTTGATCCATGAAGATCCGATTCAATAAGTCTAAGATTCTGTTTGACTCTTCCTTTTCTTACTTCTTGATAATATTTCATGTTAAATCTCGGGGTTTCTGTTTTCTATTTTTTCAGAAATAGTTTTAGTTATTATATATCACCGATAGTAGAATACAAAATCAATGCTTGTTTCAAATGTGGCTAAAGTTCTTGAAATTTTAATGGATGAATGACTTATTATTATTATTAATTTTTATTGGCAACAAAGATAAATCAAAATTACATTGTGTTGTAGCAGAACCTCCATCAGAAGGATTAAGATGAGCAACACGATCAACTAAGATTCTTTCTGCTTCTACTGTATATGAAAGAGGTCCAACAAAAGAAAAGTGTAAGTAACTCTGATCAATAATAGCTAAAAGAGTTAATAGCCCATGAAAAAGCAAATATTATTGATGCATATTTTAAATTTAATTTTTAGGTATCGAGTGGTTTGTGTTGATTGAAGAGTACACAAGTAGCTAACTTTATCGGAGAAAGGTATAATCACTAAAACTTTAAATTCTTAATTTAGTGGAGTTTGAATATCTTAGATATTCATCCGTAGTGAAGTAGGTTCTGTGAATATACATGTACTGCGGTCGGATGGGTGGATAGTTTTAATATTGTTTTGTTAGTTTTGTATTATTTTGTGTGTTTGTTTTTTGTTTTTTGCATGTTTAAAATTTTTGGGAACGTCCAATTACAGTTGTTATGCTGTCGAAATTTCGGTCGAATTAGGATAAATTTCATTAAAAATACATAAATTTTAGATAAAAAATGTAAGAACTTAGTGAAAATTTATATGTGTGGTGATTAATAAATACACATTCAAACAAATAATTTAATAAAGTTTTTTTTTTCTTTTTTAGAAGTTGCAAAATGGATAGAAATTGGATGAGTGCGAATAGATTATCAGCAGAGTATAAGGAAGGTGTTGACTTTTTTTTGGATTTTTGTCATAAGCACGCAAAAAATCCAAAGTTGATTCTTTGTCCTTGTCTTAAATGTGGTAACATGGAGCGTATGAATACTAGTAAAATAAAGGAGCATTTATTTAGGAACGGAATAGACAAGAGTTATAAGGTTTGGTGTTACCACGGGGAAAATATTAGAGTTCATGGCGAGGAAACATCTAAGTCTAAGAAGGTTAAGAATGTTAACTTGGATTATCAGGATGATCACATTCCAGAAATGATAGGAGATGCACAATTTCAATCAAATGTCGATCCATTGGAATTTCAAAATTTTGTAGAGGATGCTGAGAAACCTATTTACCCTAATTGTAATAGGTTTACTAAATTGTCTACGCTTGTTAGATTATACAATATAAAAGCGAAACATGGGTGGAGTGATAAAAGTTTTACGGATTTACTAGCTTTTCTAGTAGAGTTATTACCTGAAGGTAATGAGATGCCTTTGTCTTTCTACGAGGCAAAGAAGACACTGTCTTCCTTAGGTATGCAATATGAAAAGATACATGCATGTCCTAATGATTGCATTCTATATCGTAAGAGTTTTGTGGATGCAATATCGTGTCCCACGTGCGGTGAGTCTAGGTGGCAAAAGAAAAAGAATTCTGATGAGGTAAAGATTGGTGTCCCTGCAAAGGTATTATGGTACTTACCCCCAATACCTCGTTTGGTTCGATTCTTTCGAAATGTCAATCATGCAAAAAATTTGACCTGGCATGCCACCGATAGAAAACTAGATGGTAAGATGAGACATCCAGCTGACTCCCCTGCTTGGAAAACAATCGATGCTAGGTGGCCTGAATTTGCAAATGAACCTAGGAATATCCGTCTTGGTCTTTCTGCAGATGGAATTAATCCACATACCACCCTTAGTAGTAAGTATAGTTGTTGGCCAGTTTTGCTTGTGATGTATAATTTACCGCCTTGGTTGGTAATGAAGAGAAAGTTCACTATGCTCACATTGTTGATAGCTGGCCCTTCACAGCCTGGTAATAACATTGATGTGTATTTAGCTCCTCTAGTTGATGATTTGAGTCAATTATGGTATGAGGGTGTTCCTGCATACGATGCCTTTAGGAATGAAGACTTTAATCTTAAGGCTATATTACTGTGGACCATAAATGATTTTCCAGCTTTTGGAAAGCTTTCTGGATACAGTGTGAAAGGGTACAATGCATGCCCAATTTGTGAGGAGAGAACATGTTCTATGTGGTTAAAACACTCGAAGAAAATGAGTTATATGGGACACCGAAAGTTTTTGCCTACAGGACATGTATTTAGGACTTGGAAAAAAGCATTCGATGGTAAGCAAGAATTAGAAATGCCGCCGTCACCTTTGCAAGGAGAAGAATTGTTAGAAAAGTTGAATAAAGTTCAATTCCACCTTGGAAAGCGAAAATTGACTTCGAAGAAAAGAAAAGGTCAGCGTGAGAAAAGTGACGTTGCTGCAAGTGAACATCAGGGGCCATGGAAAAAGAAGTCAATATTTTTTGAGCTCGAATATTGGAAGCATTTGGCGTTGCGTCATAATCTAGACGTGATGCATATTGAGAAGAATGTGTCAGACAGCTTGCTTAATACCTTGTTCAATATTCCCGGGCGGAGTAAAGATGGAATTAAATCTCGCCTAGATTTGAAAGAATTAGGAATACGGGCCAATTTACACCCACAAGTTGTTGGTGGACGTACATTTTTACCACTTAGGCTTGTCATGCTCTGACTAAAGTAGAAAAACAATCTTTGTGTAGTTCTATCTCCAATGTGAAGGTACCGGAAGGGTACTCCTCAAATGTCTCTGACTGGGTAGATATGAGTAAGTTAATTTTGAGTGGTCTGAAATCTCATGATCATCATATATTAATTCAACACATTCTACCAGTGAGTATCCGTTCTGTGTTGCCTAAAAAAGTTCGATATGCAATCACAAGGTTGTGTTTGTTCTTCAAATCTCTTTGTTGTAAAGTGATTGATGTCACAAAGTTAGAGAACCTCGGGTTAGAAATCGTAGAAGTGTTGTGTTATTTGGAGTAATTTTTTCCGCCTTCTTTTTTTGACATAATGGTTCACCTAACGATTGCATTTGGTGAGAGAGGTAAAGTTGTGTGGACCAAAGGTGGCATGAGGTGGATGTACCCATTTGAACGATACATGAAAATCTTAAAGGGTTATGTGAGAAATAGAAGTAGGCCCGAGGGTTGTATTGTTGAATCATACATTGTTGAAGAGACGATTGAATTCTGTTCAGACTACTTGTCAGAGGTTACAACTATTGGCGCTTGTCCTACTCGGGTCAATAGTGAAATAAGTAAAGGGAGTAGGGGTGTTTCTGTTTGCGGTGTAAGTCGAGCTGATCGTGAAGAAGCGCATCGTCTCGTCTTGCAAAATATTGACGAGGTCCAACCATACATTGAGTAAGATTAAATCAACTATTCATACTTAAAACAAATTAATAATATTCAATTGAAACTAAAATCAATCGAATGCTTTATTATGTTGAAGGGAACATTTTAATTGGATTAAGAGTAATAATCCGACTAAGGCAAGGAATCAAAAATGGGTACAAGATGAACATTATCGAAATTTCAGTACATGGTTAAAAAAAAAGGTATTATATATTAACATTATTGTTTTGTTTCATATCTTATATATACACATGTGCTCACTATTTCATTGGTGCATATTAGGTATATGCTGAAAATTGTGAATCCCCAAGCAATGTATCCAACACACTGCTTTGCATATCACGAGGTCCTTCGTGTGATGTACTCAAGTACCAATCGTACTATATAAATAGTACTAAATTTTGTACCAAAGATCGTGATAAATCTAGAAAAACACAAAATAGCGGTGTCATGATAGTTGCTAGAGCTTTCCAAATATCTAGTTCAAAAGATAAAAACCCAATTGAATGTAATATGTCTTTTTACGGTGTAATTCAAGAAATTTGGGAATTAGATTACAGTAGTTTTCAAATTCCTGTTTTTCTTTGTGATTGGGTTAGGAGTGATAATGGGGTTAAAGACGATGAACTTGGATTCAAATTAGTGGACTTGAATCGAATAGGCCACAAGTCTGATAGGTTTGTAATGGCGTCTCAAGCCACTCAGGTGTTTTACATGAGTGACCCATTAGATGCACGCTGGTCAGTTGTCATGACAACGCAAGCAAA
This sequence comes from Cannabis sativa, assembly GCF_029168945.1. Classification (NCBI taxonomy): domain Eukaryota; kingdom Viridiplantae; phylum Streptophyta; class Magnoliopsida; order Rosales; family Cannabaceae; genus Cannabis; species Cannabis sativa. The sequence continues at coordinate 5,805,599 of NC_083605.1, forward strand.
AGACTATGCTAACCAAGAGCATAATGGCGATGATCTTATGATAAGTGAGCAAATTCATCAAATCACTCCACCACCTATTGATGTCACCGTTGGGGACGATGTCGTATCATCTCGTGATGATGGGGAGGGGTTATGGGTGAATGAAACTATCAAGCCATGAGTTTTTCAACATGTGTTGGTATTCTTTTTAACATGTATTCTTTTGTGGCTATCAATTTGTATATTATTGTATATTCTAATGTAGATTTTTAAATTTGTGTAGGACTATTTATTATGGAACCAGCACCAAATGACGATGATGAGTGGGCTCAATATGAAGAATCATTCATGCCTGAAGAACATAATAATGAAGTTGAAGAACCTAATATTGAAGTTGAAGAACCCCCACCAAAGCAGAAAAATACTAGGGGTAGAACCAAAAGACTAGATATAACGAGGCTGGCAAGCGAGGGCAAAAAATTAGAAATTGAGTACAACAACCTCGGACAACAATGGGGAAAAGCAGCAACTGATTTAGTTTCCCGGATTGGGGTGTGGGTTCGAATTAACATACCACTTGTGAATAAAAAGTGGCCACAAATTGATAAGGAGCTGAAGAACAGATTATGGAATGATGTTAAGGTAATACTTATACTACTATTCTTGTTTTTTTTACTATTGATTATGATTTGTATCTATAACTATAATTTCCAAATTTTGCAGGGTAAGTTCGAGCTGGAAGAGGAGGCAAAGAGACGAACAATTCAAAAAGCTGGGGAGAGATGGCGGGATTGGAAAAACACCTTAACAAAAGGTATTTACAAGGTTAAAGATGTGGCTCCACAACTTCTTGAGAAGCCACCGAGATTGTACGAAGACATAATCGATGAGACCGAGTGGACAGAGTTTGTGGCTTCAAGATTAACTAAAGAATGGGGGGTGACAAGAAAGAATGCCCAAGCTAGCAGGGCAAAAAATATTTACCCCCACCGCTCTGGACGAGGTGGTGCGAGGATGGTGGAGTTACAGATGGAGAAAGAGTTAGGCCACCAATTGGTCAAAATTGATAGAGCCGATTTATGGAAGAGACTTCGCACAAACAGTAAAGGCGAGTTGGAAGGCCCAGCTGTGGAAGTTGCCCAACGCATTGTAAGTTTAAAGTCTAATTGCATTTATATTTTTATGTTTCATAATTTAATTCTAACTCTATTTATTTATTATGTTTGTAGGATGACTTGCGAAAGCAACTCGAAGAGGGAACAATAAGTGTGGAAGGGAAGAATGACATCTTGACCATGGCCCTTGGGACAGATGAACATGGTGGTCGAGTCCGGGGCTTGGGTTATGGTGTCACTCAAACCCAATTTTTCCACACTCCACGCCCTACAAAGAGGAAGAATAAAGATGAGGATAATGAAGCATTGTCAGATATGGATAAGCGACTCCGTGAGACAGAGGAGAGTAATAGACAGCTTAAAGAACAAATGGATGAACTCCTGCGTATAGTTCGTTCCCAGCATAGTGGTGTTGCGGGTACATCACATGCGTCTGGTTCGGGTGTTGGAGGAGAATCAAACAAACTAGCCCGTGATGATGACATTGTTTCTGCTCCTGAAGCACAACCACAAAGTCCTGTCCATGTCTCTGCTCCACGACAACCGAGTACACTGCATGCTGAGAAGGTAACCGCTCCACCAGCTCCACCGCCACATACCGATGGCATTTCAGAAAAGGTAATCTCAATATTACTTTTTAATTTGTATTGTCAATTTACAAATTGTATTGATTCCTTTTTTTTTAATTTTGAAATACAGAAATATCCATGTTGGCTGCATGTTCGGTTGGAGCCTAGTGGATTGTCATTGAAAGTTGCTAAGGGATTCATGGTGAAGGAGCAATATTTGAAGAATGGCAAGTTCTCAGTCCAGGGTTCTGATTTCCTCTACAAGGATTATCGTCGGGTTTTCATCGATGAAGTCTATGTAGAAAATGCCCGTCTTCCATGTCCCGTCGTTCAAAATGGATACACCACTGTAGGTCATGCTGTAGGACTTTATGTAGCATGGCTAAAGGACTACATTACGCCAGTTGGAGTAGAGTTGGTATGTTTTAATTAATTCCCTTAACTTAATATGTTTATTGATTAGTTAAAAACTCTAACTTAATTGTTTTGTCTTCCATATAGACGCAACGCCCCAATAACCAAATGCAGAAGAAGCCACCTGTGAGTGGAAAAGGACAAGTATCTGAAGAATTACTTGGTCCTCGAACACAGCCTCAAAAAATACCAGAGAGGCCAAGTAAAAAGGGTCGCTACGTTGCACCAAAAAGGACTTCAATAATCAACAACTTTTTTAAGTTACTCAACATGTGGCCAAAAACAACAACAATCCACTTTGAGGCCAGCAAGGATTTATTTGGGGTTGAAAACGACTCGATATGGCTTCCAACAATTGACATCAAGGAATTGTGCCAAATGGGATTTTTAGGAGCCCAACCTATTGCAATCTGGTGCAAGTATGATATCCAATTCTTATTAAACTTGAAAATTTGTTTTGAGAGCTTGTTATTAATTGTGTGTTTTTAACAGGTTTTTGAAGGAACGGTTGCTAGATGTTAATGGATTAAGCAGACTATATGCATTTTTAAATCCTGGGGCCATTGCCTCTGATGCTGGGGATTATAATGCCCGTTCTCGAGCACTGCGCAAACGTATTCTTGAAATTGATAATCCGGCTAAATGGATTATTGCCCCCTATAACAATTAGTAAGTAAATTTAAAATTTATAGTTTCATAATTTATAACTCTACATAATTTATGGTTAATCTAACATGTTTGTTTGTGTAGTAATATGTATCATTGGATGGTTGTACTTATCCAACCAAGTACACATACAGTAGCGTACTTGGATTCCAACAATGGATATGTACCAGAAGATTTAAAATACATTGTTAACACGTAAGTTCTATACATGCCTAAAATCTTAAGCAATCTGCTAACTTTATCCTTTTCTTTTGTTGTTGATTAGGACATAGTAACTGCATGTAGACATAGTAAATTTATCAACCAAGTGTTAAGAACCAATGCATATTTATTGTACTTAATATATGTGAAGATTGAATATGAAAAGTTTTGGAAAGAGAGAGTAAGAATGTTTGATTTCTTTTGTGGCTGTTTAATTATATATTGATTCCTCTAGTTATGAATGTGAGACTCATACAATACTCTATTTTTAAATTTGTAAGTAAAGACACATTAAATACCACCAAATTTGTTTTTTTTTTCTTTCTTTTCCTTATATACATATTAAATACAATTATATGTGTTCTGAATAAGTGTGTGATATTTTATATGCTAATTTCACTTTTTGTGTAGGTCGCTCAACATAGTTAATAAAAGCTTAACTAACCGCAATGATCGTCCCATTGAGTGGATAACTCCGATATGTCCACAACAACCAGACGGGAAGCAATGTGGATATTATGTCATGAAATTTATTGAGAGTTTCATGACCGAAGAAGATCCAATACGCCGAGTGAGAGAAATGGTAAAATTTATCTTCTCGTAGTCATTATATATTACACAATAATACGTAAACATAGTAATTATAGTCTATTGTAAGCTTCTCTTTCACTAATTTCGTGGTAGTTAGCTAGGACTTAGTATAATGTATAAGGTCTTTTACTAATTAATATGTAATTTCTTTCATTTTTTTTTTGCAGGGTAAGAGCGATCCGTACTCAAATGACGAGATGAATATTTTGCGTGATCAGTGGATTGAATATGTTCGAGCACAAGCAGTGCGACAAGGGCTTTTACAATGATCAATTTCTATTTTTGTTTATACTTTATCCTAACTAATTAGTGACAATATACAGTAAAAATTAATTAATGTAGGGAAAATTTTACTATGTAAAACAGGATCTGTTTAACTTTCACTAATGACAATATATATACTTTATCCTAATTATTTTTTTATTTTTTTTTTACAATCCAATGACTGGCAAAACCCGTCGTTGAAAAATACGAAATTTATAATAGATTGAAAACATTATATGCCACGGTTTAAATCTGTGCTTAAAACATTATATGTCATGGTTAAAAACAGTGGCCTATAGTATAGGCTATGATTTAAAACTGTGGCTTATACTAAAGGCCACGGTTTTTACCTGTGCCTACAACATTATAGACCACGGTTTTAAACTGTGGCCTATGGCCTATACTATAGGCCACGGTTAAAAACCGTGGCCTATAGTATAGGCCACAGCTTAAAACCGTCGCCTATAGTGTTTACTATAGGCGACGGTTTTAAACCGTGGCCCATACTATTTTCCCGACAGTTTTCAACCGTCGTTAATTTTACTCAGTTTTCGCGACGCTCGTATAGGCGACGGTTTTATGAACTGTCGGGAATTCTTTGGCCGACAGTGTAAAATCGACGGGAATTTGGGATTTTTTAGTAGTGGATAAAAATAGCTCAAAAGTCAATCCAACCTTAGGAGTAATATCACAATGTTTGGCCAGAGCATCTTTTAACATTCACATGATCTTATAATAATATGAAACTTGTTGGAGAATTAGCTCACTAAATCAAATGCCACATCAGTTATTTCTTTGTTTTTATAGTAACTCTCTTTACCAATAGTCATTGAAAGCATAGATAAAAATACCTCAAAAGTCAATCCAACCTTAGGAGTAATATCACAATGTTTGGCCAGAGCATCTTTTAACATTCACATGATCTTATAATAATATGAAACTTGTTGGACAATTAGCTCACTAAATCAAATGTCACATCAGTTATTTCTTTGTTTTTATAGTAACTCTCTTTACCAATAGTCATTGAAAGCATAGATAAAAATACCTCAAAAGTCAATCCAACCTTAGGAGTAATATCACAATGTTTGGCCAGAGCATCTTTTAACATTCACATGATCTTATAATAATATGAAACTTGTTGGAGAATTAGCTCACTAAATCAAATGCCACATCAGTTATTTCTTTGTTTTTATAGTAACAAAGTTAGTTGGCCAATTACTCTCTCTCTTTCTCGGGCCAACTACCTCCAATGCAGATAAATAGACACTAACACTCAAAACTCAAGTCAACATAACACCTACATGAATCTCTCTCGAGCTTAGAAGAAACTCTTCTAATTTAATTATTTCCAAGAAAACCAAAGTGAATGAAGGTTGTAAATGGATCATGTGTGTGTTTGCTCATATGTATCCCAATGTGAGATTTACGTAAATGGTGTTAATCACCATAGTCGTGTATGATTGAGTTGTAATTTTAATTTGTAGGTTCTTGATTCATGTCAATAAAGATCATTCAATTCTCCATTTATTCAAGCTAAGTTTTCTAGTTTTATTGATTTTCTAGTTTTAGAATTTTGATTACTTTATTTTAGTTTGAAGTAGTGGGTGTGTTCATGATCGTGGTTCTAATCAAACAGTGAATTGAATCCACTACAAATAATATTAGAGCTACAAGTTCCAAGATGAGGTTTCAAGACTAGTATTCAAACCTTCAAGAACCACATTAAAATTTTCAAGATTCATACTTAATCTTTCAAGAATCAAGACTAAGATAGCTACAATAAGATTTGAGAAAGACCAGTTCAATGGCTTGAATAATTTTAGTTTATGGAAGATTAAGATGAAGACATTTCTAGTTCATCAAAGCATATCAAAGACATTCGATTATGAGGCAATGAGTCTTACTGAAGAAAGGAAGAAGAAAATTAAAATTGAGGCAAAGGCACGTAGTGCCATTCTTCTTAGCCTTGGAGATGAAGTGTTGAGAGAGGTATCAAATGAGGAGAAAATCCTTGGGCCTTGGAACAAGTTGTCCACTATTTATATGAAGAAATCCCTTGCAAATAAGTTTTACCTCAACAAGAGACTTTATACACTTCGGATGGATGAAAATTGAGAGTTTAGGAAACATCTAAATGACTTTAACATGGTCATACTTGATCTCACCAATCTTGTTGTGAAGATTGATGTTGAAAACCAGGCTATCATACTGCTCAGTATTTTTTTCAAAGATTTACTTAAACATTTTGTAGACACGATATTGTATGGAAAGGATACCTTTACCATGACAAAAGTGAAGGTTTCTCTCAACTCCAAGGTTTGTTGATTGTTGAAGGAAAGTATCCCAACAAGGAATACAAGGGAAACTAGAATTCCAAAAGATACAAAGGTAATCAATCAAAGTCAAACACAATAAAATTCACATGTAGTTCAAACTCTTGAGGAACAACTAGAAATAGTGTTATTATTGTAAGAAAAAAGGCCACTTTAGATATGAATGTATGGCCTTGAAAGAAAAATTAAAGAGAGATAACAGTGAAGGGAAGAACAAGAACCAAGGAGATACTAATGTTGCAACTGGATATGAGTGTACAAGTGTTTTTGTTGCATCTAGTTTAGATCCACGTGGAGGGTGGATTATGGACTCAGGTTGCTCATTCCATATGACACCAAATAAGAAACTGTTGGGCTCATTCTTAGAGGAACATAATAGAACAATATTATCAGGAAAGAACAAAAGACAAAAAAATCAAGGGAATCAGGATTGTCATAATCAAATCTCATCGTGACAAATTTAGAACTCTACACTAGGTTAGATTTGTACCTAAACTTAAAAGAAATCTGTTATCTTTTAGTATGTTCAACAAACTTGGATACTCAATAAGTATTGATGATGGTACGATGATTGTTAAACAAGGTTCACATATCCTAAATGCAAGGGAAGTTAAATAATGGTCCATACTTCCTAGAAGGAGAGACAATGACAAGGTATGTTGCACCTGCTATTAGTATACCTAAGAGCATCTCCAATGGAGATGCAACTAAGTGATACAAAGCCAAAATATAGCTCACTTAGGAAAAAAATGTGCTCCAATAGTATGCCAAAATATGATACAAATATGGCACAATATTTGTTATGACATAAAATTTAGATCACCATAAATGCACAACTTTATTATTAACTTTTATGTCACTTTTATTATTTATTAGTATATATAGTTATAGCATTGATGATGAACTATACTTATATTCCTTTTTTTTTTTGTTGTTTTACATTATAAAAAATAATAATAATGATGATAAAGTTATTGTATTTTTATACTTTTAATTAAAAAAGTATTAAATTTTGTATTAAGTTTTATAATTGTGCATTGAATCACAATGCTAAAACTGATGCAAATATAACACAAAATATCTTTTCGTGCTAAATATAGCATAATTTTCACATCCCTCATTGTAAATTGTAACACCCTACTAGTTTAAGCGTGTTAACATGATTTATAATTCAACTGTGCATCTCGTTGCTAATCAATGAGTTTATTAAAAATCGTGAATAATTAAAATTTATTTAACTATCTATAATTATCAAAATAACATACTTATATTAACCAGGATGCCATTTACCAAAAATATTTATAAAATTTTCACAGTGCGTAATATAAAAGTTTGTCGCCTAGCGACCATACAAAATATGCCCAGCTGTCCCAAAGACCGTACGCTCCAGACCTAACTTGCCCGACATATACAATCTCCATCTACTTGCCCTCACGGCTGCTCAACCTTAGTCTTGCCTTTACCTACACATGCAAACAATATCTGTAAGTCAACAGACTCAGTAAGAAAAGCATAGATAATATCATAGCAATAACTCGGATTATAATCAGGCGCCCATACATCCAACCATACCCTATCACTGTGTCCAACATGGTACTGAGTCTGGATAGTTCCTACGACAGTACTATTGACCATAATATCAGCCTATACTCGATACTCTAGTCATACTCTAGTCGTACTGGTGTGATAGCGTCGATCCCGTACTTGAGCGAAACATGCATCTATTTGTATCCAACTTTATGTATACTGATACCGCTATCAATGTAATCTAATAGACTACATAAACATGCACGTTAAACATGTAAATACATATGCATATCATTATACTAATCTTACCTCATTGTTGAGTTCAGGTGTGCCGGCCAACCTTTGTGGAACAATTGCTCAACGAATTACAGGCCCCTAAATCACATTAGCCGTAAAACTGGTGAGTGACACGCTAAATCACTTTTCGAGACTTAAAATTGAAACTAAAAGTTTCCTTGTCGATGGATAACATGGCAATAACCTAAATGTTGCTAAATCTACCTATTCTATCTGTCCAGTCTGACTGGGGTAAATTTCAAGCTCTAGAACCTTACCTCATCAAAAATGGCATATCCCATAGACTATCTTGTCCCACCACTCATCAGCAAAACGGTACTGCTAAGAGAAAACATAGATATCTAATAGAAATTGGCCTTACATTACTTGCCCAAGCTTCCATGCCTCTTTTCTTTTAGGATGAAATTGTTATAACAGCCTGCTATGTGATAAATAGGTTGCCTACACTAGTTATAGCCAATGACACTCTGCACAAATTAATTCACAAACAACCTGATTACTCTACTCTCAAAGTGTTTATTTGTGCATGTTACCCATGTTGGAAATATATTACCAGGATCTAGATTTACTACCAAGTATGTTTCATTAACATCCTAATATGAATTCAAAAACAATGAAATAAACACATAAGAGTTTAAGAAAACCTTACATTGGATGCAGCGGAATATAATGACTCCTTTCGTTAAGATCTCTAGCCCTTGATTCCTTTCTGTAGCAGAGCATCACCAAGATCTGAACCTGGATCTCTTTCTCTCCTTCTTTGATGCAGATTCTCCACAGTCTTACACACTATGATTGAGATACCACTTGATGTGTGTGCGCACTACTCTATCACTCAAGGATTTCGAAATTTTAAGAGAAGAAAAGAGAGAGAGGGGCGGTTATGGCTTTCTCTGAAAGAAACAATGTGCAAGTCATGAGTTTCCTGAAGCCAACACTTTCTATTTATAGAATGCCCTCTAGGTTTAGGTTAGAATTGTATGGCATTAAAATAATGGAAAAATAAAATGGTAAACCTTTGCATAGTGGCTGGCCATATAAGGAAATTAGGCCTCACTTTGCAACTTTCCCATTTTGTTATTTTTCAATTCCCATTTTCTGAAAAATGCCAATTTTCCAATTTAACCATTTAAATCCCAATTCTAATTATTTAATAACTTAAAAATAATTATTAAATAATATTTTCATTTAATATTGTAAAGTCTTTTTTTGGCAAGTTAGGTGACAAAATAATTTTTCCTTTTTATGGTAAGATTGCTATGCATTCATTTTCGAAATCTTACCTCTTTTATTCGGGGGTAAGTTGCCATTTTCCTTGTTTGGAAAGTTGCACTTTCAGCTGAACTTTCCTTTGTTGAAAACTTCTCAAAAGAGAAGGAATTCTCTTTTGGAAAGTTGTCCTTTTAAGGGAAACTTTGATTATTGCCTTTTCCTTATTAATTTCGATTGTATCTTGATACAATCAGAATATCTAATCTGTTTTTGGCAGGAATCAAGCTTTGAAAGAAGATCGGACCCGATTTTAGTAAGTTTCCCGTTTCTGGGCAGATCTGCTTCGTCAGCAACCGAATCTGTTGTAGCAGATCATGTTAGTGTTTGGAAAGTTTTTGTACAGCTGCTAATTCGAACTTGTGGTTGCCTCTTTGGTTTCTATGATCTATAAATAGAGCCTAGAGAGCAACCATTCGAATTACCTCTTCCATTATTCATTTTTTGCATTTATCTTTTGTGAGAAGAGAGTGTTTCTTTGTTTTGTGAGAGCCTAGTTGTTCACCTAGGTTCTAGTTGTTCTATTTCTGTTCTTACTCTATCCTAGAGGTTGTGAAGAACTACTTGACTGAACAAGAGATTGGTCTTCGGGAGAAGACTTGATAAAGCCTTACTTCGGGAGGAAGTAAGCACTTGGTCTTCGGGAGAAGACTTGCTAAAGCCTTACTTCGGGAGGAAGTAAGCACTCACACTTCAAAGACGAAGGGAGTTCGGGCTTGAAGGTGTTTCAAGAAGTCAGATTCATAAAGTGGATTACAAAGGATTGCGGCAATACTTTAGAGGGAGTCTAAACTTGTTTAAGTCAATTGTCTTTGTAATTTTGATACTTTATTAATTGATTTCATTCTCTGGGCGTGGCCCCGTGGACTAGGAGTGTTCGTGAGAACACTGATACCACGTATAAATCTCTTGTGTCAAGTTATTTATTTTTCTGCAAATATTTTATATTCTGCCTGTTCATTTTTGCTGTAGCAGAATTACTTTCTGCTGCTGCAAACGCTTACGCTTTTATATTTTCTTATATATAATCGACATTTGCAAAAACACGGTTTTTCAATTGGTATCAGAGCGGGACACTAAACTCTTAGTGTGGTCCTATAACGTTTTTGTTAGAATGTCATTTTTTGCAGAAGGAAGTTCTATTTCTAGACCACCATTGCTTAATGACTCTAACTATCCTTACTGGAAAGTTAGAATGAGAGCCTTCATCAAATCTCAAGATGAGAAGGCGTGGAGAATGGTTCTATCAGGTTGGTCTCCTCCAGTTGAGACAGATTCTTCAGGTAATACTATTATAAAATCTGAACTGGAATGGTCTATTGAAGATGATAAACTATCTGCCTACAATAGCAAAGCCTTGCATGCTATCTTTAATGGTGTAGGTGAGGGTTACATTAAACTTATATCATCTTGTGTTTCTGCTAAGGAAGCTTGGGAGATTCTTCAAACTCAGTTTGAAGGAACTTCTGATGTGAAAAGATCTAGATTTATCATGCTTCAAACTAAATTTGATGAGCTTAGAATGTCTGATAATGAAACTTTAACTGAATTCTATGAAAAATTATCTGACATTGCTAATGAATATTTTGCTCTTGGAGAAAAGCTTGATGACTCTGTTCTTGTGAGAAAAATTGTTAGAGTTCTTCCAGAGAGGTTTGATACGAAACTTTTGGCAATGGAGGAAGCTAAAGATTTTAGCACTATGAAAGTGGAAGAATTGATGGGTTCCTTACGTACTTTTGAATTAAATCAACAGATTAAACAAAAGGACAAACCCAAATCCATTGCTGATAAAGGTAAAAGTATTGCTTTGAAAGTTAGCGATAATGAAAATTCGATAGTGAATGTGATGATGAGATTGCTTTATTAACTAAGAATTTTCAGAAATATATGAAAAAGATGGGAAATAAAAAGAATATTTCGAAAGGTTCAAAAGGTAATACTTTCATTAAACCATCTGTCTCTAACAAAAAGGGAATTCAGTGCAGGGAATGTGAAGGTTTTGGGCATATTCAATCTGAGTGTGCAAACACTTTGAAAAAGAATAAGAAAAGTTTCAATGTCACTTGGAGTGATGATGAAACCGAAAGTGATGAAGATATTACTGAAAATGTTGCCCTAACCTCTGTTATGACTAATGTGTTGTGTGATTCACAGTGAAAGATAGATTGGTATGTCTGAATAATACCACCAAACAAGAGGAATCGATTCGAGATGAGTCCGAAATCGTGAAGAATCTCTTGCCGAATCATACAAAGTCATGTATGAAAAATGGATTCAAAGTTGCTTCTGAAAATAGAGAGTTGAATAAATTGAATAAAAAATTGTCTCATCAGATTGAAATGTGTGAGTTGAAAATAAAAGAATATGAGACAAGTGTTTGTGATAAAGATGAAAAAATCTCTCTATTGAAGAAGGAACTTGAAAACTTTAAGAAAAATGTTCAAATGCTTAATCCTGGATCTTCTATTTTTGAAAAAGCTCAGAATGCAGGTCAGAGAGGTTTTGCGAGGCCTTGGTTCTAATGGAATGGAAAGTTCGGAGTCACGAAGTTTGTAAAATCAAGTGTTCCAACGAATCACCACGAGGCCACAAACTCGCCGTATCAATTTCACGGCTTATTGGCAAGCAAGAACAGCTTCGATGCGCAAAATCTCCAGGATTTTCGAAAAGGTAAGATCTCGGGTAAAAAGATTTGTTCCCATTTGTCATTTCGTGGTAGAAAAGGACATATCGTACCTAAATGTTTCACATTAAATAACCTGTTTAAAACAAATTATTTTGATAATTTGAAAAAATCTCAAAAGAAACATAAAGGTTTGAAACAAATATGGGTGGAAAAGAAGTGTCTAGCTGGTTTTTCTGATAAAACTGCTGCATCTCAAATGTGGTATTTTGACAGTGGTTGCTCTAGACACATGACAGGTGACAAGGATTTTTTGACTAACATACGGCCTATGCAATGTGGAGAAGTCACTTTTGGTAATGGCTTATCAGGAAAAGTTGTTGGTATGGGAACTCTAAATTTTGAAGGGTTACCTAAACTGAAAAATGTGATGTTAGTTGAAGGACCGAGGGCTAATTTACTTAGCATCAGTCAAATCTCGTGATCAAGGGTTTATCGTTTCTTTGGATAGTGATCATTGTTATGTTATGAATGTTGACAATGAATGTATCTTGCAAGGATTTCGATCCAATGATAAGCCGTTACACTCTAACCCCTGTGTTTACTTGTCACTCAGCTATCAACAACACCACAGATCTGTGGCATGCCAAGCTTGGGCATATTAATTTTAAAAACCTGAAAAAACTGTCAAATGCAGGTATTGTTCGAGGTCTTCCCAAGCTTGGTAAGGAAAGTGAAGGTAAGTGTGAACCGTGTCAACTTGGGAAACAATTAAAAATCACTCACAAGCCTGTGTCTGATATCAATACCTCAAAGGTATTGGAATTGCTTCACATGGATCTTATGGGTCCAATCCAAGTTGAAAGTTTGAATGGTAAACGATATATCTTTGTGTGTGTTGATGATTTCTCTCGTTTTACTTGGGTAGATTTCTTAAGAGAAAAATCTGACACGTTTGATGCCTTTAAAACTCTGTGTCTGAGATTAAGAGTTGAGAAAGGTTGTAATATTGGGAAAATTGTTCGAATTCGAAGTGATCATGGTAAGGAGTTTGAAAATTCTGTGTATGATGATTTTTGCAAGTCTACAGGTATAACTCATGAATTTTCCGCTCCCAAAACTCCTCAACAAAATGGAGTTGTTGAGAGGAAGAATCGAACTTTGCGAGAAATGGCAAGAGTGATGTTAAATAGCAAGAAGTTGACAAAGCGATTATGGGTGAAGCTATTAACACGGCTTGCTACATAATAAACGAGTGTTTATTCGTCCAGTACCTCAAAAACATCTTATGAAATCTGGAAAGGTAAGCGCCCCAATGTAAGTCATTTTCATGTTTTTGGATGTGTGTGTTATGTCTATAGAGATCGTGAGCATATTGGTAAATTTGATGCTAAAAGTGATGTTGGTGTGTTTATTGGATATTCCTTAAACAGTAGAGCTTATCGTGTTTATAACATGAGAACTCAAACTGTTTTGGAATCAGCTAATGTGGTTGTTGATGATTTTAGAGATTTTTCAGAGTTTTCCACAGAAGCCAAGATAGATAGTCTCATGGATATTCCTCCAAAAGTTGTAACAACAGATCCTGATGCAGCAGAACCCATTGCTGATGCTGCAAATGACGAATCTGCTGCTGCAACTGAAACTGGAGAACCAGAACCGTCTATCTTGACTCATCCAAACATCATCACTGACTCTATTCAGAAAGAACCAAGCACCAGAGTCAAACTGAATCATCCAAAAGATCTCATCCTTGGAAATCCTGAAGAAAGCATGGTAACTCGCGAAGGTATATTAATTTAATCAGCTTTCTTTGCTTTGTTTCTCAATATGAACCGAAAAATGTGAAGGAAGCCATGACCTTTGAGGAATGGCTCAATGCAATGCAAGAGGAACTCAACCAATTTGTTCGCAACAAGGTATGGATTTTGGTTCGAAGACCAAAAGGTATAAATGTTATTGGAACAAAGTGGTTGTTTAAAAATAAAAGTGATGAGTTCGGTACAATTGTGAGAAACAAGGCTCGTTTGGTGGCTCAAGGGTACACACAGGTAGAAGGTATTGATTTTGATGAAACTTTTGCTCCTGTTGCAAGATTAGAATCAATACGTTTACTTTTATGTATTGCTTGTATTCTCAATATTAAATTGTTTCAAATGGATGTGAAATCTGCTTTCCTTAATGGTATTTTGAATGAGGAAGTTTATGTTGAGCAACCAAAAGGATTCGAAGATCCTCAATTTCCAGACCATGTATACAAACTTGAAAAAGCTTTGTATGGACTGAAACAAGCTCCTCGAGCTTGGTATGAAAGGTTGACTCAATTTTTACTTTCTCATGGCTATCACAGAGGTAGTGTGGATAAAACTCTTTTCATCAAACATATAAAATCTGATTTTATCATTGCTCAACTTTATGTTGATGATATAGTTTTTGGGTCTACATCTAACCATGAAGTGCAGGTATTTGTTGATCAAATGAAAAGTGAATTTGAAATGAGCATGGTTGGTGAGCTTAATTTCTTTCTTGGTCTTCAAGTGAGACAAATGGAAGGAGGTACATTTGTATCTCAAAGCAAGTATGCTAAGAACCTTGTCAAGAAATTTGGCCTTGAATCGGCTAAGCAGGTAAGTACTCCTATGAGCACCACACTGAAATTAACAAAAGATGAGAATGGAGTAAAGGTAGACACTACACTCTATCGTAGCATGATTGGAAGTCTTTTGTATTTAACTGCTAGTCGCCCTGATATATGTTACAGTGTGGGAGTGTGTGCTAGATATCAAAGTGATCCTATGGAATCTCATGTATCAGCTGTAAAAAGGATTATTAGATATGTTAATAGCACTCCTGATTATGGAATTTGGTACTCGAAAGATACCAATTCAAATCTTGCTTGTTTTAGTGATGCAGATTGGGCAGGAAATGCTGATGATCGAAAGAGCACAAGTGGAGGGTGTTTTTTCCTTGGGAATAATCTAGTATCTTGGCATAGCAAGAAACAGAATTCCATCTCCTTATCCACTGCCGAAGCTGAGTACATAGCTGCTGGCAGTTGTTGCACTCAACTATTGTGGTTGAAACAAATGTTGATTGATTATGGGTTTGATTTGGGTGTTTTGACTATTTTTTGTGACAATACTAGTGCCATAAATATTTCCAAAAATCCTGTTCAACACTCTAGAACAAAGCACATTGATATAAGACACCACTTTATTAGGGAACTTGTTGAAAATAAATCATTGCAATTAGAATATGTTGATACTGAAAAACAATTAGCTGATATTTTCACAAAGGCCCTAGATGCAAATCGCTTTGACTCCCTCGAAAGTCTTTGGGAGTTTGCATTGTTTAATTTTATCTGTTCATCATTCGTGTACAATAGTGTTGTGTGATTCTTCTCTAGCTCTAATTCTTCTATCATTGTTTTTGACAAATCTTGTTTATGCTTTTGGAATATAATTAGTTAGGATCTCTGTCTGATCATACTTTGTGATGTTGTTTTAAAAGATTCATGTTACTCTTTATTTGTGTCTGGGATTAATAAATGTTCTATACAGAGTTGAGCAATTTTTGTTTCATGCTTGTCAGGCCCCTTGCAGGATAGAGCTACCCATACGAAGTGTGAAAGCCATCGATGAGTAAGCTGGAACATTGTAATTAGCAACTATGATGAGGATGCACTACCATAGAAAAGGGCTACCTTCGGTATGGTGTGAAAGCATCCGATTGCGGGATCAATTTGAAAAAGGCGAAAATGAAAAATCATGCCAAGGACAATGATCCTATTTTCACTGCACACACTTATGTCTGATAAGTGTGTTCAACTCTGTAAGTCTCCTCTATTAAAATTAAATTAATAATCCTGGTTCACAATTCTCAGTAACATGCATATCTTTTTCTTCAACATCAATTAAGTATGATCATCTCATGAGATTCTAATTAGTTATTTTCCTTGAAAGCATAACATGTAATCTACTTTGTCAATTGTCAATGATATTTGATTTCTCGGCTTGATTCGAATCACATATACTCACTGTACACATTTTTTTTAGTTTCGGTTTTATTTTAAAATAAAAAAAAAAAAAAAAAAAAAAAAAAGGAGGGAGGCGTGTGACATGCTTCATGGGTCAAGGAAAATCTTGTGCATAAATGATAAGTATCAACATTCATTCTTTCTTTGATTTATTATGATATTTTTCCAAGTAAAGATTAATCTTTATATGGTAATGTGTCTTTATTCTTGAAAGATTGCTTTATTTTTGGAAAAATTTGTTGGCATTTCTAGTTTCCTTTTATTTTTTTAAAAAAAAAAAAAAAAAAAAAAAAGGAAAGGGGAAAGGAGTTGAGAAGTGGGCGGTTTCCTGTTTTGGTTCATGGGCTGGCGGTTTCTCTTTGAATTTTCAAAATTGGTTTCCTTTTTCTTGTTTTGATTTCAAGGTTATATAAACCAAATTTTGTCACTTATTTCACCACCTACCCGAACCCCCTTTCTTGTTTCTCTGTCAAACACTATTCATCTTCTCTTTCAGTTTCAAAATGGTGAGAACCAAGAATCTAGGGCACTCAAAAAAATTAGAAGAAACCGTCCCAACTCCTTCTAGTGCACCCCCTGCTGCCTCAGTTCCTCCTCCTGCGGGTGCAAAGCCTGGAGATTCATCGCTTCCCAGCGTGAATCTCAAGCCGTGAAGTCAAAACGTCCACCCAAGCAAGTTGCTCGCAAATCTGTAAGGCCCTATCGCACCTGGACTTCGTCGTCTGAATCCTCGAAGGAATCTCCTCCTCCATTGGCTGTTCCTCCTCCTGCTGCATCAATGGCTGGCACCACTCCAACAGGCCCTTCCACTCGAACTCGAGCCCAGCAAGCCTCGGCTGAGAAAGAACTTCAAGCCTCTCAATCTCGAGAGAAGTCTGCTCCTCCAGCCAAGAAGAAACTCAAGACCAATCCTCCCTCGGCTTCCTCGAGTTCCAGTTCAGAAGAAGAGGATCCAATGGAAGTCTCTTCAGACAAATCAGTTTCTCTGCATACTGAGAAGGACAGTGAGGACACAGAACTCGAGCCAGAGCCTCCTCGTTCAAAAACTGCTTCTGCAGCAAAGGCCTCTGCTGCTGCCAAAGGCAAGCAGCCCATGGAAGATCCTCCATCTGGTAATATTCCTTCCTCTATCTCTGGCTGTCCAACTTTTTACTATCGAGACAATGAGCGTGACTGGAATCTTTATGCAACTCGTAAGTTTGAAAGTGAGAGGAATTATGATTTGCATGCCCATCGTGTATATGGTATTGTGAAGTTCATTCAATTTCATCAATGGGAACACACTCTTACTGGTTTTATTGGTTACATTGCTAACATTGTTAAAGAGTTTTATGCTAATCTTACTGATGATTTCCTTGATGAGAACTCTGTTGTATAGAAGAGTGTATGTTAGAGGTCACCGGTTCTCATTTTCTCGAAAAGGACATTGCTCGTGCTCTTGCAATTGCCTGAGAATGTCTCCAATGCTGTGATGTCCATGGATCGTGACTTGATGCACTCTGAACTCACTGGAGCTCGTTCAGAATTGAAACCAGGGGAGAGTCTTCGAATTACTCACCTCACTTTTGCTCATGCTTCCCTTATGCGGTTTGCACTAAGCAATTGGGTTCCAAATTCGAACAAGACCGTGGTGTCTCAAGAAGTGGCTACTCTCCTATACCGCATCACCTCTGGAACTTCCATTGATCTAGCCTCTCATATTCTCAACCAGATTGTCTCCTTTCGAAGAGGTAAAAAGCCAACCTTCAAACTTGTATTTCCAAATCTCATCTATAAGGTTTTATCTTCCCAGAAGAATGTGGCCCAAGAACATGAAACTCTTGAGCCTCCCCTCACTGGTCCCACTTTCCAACCTTCTGAATACTTTGATGGTGGGTTCCAAAAACGGCCAAAGGCTAGTGCTGCTGCTGCTTCTGCTGGTGCAAGTTCAGGCTCTGCTGCTGCAGAGCTCCTGGAAGTCAAGTCTGAACTTCAGAATGTGTACACTCGCCTTGAAGCAATGGCTGATGTCCAGCTTGACATGTCCAGGCAACTGACCACCTTGATTAAACTCTCCAAAAATTAAAGTGTTTAGTTTGTTTCTTTTTACTTAAACTTTGGTATATTTTTGTTCTTTGTTTACTTTGGCACTCCGATAAACAAAAAGGGGGAGAGATATTTATTTTTTGATTTTTTGCCCAACTCTGGACCCTCTTTTTCAGGGGGAGTTGTGGTTTGTTAGTACTTGTGAACTTAATGTTCCTTTTATTTAAAGTTAGCATGCTCTTTGTTGTTATTGTGATATTCGATTGTGTTGCTCAGGGGGAGAAGTATGTTTTGCTCTTGCTAACTTTGCATTGCAGGTACTCTATGGTAAAAATTATTTTGTTCATCTAAAGTGCCAAAGGGGGAGATTGTAAAGTCTTTTTTTGGCAAGTTAGGTGACAAAATAATTTTTCCTTTTTATGGTAAGATTGCTATGCATTCATTTTCGAAATCTTACCTCTTTTATTCGGGGGTAAGTTGCCATTTTCCTTGTTTGGAAAGTTGCACTTTCAGCTGAACTTTCCTTTGTTGAAAACTTCTCAAAAGAGAAGGAATTCTCTTTTGGAAAGTTGTCCTTTTAAGGGAAACTTTGATTATTGCCTTTTCCTTATTAATTTCGATTGTATCTTGATACAATCAGAATATCTAATCTGTTTTTGGCAGGAATCAAGCTTTGAAAGAAGATCGGACCCGATTTTAGTAAGTTTCCCGTTTCTGGGCAGATCTGCTTCGTCAGCAACCGAATCTGTTGTAGCAGATCATGTTAGTGTTTGGAAAGTTTTTGTACAGCTGCTAATTCGAACTTGTGGTTGCCTCTTTGGTTTCTATGATCTATAAATAGAGCCTAGAGAGCAACCATTCGAATTACCTCTTCCATTATTCATTTTTTGCATTTATCTTTTGTGAGGAGAGAGTGTTTCTTTGTTTTGTGAGAGCCTAGTTGTTCACCTAGGTTCTAGTTGTTCTATTTCTGTTCTTACTCTATCCTAGAGGTTGTGAAGAACTACTTGACTGAACAAGAGATTGGTCTTCGGGAGAAGACTTGATAAAGCCTTACTTCGGGAGGAAGTAAGCACTTGGTCTTCGGGAGAAGACTTGCTTAAGCCTTACTTCGGGAGGAAGTAAGCACTCACACTTCAAAGACGAAGGGAGTTCGGGCTTGAAGGTGTTTCAAGAAGTCAGATTCATAAAGTGGATTACAAAGGATTGCGGCAATACTTTAGAGGGAGTCTAAACTTGTTTAAGTCAATTGTCTTTGTAATTTTGATACTTTATTAATTGATTTCATTCTCTGGGCGTGGCCCCGTGGACTAGGAGTGTTCGTGAGAACACTGATACCACGTATAAATCTCTTGTGTCAAGTTATTTATTTTTACGCAAATATTTTATATTACTTTTCGTTCATTTTCTTTGTAGCAGAATTACTTTCTGCTGCTGCAAACGCTTACAGTTTTTATATTTTCTTATATATAACTGACATTTGCAAAAACACGGTTTTTCAAATATATTTATTAATTAGACGTATAAAGTCTCTTAATTAATAAATAAATCTAGAATCTCTTTTCTTTACAATTTTGCCTTTGCTTAGTGAAAATTCATAAAGTAGACATAGTCTAACTTTAGAATTATAATTGATTAATTAAAATCAATTAATTGAGTCTTACAAGCAGTATGGTCTCAACTAGTATGGGGACCATGGGTCTATATAACCGAGCTTCCAATAAGTCGAACCAAATTTACAAAGTAAATTCCCTAACTTATTATTTCCTTATTGAATCCACACTTAGAACTTGGAATTGCACTCTCAGTCATATAGAACGCTCTATATGTTCCACGATATAGATACGTCATTAGTTATCCATTGTTATAATCCTAATTTGATCAATGACCCTCTAATAGATGATCTACATTGAATAGGAACTAAATTACCATTACACCTTCAATGTATTTTATCCTTAAAACACTTAGCTCTGTATAAATGATATTTCAGCGAAGTGAAATGAGATCTCCACCAGTTATCTCTGTTTAGCCAAGCTCCAAGGATATCATCGTTTCACTTCTAAATTCCTATAGAAGTTATAGACTCCATATTTATGTTAGCGCTCCCACTCCATTATACTATCATGTTCCCAAAATGTACGTATCACCCTGACCCAAAAATAGGCTTAACTAACAAATCAAAGAACATGTATAGTACTCTTGAGATCGAACCTAATCATATCAGGATTAAGATCATTTGATCTAGGATCAACGAGTGATATTGAATTGAATAGATATTACGGTAAATTTTAATATATCTAATCAAAGTTCAATATCGGTCCCTTCCGATGTATACTCCATACATTCGATACTGGTAAACTTTGTCAATGCCCTGGAAAGGACATAACACTTATCCAAGGTGTAAGAATACCTATTGCTGATTATCATGTCATTCTAAATCCAGTGAACTGACAAATCAGGGAATAAACTTTCGAAGATATAATTAAGATTATATTCCACTGTGCTGACAACACTATAATCATTAACAAATTCATATGTTCTGGACTTAAATAGAATTCATACATTATATACATAATCATAAAATAAATCATGTGAACCATGCAACATAAAATGTTATTTCTGATCTTTATTAATAAGTAAATCTGATTATATTGAAATGGGTTTTATTTAGGGCACAAAACCCAACAACCCAAACACTAGACCCTACAATAAACATAAACTTGAATTCAGGTCTGAAAAATGTACTTTCATTGGTTATAGCTTGAAACACAAGGGTTATAAATGCCTTGCTGCTTTTGACAGAATTTATATATTAAGAGATGTTATTTTTGATAAATTTAATTTTTCTTTTCTTCATCTTTCTACTAATACATTTGTTCCCTGTGTTTATGTCCCCAATGATACCACCTCTGTGATACCTCTTGCTGGGTAAGCATCTCACCCACCTATACCAGCACCAACTCATCAGCCACCTCCTACACCAATCAACACCACAAATGCTGCTTCTACATCCAGACACTAATAGCAGCATGGTTTTGCTCAACCAGCACCACAACAGAAACTGTCTATTTCTCATCCATCAACACAACAACAGCAGCAACCTGCTGACACTCAAAGTGTTATCCAATAGCAGCCTCCTACTCCAATTCACTCACAACAGCAGTATACTATTCCTCAAAATGTTGCTCTTGTGCCCACACAACATCCTACTGCAACTGAGCATGATCAGGTTTCTCCACCAGCCATCTCCACTGCTGCTCAAGTGCAAGGAATCCCTGCAAATGTACATCAGGCTTAACCATCCTTAGTCAACAACAAGCATCCTATGGTCACTCGTGTTAAGGTTGGCACATACAAACCCAAAGCCCTGATGGCTTCCATAACTCCTTCCACTGTGGCTTCAGAGTCTCCTCAATGGAATGCTATCATGAACATTGAAATACATGCTTTAAAAAGAAACAAGACTTGGGTTATGGTTCCTCTTTCTCCAGGGAAACAAGCCATTGGTTGTAAGTGGGTGTTCAGGGAAAAAGAAAACACAGATGGTTCAACAACTCAGTTCAAAGTAAGGTTAGTTGCAAAAGGTTTTTCGCAACAATATGGCCATGACTTTACTGAAACTTTCAGTCCTGTCATTAAGCCTACCACTATCCGAGTCATACTAACAAATTCTCTATCTGAAGGATGGTCAATCAAGCAATTGGATATCAATAGTGCTTTCTTGAATGGGGAATTAGCTGAAGAGGTTTATATGACTCAACCCCCTAATTTAATTGACAAAGATTTTCCTGATCTTGTGTGTAAACTTAATAAAGCCATCTATGGACTCAAACAGGCACCAAGGGCCTAGTTTGATAAACTCAAAAGTGCTCTAAAATATTTTGCTTTACTTCTGCAAGGGCAGATCACTCTTTATTTACCAGAGTTACAGATTGTCATACCACATTTCTCTTGGTTTATGTGGATGATATCATCATCAGAGGTAGTCAATAACAGTTATAAATTCACTTATTAAAGATTTACATGCTCAATTTACCCTAAAAGAACTTGGTTCTCTTGACTACTTCTTTGGCATTCAAGTACATCAACTCTCCACTGGATTACATTTGTGTCAAAAGAAGTACATCACAGATCTGTTGTGAAAAGCCAAGATATGCAATGAAAATTATTTGCCAACACCTATGATTGGAGGAGAAAAACTGTCTACATTCAATAGTGACCCAATTGCTGACCCTAAGTAATATAGAAGCATTGTTGGAGCATTACAATATGTTGTCATAACTAGGTCTAAAATTTCATATGCTTTGAACAAGGTCTCTCAGTATATGCATAACCCTCTTGAGTCTCATTTAAAGGTGGTGAAAAAGATACTTCAGTATCTAAAAGGGACTCTTGACTATGGCCTCCTATTAAAATCTTGTCCTGCATTGTCCCTTATAGGGTTTTGTGATGCAGATTGGGCCTCGAATCTTGACGATAGGAGGTCCACATTCTGCTTTTGCATCTACTTAGGCTCAAATTTGATATCTTGGAGCTCTAAGAAACAGAAAACAGTATCAAGAATTAGCACGGAGGCTAAAGATCAAAACCTTGCCAATGCCACTACCGAGGTTGTTTGGTTACAGTCATTACTTGCATAAATTTTCTTGGCTAAACAACCTGTTCCTACAATATGGTGTGATAATCAAAGTACAGTTCTCATGTCTGCTAACCCTATCCTTCACTCATGAACCAAACACATCTAATTGGATCTTTATTTTGTTCGTGAAAGAATTCTGCAGCAGCAACTTCATGTGAAGCATACCCCTGCTCAAGACCAAGTTGCAGACATACTAACTAAGGCTCTTTCTGCACCTCGATTCAAACTATTGTGTGACAAACTAAGCCTGGCTTCCTTATCCATGCTTAATTTGACGGGTGTGTTAAGTAGTTAGTTAAAGTTAGTTATTTTGGTTAATTAACTGTCATGTTAGTTAAGCTTTTCTCTAACTAACTTCCAATATTGTACTTGTATATAAAGAGCTCTGCTCTTCTAAATCAATGCAATGAATTCTTTTCTTTCACTATTCTATATTCAATATCGCGGATCTACATATACGACTCCTTATGGCTTTGGTCGTGGATCTACATATACGACCCTCTATGACTTCAATTATTAGCTAAATAACTCCAGTCATAAAGTCTGTTTTGCCTTTGATTTTTTTCGACCCATTTAGTTATACCTGTAACGCTTACGATTACGAATTTCTCAAAAATTGAAGCTGAAGGGTCGAAAAAATCATAACTAAAGGAATATTAAACTTTCGTTAAAAATTGAAGTAATATATGTTTTAAATTAAAAAAAACAAGGAAAAAAATAAAAAGAAAAGAAGATGTCGATGTTCCAAAAGATGATCGTTGTTAGCTAGGTTGATATTTTTTTTGTATGTTTGATTTTAATGATCTAATTAAATATTGTTAAAGATATTAGTGAAAACCAAAGGTTTGAAATAGAATAATCCTTGAGATATGAATAAGTTTAGTTCATATTATAAATTCTTACAAATACTTTGAATGATGAACAAATAAAGAAAAAAAAAATTATTAAATTCGGTTTTCTGAAAACAAACAAGGATTCAGAAAGCAATAATAAATTAAAAAGAATAGGATAGATGCAGAGACTTAATGGAAGTTGTTCTAACAAATGGAGTTTGGCCGCATTAATCTGGATTTCTTCGATTTTTCATGAAAAATCAAAGAATTGTTGTGAATTAATTCTAAGTTGAAAAATGAATTGAGTATTCATTAATTAAATCAATTACTCCACATATGATAGATTTTTTGAAGACTTGATAAATCGGACGAGAATAAAAATAAAGTCCTTCCACATGTTAATATTAATAACAATGAAATTTATAGTAAGAGAAAAATTTGTCGATTTAAAGGGTTCAAATCTCTCTATCCCAAAAAGGCCAAATAATTTCCTATCAATGGTCTTGGATCAAAATCTCTTTGGGAAATTTGAAATTCCATGCTTTAAATACCCTATAATTTTTCCCCTAAATGTATAATCATTAAAATTGGTCATATATGACCACTTTAATGATTTTCCTAAACTACCCCTCACATTTCAAACCATCTCTCTCTCTTCCTCTCTCTCAGCCAAACTAAGAACCCATCCCAAACCCACTCTCAGCCGACGCCACCCATCCCAAACCCACTCTCACCGACGACCGTCCACGGTGTACCCAGCTCCGGCGTCGACGTCAACCCCGAACCACCCAAACGCTGCACCCCATCTCAGCCCCCTTCTCTCTTCATCTCTTTCTAACCGCAAGAAAAAAAAAAAAAACCACTTGGTCCGATGGTCGGACCATTGGGTCCGATGGGTCCGATTGGTCGGACCCCATCGGACCCAATGGTCCGACCATCGGACCAAGTGGTTTTTTTTTTTTTCTTTAGAAAGAGATGAAGAGAGAAGGGGGTCCGATGGTCGGACCATGGGGTCCGATGGTCGGACCATGGGGTCCGATGGTCGGACCATGGGGTCCGATGGGTCCGATTGGTCGGACCCCATCGGACCCAATGGTCCGACCATCGGACCAGTGGGTTTTTTTTTTTTCTTTCGGTTAGAAAGAGATGAAGAGAGAAGGGGGCTGAGATGGGGTGCAGCGTTTGGGTGGTTCGGAGTTGGCGTCGACGCCGGAGCTGGGTACACCGTGGACGGTCGTCGGTGAGAGTGGGTTTGGGATGGGTGGCGTCGGCTGAGAGTGGGTTTGGGATGGGTTCTTAGTTTGGCTGAGAGAGAGGAAGAGAGAGAGATGGTTTGAAATGTGAGGGGTAGTTTAGGAAAATCATTAAAGTGGTCATATATGACCAATTTTAATGATTATACATTTAGGGGAAAAATTATAAGGTATTTAAAGCATGGAATTTCAAATTTCCCTTATTTTGATTTTGCACTGCAGTAATTCCACTTAGTGAATAATAATTGAATAATCTCTTTTTAGAAATTGAGGACACATAACCCAAAATCTCGCTTGAACTACTTATATAAAACACTTTTGGTGTTTAGTATATTTTTTAGTATTATACAGTAGAACATCTATCCAAAAATACACTTAGGACCAAGTAAATTATATTTTGAGGTTATAACTAAATAGAGTTACACTAGAAAAAAAAATTAAAAAACCAAAAAATATCAATGTAATAATAATAACAATAAATAATCATTAATACTATATCATAATAGAAATATTTTAGAGTAAATATAATTTCATATATGTATTATAATTTAAAATAAAATTATTAATTTTACATAAATAAATTTACAAAATACATGTATATATTTTATTAAGATGTAATTATTCTTATATAGAGGTATACTTTGTTAATACGGAACTTAGAAAATGTATAACTAATTATAATTTAGAGGTTATTCTTATTTATAACTGGCCCAAATCGGGACTTGATTTTTTTTATAACAAATTAGAACTTATTCTTAAATAGAGTATTCATAAATAGAGAATCTACTGTAGTACTAAAAAGTGTGTCACTTATAAAAAAAAGTATTAAATCCTATTAATATTTAATAATAATTGGCATACAAATAATGCACACATTATTTAATTTGTAGTGCATGCATTTATTTATTTGATCTAGAAGATATCAATTTTATAATTAATATTACCTGGCAAAAAAAAAATTAAAGAATAAGGTTTGGACATTGCTCATATATAAATATTATATATTATATATGTATAGCTTCCTTCCAAAACTGCAATACATGTAACTAGCAGACCAGACCAGCAGGGACACTCAAGCAGCAAAATTAAAGAGTTGATCAGAGTTATTTTATATATATTATAATTGAATTTGTAGGCACAGGTCCCTTATGTATATATGACAAACATTTTTTTTTGTACACTACACTCATCAGTATAGTAGGTATATTAATGGCATTTTCCATATATTAACACATTAATTTTGTGCCTAATAATTATTTTTGTATGAATTAAATAATTGTAACAACCTACACAATAATGAATAGTGTTGTACACTAGGAATGCTTCTATAATAATTTATCCTCTAAAAAAGATATACATATGTATCTTTATTTATTTCGGTATCAACACATTTTTCTAGTTTAATTTTTTTTATAATTATATACATTATAATTATTTAAAATATTTTGTAAAATTTTAAAAAATTCAAAATAATTATAATAAAAAAAGCAGTATATATTTAAATATTTTCACACACTTATAAAATAAAAAAGTCACGCAAACAACGAGCTTTTAAAACAAAATTTCTCAAAATTTATACTATTTTTGGTGTGCTAAGTCTTTATAAATTTTTTAAAATTTTACAAAATATTTTAAATAAACTTATACATTTCAAGCAAAACTACAACAAATTCTCTAAAGTAGGTACTAAAACAAATAGAGATGCTTCGATACAATCCTTTTAAAAAGTGCAGATATGCTTTGAAATTCTTAAACAAAATATAATTTTTTTGAATAATAATAACAAAAACATAATAAATGTAATTTAATTTTTTAAAAAAAAAACGTGCACCTTTAAAACAATTATGTATAGGCACATATTATATATATACATATATGATATGATTGGATAAATCATTTTTTCCAACTTTTGTGAACATATATATAAGACAGAATATCTTGATGGGATATATAAGAGAATCATAATTAGAAAAATTAGAAATCAAGCTATATATATACTATACTTACCTTGCTATATAAGAGAATAGCACCTTTCGAAAAATTTTAGCATGCCTTAACAATTTAGTATAATTTATTTGTTACATGGGATCGGTTCAGTAACACATAATAAATTAATTAATAATAAAAAAATTATTTTATTTTCATTACCTATATATAGTTCTAGTACAGTCCCCAATATCAATTAATTAATGATGAATAATTATCATATGATTAACTGTATAATATAGTCAAAGATTAATAATATATATATATAAATAATTAATTGACAATACGGAATATTAATGGATATTGGATCTACATGTATGCATTAATTAATCGAAAGCAAATGAAAAATACTCAAATAAAAAGAAGACTAATTAACTGATCTACATTAACATGCATGCATGTTACATATGAATACTTGTCTCACTCCTCTTATTACAATTAATTGAGCTTATATATATATAAATGGAAAGATGAGAAGAGTGTTGTTAGAGCTGATGATTAAAAATATAATTGATAATTATAAGGAGAATGTTTGCTGGATTTGGTGAGCCAGTTCCTCCGCACTCAGTTGACATTCAATTCCAATCTAGTAAAAAAAAAAGAAAAATACCCAATCATTATTAGTACTTTAAACAATATTATATATATAATGTAATTAATTAATCATCATTTTCGAGGCATATTTACAGTCTGCACATATATGACAACGTTATTTTTATTTATCTTTAACACTTGGACTTTAATCTATATATTTAAAATAAATTTACTCTCTGTGCTAGCTAGCCAGTACCCAGAACTCATTAATTTTTTCAGGAATACTAATACATATTCTTCTTTTATACAGATTACAGAGAGAGGGAGAGGGTGGTAATTTTATTCTTTTTTTTTTTTTTGAAGAAATAGGGGAAATTAAATATTATGAAAGAAAAATACGATACAATATTTATGCATTTCCACGTACGACAACAAACTTTTGTGGGACAAAATATTTATGTATATGATATATTTTTTTTTTCATAAGAAATGTATATAATATAACTAATAAACCTTAATGTTTAAAAGCAATAAGTTAAAAATATATACGAACAATTATTAATAAGTCAGTACCTGTTTTTTTTAAGTATTATAACTTAACTACATTTAGATATAAGCTTTAAAATATAATTTGAATTATTTTATCAGTCTTTAGATCTTTTCAGATAAAATATTTTAATATAATAAAATATATTAAAACTGTAATAGTTAAATAATGTTGAAAAAAAAAATAAAAAATAAATAAAAAATAAAAAATTAAAAAAAAAAAAAAGAGAGAGATAATATAAAAAGTTGAGGTAAAAAAAAGAGAAAATTGGTAATATGTTTTGAGATAAAGACTCCAAAAGAGACACAAGTATATGGCCATTATTTTAACTAAATTTTATTTTAAAGCAAAATAATTTTTCTTTTTTGATTTGTTTAGATTGTTTTCAGTGATTTGTCTTAATCGTGTACTTCATATATATATATATATAAAAGACAGAATTTGACCAAACAGTAGAATGGTATGTCTGTCATTTTATTACCTATAATAATTACTAGAAAGAGAGAGTCCATCATCAATGTAGTAGATTAAATAACCTAACCTATAAATTAATAGTTGGACATTACTATATATTGTATATAATATAATTTTAATATAAAAAAAAAGTGCACAAAATAGAGTCAGAATTTATTAAGTATATAATTATATATGTATACCTTAATGGTGAAGGAATAATTAAGCATGGTGTCATCGAGGGTGTTGATATTGATTTTAAGAATTTGTAGTGAAAGGTCTTCAAGAGCAGCAATTATCTTCACTGCTTGTCCTGGAATCTTAGGAGATACAGTCTTTAGAAGAACATTCGATCCAGAAAATTTGACCTCCACGTCAGCAAGGGCAGATTTGGAATTGGCAAAAAGATCATTAGTATTAAAATTGGATGAAGCAGAGGATGCAGTTGGAGAGGGTTCATTACTAAGATAGGAAGTTTGTTGTTGTTGTTGAAGTTGGAGCCTTGGTGGTATGTATGGGCTACTTATTGACTGAGGTGTTCTTGGGCTATTTGGTAAGCTCATTAGTCGAGGGCTTAGTGGTGGTTTTGGGCTTAGAATCATTGGTGAACCTCTTGGACTACTTGAAACCAGTCTAGGGCTCAACACTTCACTGTAAAATTTCCTTTGTTTTTTGGCCTCTAATGACTGTAACACTTGTTGCAACTCGGTGATGTAGTCCACTACTCCACCAATAATTGATGCTTGGTCTCCCTAATAAAAGAAAATCACAAAGAAAATGTTAAGTGTTAAGACATTTCTCATCAAAAAAAATATATATTATTGGTAATGAGTGAAGTAACTCACTCGCTTGACGTAGAAGCAAGGCATGAGAGAACGCAAAACAGACAAATTCTCATTCATTTGTTTTCTGCGGTTTCTCTCAATTGCTATGTGAGACATCTTATTCCCTTGTCCTTCTGTGGTTTCATCCTCAGTCGCAGCTGCAGCGGCTGCGGTCATGGAAACTTTTGACTTTTTGCTGTTTGGCAAAAGGTCAAGTTCGGTTTCTGAAGATAATGAGTCTTGAGAAACTAGGGCTCTTTTTTTGGTTGTAGATGATTTCGTTTGATTTTGTTTGCTTTGGAGCTTTGTACATTCTTCCAATGGAGGAAAATCGGGCTCTAAGCTGTCGAGGATACTAAAAAGATCGTCTCCAGAAGGTAAGTTGTTGATATGATCATTGGAACCGAAGTATTCATTATCGTCGTCGAAAAAGTAATCAGATGTGGCAGACAAAGTAGCATCTTTCATAGTATTCATCATCATTTTGGTAATTTGTTTTGTTTGTTTGGATAGTGGGAAAGTGTGGAAGAGAGAAAAGGACCCAAAAAGAGAAAATTAATGAAAAAACAATGAAAGTGTCGAGATCATCAAGAAACAAAAGAAAAATGAAGAAGCATGCATGCAACTAAATATTGAGTGTGAAATAGAGAGATGATGATCGATGAAGACAAGTAAGGACAGAGTGAAAGGGACTGAAGCATCTACATTAAATATATATATATATATTTGTTAATCTTTCTCATTCTATTTATTAATTAATTAATTTATAAATTTTTATTTGTTTGAATTGAAGATTTTTTTTATAATATAATATATTTTGGGGGTGTAAATTATAATGAGCTTTTGGACAATCTAATTTATAGCGAAACTGGTAAATGCAACTACCACTAGCAGACCAGCAGGGAGACTCACGCAGCAAAGTGTTGAGAGTTAATAATCTCTAGACATGGGTCCCCTCCTTATACATTTTATTATTTGTACTCGTTTCACTCTCCTTTGTCCTTTTTATAGAAGATAGGTATATTTAAAAAGTTGCCATAATATAATATAATCAAGCTCAATTTTTAGCCCAAATTTTGATTTGCATGCTAATTTATGAAATAGTCAAGTTAGCATGTATTCAAGTTAGGTATGAAATATTTAAAATTGCATGCAAAATTCGAAGTTTATTATATTCTTGATGACTTATGTTAATCCAATTAATGTATTGGCTTTATATGCTTTTATAGTTAAACATGTGGTGATATGATTATGATCACCTATTTTTTATTTTTTTTATAAATCAGGAAGTTTATTATTAATCCACAAATCTTTTATAAACATTTACAAAGAAAGAGCATCATTGACAAAAGACCTCTAGAACAACTTTTTTACAATTTTTGAAACCATTCTCGATCTTGATGACTAATTTTTTGGCCAAAACAATTCTACTCTATATTTGACACTATTTTTAATTTTTTTTTTACAACTACATCTCTATTTTCTGTATGGTTGTTCTATATTTGGTCATTAATTTCTTACATGCTAAATCGAGTAAACCAGGAGGGCAATAGCAGCTGCCAATATTTTCTTTTTAAACTTACTGATCTTGGCTTTGTGTATCCACTTGAGCAACTGGGATAGATCTGATGCTCATTCTCTCCAGTTGAGCCAATCCTTTACCTGCTGAAGGCAGTAATGGGAATAAGTATACCTGAAAAAGAGATGCTCACTTGACTCAACCTGCTGCAAACAACATCATTAACCAGATTAAATCTCTACAATCTATCCCTGGTTTTGAGCCAATTCTGCACTGCTAACCAGAGAATAAAGCTATGTTTGGGGGTGTTGAATCTCCCCCAAACCTCATTGTACCAAGTCACCCTGTTTTGGATGGGACAAAGCATGTTGTAGCCATCACCTATTAATTATTTTATTTTTTTTCAAATTAGAGATTGCCTTTAAATTTTAATTTAAGGAGTATATATTATATATATAGGTTTTTTTTTTTGACATCTTGGTCAACAATTCTAATTAGCTAACTAGCTTTGATATAGTTATAAAAATGTATATATATAAATATATATATGTGCATTTTGTTAATTAAGAAGTTATGCAAATACATATGAATCAAAAAGATTTTGTGTGCAAGATGGTTCGGTTCTCAGTGAAAATCAAAGCAAGTTATTAATTAACAGGTCTTTATAGTGAAGATGAAGTTAAACATGCTCTCTTTTCAATCCTAACTGATAAGGTTCTCGACCGAATGGATTTAGTAATGGCTTCTTCAAATAAATTTAGGAAACTATAGGTGATAACTTCACAAACGTTAAAATTCATTTATGAATTCGGGCAAATTTCTCAAAGAGATGAATGCAATAACTTTGACTCTCATTCCTAACACATGAAGTGCGTTAGCAATTTTAAACCCATTGTCACTAACAAAAATATTGTCTTTTTAAAAAATTAAATGTAAATTTTTTAATTTGGTAATTATAGACCAAAATATAGAATAGCCCTCACAAAATTAAATAAATCTAATAAATTGTAATTATAATGTAGGTATAAATATTTTTTTAATGATAAATAAGTCCCACAAAGTAAAATTTTTGAGTCCATTACTGCTTATTGCAATGTGATTTATAAAGTCATCACCAAAGTTCACTATATTCGTTTGAGACAGGTACTTCCTAGTTTGAATAAATAATAGGTCGTTGTGTATGACCAAGATGGATTGGAGAAAACCTTACGATACAGTAGAATGGAGTTTCATTAAAGAAATGTTGACTGCTCTGAACTTTCCTCTATAGTTTATCAACTTAGTGATGGAGTGTGCTACCACTACAAAATTCTTGTTGATGGTGAATGGTACATTACATTGGTACTTTCATTCTAAAAATGGACTTAGATAAGGTGATCTGATTTTACCGTTGTTATTTATTTTGGGAATGGAATACCTTTCCTAATTTTTTACTGAAGTCTCTCAAATGAAGGAGTTTAAGCATCATCCAAGGTGTGCTCTTTGAAAATTAATCACTTACATTTTGCTGATAATCTCTTACTATTTTCTAGTAGAGATGTACAATCAATTTTGTTGTTGTTGTTGAGAGCTTTTTAAAAGGTTTTCCACAACCTTTGATCTTCATGCTAATAAGAATAAAACATCAATATTCTGCTCTGGGATGAATGCTACAGATATGAGAAGTTCATATTACAGTGCTTAAATTTTACCAAAAGCACTCTCCCCTTCAGGTATTTTGGGTAATCTAAGGTTGATTCTAATAATATCTTAAAGAAGATGGTAAATAAAATTCGAGTTTGAAGAACGACAAATGTGTCCTATGCAAAGAGATGTGTGCTCATACCTTAATTTCATTCCATTACTATTGGGATCAATTGATGATATTACCCAAATATATCATGGATCAAATGAATAAGATTTTTAGGGATTTTTGATGGAAAAGAACCTATGATTCTTGTGCTCCGAGGTTGGTTGCTTGGAATCAGGTGTGCTCTCCTAAGAGTGTAGGAGGTTTGGGTTTTCGCAATATAAAGTATTGGAATTACGATGCTCTTGAAAAATATGTTTGGGATATAGTCACTGACAAAGAGAGCCTTTGGGTTTAGTGAGTTTACTCAGATATATCAAATAGGACAGCATTTTTAAATCTTTGTATCGAACTTTGGCTAGTTCCAAACGCCAAAGATTTGGCATGATTTTACTTGGAACAGGTTTAATGCTCCAAAACATAAATTTATTATTTGGTTAGCTTGTTTATAAGCTGCAAACTAAGCATACACTTGTGATATTTGGTGTTATTGTTGATAATAGGTGTTGTTTGTGTGA
Organism: Cannabis sativa; assembly: GCF_029168945.1. Classification (NCBI taxonomy): domain Eukaryota; kingdom Viridiplantae; phylum Streptophyta; class Magnoliopsida; order Rosales; family Cannabaceae; genus Cannabis; species Cannabis sativa. Next base: position 5,838,406 of record NC_083605.1, read on the forward strand.
GAATGTTGGTTAATCTTACCAACACCTATTTTCTCGGTGTTTCTATAAAACCAAGAAATTCTTACTGCCATAAAAAGAAGTGGACAGGTTTGAGTTTAAGACAAGAGACTTTAGAGGCTTTCTTAAAGAGCATCGAGAAGAGGAAAACCTCTATGTTCCGGCAGGTTGTGATGGTAGCTATTTTGATTGCTATGATTTATTTCATTTGAGAAGCTAGAAATATTTTTTTATGAGAACAAAAAGTGTATGTTGTAGATAATATAGTTAGGAGAATTAAAGGAAAAGTTTTTAATAGGTTTTCTCGTTTTAAAAGAGAGAAAACAAGAGTAGATGACAAAGGATGGTTTGAGGCTTTGAGTACTTGTATTGTAATTCTCTGCTAGTAGTTAAATAGTTGTTTTGGACATAAAATTCACTCATTTCTAAAAAAAAAATTATTATTAAACAAGTCACAAAATTAATTAAAAATCATAGAAAAATTTAAAAATAAATTCTAATAGTATTGGAAAAATAGTCGTCGAAAAAGGAGTCTGGAAACTACTGTACTCTCCCTCACTCTCCGGTAGCTGCAAGTGGGCTTTGTCCCAGTAACCCTTCTTCAGCCTCTAGTTGCTATAAAACGGGCCAGGCACGGCCCGGTTAGACCTAGTCGAATCTAAGGTGGTTTTGCGACCCAAAATGAGTGATTTTGAATAGAATTTGAGGGATTTTGATTGACTTAATTTCTACAATATATCTAAGGTGACTAATTTAAGCAAAGAACAAAATATAGAAAAATTTTGAAACTTTTAGGCCAACCAAAAAAGGTTCCATCATACAAGAACTTAAACTAAGCATGTAATATATCAATAAAAAGCTTATGATGAGAGGAACAAAAGTCCTAACATATTAGGATCAAAAAAAAAAAAATTAACATAAAATAATAATAAAATTAATATGTTAAGGAAAGAATTAATCTATATATTAAACAAATTATATGGGATAATGTACAATAAATGTGTCTATTAATTTCTTATTTAGGTAAACATAAAGATATGGGATCATGTTTATTGGTGGAGGAAAAAGAATAGAAAAAACATGCATATGCTATTTAAGAACACATAATAAGACACATATTCAGGACGTATTGCCTGCAAAATTGTGTTAAGTTGGGAATTAAATAGTGGGGATCACTTTACTGTATTGCCATTGTTTCTTTTACTATACAAAACAGAAATTTGAATGCAAACTCTATTCATTGATGTTGACCTGTATTATATATATAATAAAAATGCTAAAAGGTATTAGTGTTGTTAAACACTCTCTTATGTGTCAATAACGCTATTGATCTAATTTAGTATCGGGTCTCATATAGTTTAATATAATAGCTTTTAAGAAGTATCGCTAGTCAATCGCAAGGCGAAGTACTAGACACTACTGGTGTCCAATAACAATGCTCTAATAAAAAATGTTAAAAGACACCATAGAGTGTTTAGTTTTTTTTTTTATTATTATTATTGGTGCACTTAATTAAGTACTAAGTTTCATAAACATAAATAGAAACATTTAACGAATATCATTAATCAATCACTAAATCATGTTAAATTTTGTTGGTATCCAAAATAATAATGTTCATATATAATATATGTAGTTTTGTTTCGTATTATAAAAAGCGTTTTTAGAAACCAAGCTGTATGGTACGACAAGAATGTTGTCTCAAACATCTGGGTGTCTTAATTAACCATCGATTTTATTGAAAATTAATATATATTTGTATATTCAGTTTGGCAATATATACATATTCAATACTTTAATTTTAATTTGATCATGACAGTGTACTCAAATGAAAAAGTCAATAGGTGTTTGCAAAATGATAGTTTTCGTTAGATGATGCATTATTTTAGTCGATATCTTATAATCATTAATTTGAGCATTAAATATATAGACTTATAATTAATAAGATCTTTAAGAGATAGATGACAATTCTATTAATTTGGATAAAAGAACACATTATTATAGTATAATAAATATATATAAGTATATATTTATTTTTGGTTTGGTAAGATATGAATGACATTCATATTTCATTTGTGAAGAAGTATTAATATACTATATAGTAAATATATGTACAAAACTGAACTATATATAAAATATAACTTAATATAAATATATATATATTCTTAATTTATATGGTTTATGTAATTAAAATAGGGTCGTATTAGGAAACTCCGAAGAGCAAATATTAATTAAAAGGCAATGAATATAAATATAATTAAGAATTTGGTGCAGAAAGATAATAAATTCCCTGGCATATATAGCTAGCCATATTTCCAGTAATAATTACTATATATGTTAATCAAAACAAGTGGTGGGATATATTTATCAATTTTATATTAATTATTGTACATGCAAGTGTGGTCCTACGTAATATAAAAAATGGAGGTTAATATAAAAATAAATTAACGATAATAGAATGACCATAACGGTCAGTTGTATGTCTGACGAAATAAAACGCAGCCTTTTAGCGGCAGATGATCACAGAAAAAGAGGTGGATATATTGCCCACTTTTCAAGATTCCTTCTCTTAATTTCTATATTCTTCATAATTCAGATCATCCAAGCCTCACTTCTACCTTGTTTTCATTATCATCTCAAACAAAACATCATGATGTGGTTCACCAAAATATGAATTAGTGGATTTATATATATATATATATTTTTTAAAATAAGCATAGGGATATATTAAATAAAGTATTTAGACTTTGCGGTCATTACATAAAAAGTTCTCCAATAAGGAGTAGATCGGAATAGATCGATACAATTGGTGGGTGAATGCCCACTTTGCCACATTATGGGCAGCATAGTTACCATTCCTACTAATACTCGAAAAATTACAATTAATAAAAGAAAGAGATGACTTAGCACAAAAGGAGAGACATAGTTCTCAAGGCACAATGGACGCCTTCCCATTTAGCATTGATAGCTAGTCTCGAGTCACTCTCCACAATAACATACTTAGACCCTAACTCCAGCGCCACAGAAACAGCCAAACAGCAAGCCGCAGCTTCTCCACAAAGCAAGCCAGATAAGCCGATTTACATGAGAATCACCCATTACTCTTCAAGATCCAAACCCACCTATCCTTCCCCTGACACGAGGGGTTGCCACCTTTTAAAATTGCAGAAAATAGTCTCTTGGTCAAAAAGACTCTTTAGTTTACGGACATCCCAATCACCACTAGTTAACAAGAGATCAGCCACACTGTTGTTATCAGTTACAACATCACCAATTGGTTTCAGAATGAAACCTTTACAATGAGGAATCCAGAGGTCCCTCCAAATGCTAGTATCCCTACCATTCGCCACCATTTTACAGGTCATTTTTCTTAGAATTGCATTGGTTTTTACAATATTTTTCTAAAACCAGGAATCAGAGTCTTTATAACTACAGCTGAGGAAGTCATTTCCTTTTAGATACTTCGCCTTCAGGATCTTGCAACATAAAGATTGACAACCATTCAAGATTTTCCACCCCCACTTGGCCATAAAGGCAAGATTCATTTCCTTGGTTTTCCTAGTCCCCCTAAGGACTTAGGGAGACAGAGTTTGTCCCAAGCTCTTAGATGAAGACCATGATTCCCTTTCTTGAAGCCCCACCAAAAATCCCAAACCAAGCCATCGATCCTATTAACAAGGCGATTAGAGAGTTTTGTGGTTTACATAGCATAGATAGGCATCGACAGACCCACAGACTTAATAAGGGTAGCCTTACCCGCCTTGGATAACGTTTTTGCCTTCCAGCCCTGCAATTTAGAAGTGAGATTGTCAAGGATGAAATTAAAGTCAACATCTTTTTGTCTTGATCTAAAGAGGGGCAGTCCCAAGTATTTAATAACACCTTCCGGAGCATCAATACCCAAAGCTTCCTAAATTCATCTTCTCATCCCATTTAGGGTATTTTTGCTAAAAAAATATTGATGTTTTGAGCTTATTAACTTTTTGGCCAGACTAAGCGCAAAACCTCTCAAGGCGATTCTAGTAACACTTAGCTTCGTTTAAATTGGCCCGACCAACCAGAGAGGTTTGAGTACAACACACCCATTAGATGAAACTAAGCACTGAGTTTGAGTAAAACTTACAGAGAGGTTGTTGTCACACAGTTGACCGATGCTGATGAGATTTGCTTTGAGCCCTTTTACATACAGGAAATCTGTTAACTGATCTACTTCATTTAGATTTACATCTCCTTTGCCAACAATCTGCCCTTTGTTGCCATCACCATGTGTCACGACTCCCTCCTTTTCCTCTTTGTAATTAACTAGCAATTTTTTATTTCCAGTCATGTGGCGAGAACATCCACTGTCAAAATACCACTGCCCTTCAACAAAGGCAGACAGAGACAGCTTCGCCACCAATCCAACATTTGGACTTGGTTTAGACTTTATTTTCCATTCTCGACGAGGTTTGCGCCCTTGAGATTTGTTTGGTTGAGGAAAAATATTTGGTCAATTAATCATTGCTTTCAAGTAGTTCTGCAGTTTATAGCACTTAGGACGAATGTGACCTTCCCTGTTGCAAAAATGACATGTTGGAATGAATTTGTCATTTTGTGGCAGATTTCCTACATCAATCCTTCTTCCTTCAAACTTTAGTTTAGTGGGTCCAGATGGAACTTGTCTCTTGTTAGAGGAATCTAATTCGTTAATGGTGGTTGGGATGTCTGGTAACCCATCTTCCTTTTTCGTCAGATCGACATTTGAGGGGAGTGAATTCTCAACTGACAGGTTATTACCCTGTTTATACAACATCTTATAACCTAAGGAGGTTCGGTCACCATAAGGCTTCTGAAGTTGTAGGGTTTGATTGATAGCAGCTGTGCCTGTGGGAATGAATTGCAGTGCTTGCTTAGTTATAATCAGATCATCAGTTAGTTTATAAATCTCATTCTCCTTCTCATCAAGACGTTTGTTGAGGTTTTTGACCATGTCCTCTAACTTGCCTTTTTCAGTCTCCACTTGCTCTAGGGAGCTTTTTAGACCTCTGATCTGTTTAGTCATGTACTCCCTTTGGGCAAATATTTCCTCATATGCATTTTGTCTACCTACGCTGTCAGCTTCTGATGAAGTGGAGGTTGCATCATCTTCAGACTCAATTGAGTGACAGCTTTGGGCCATGAAAGCTAGTACCTGCTTATCCTCATCCGTGCTTTCACTGGCAATGGAGTTCTTTTCTTCTTCACTATCACTCCAAGTTGCTGCAAGGGCCTTCTTCTTTTTGAGTGTGTTTGTGCAATCGGCCCGGACGTGGCCATATCTGTCACACTCTCTGCACTTGATTCCTCGATTCTTTTGATCAGCAGATGGCTGTCCTTATTTGAAGTTTCCACCTTTGTTCTTCTTGAGAGCATTTTCTTTATCAGCTGGAAAATTTCTCCTGTAGTTCTTTTTCAAGAATTTTGCATAGTTTCTCATTAACAAGGCAACAGTCTCGTCAGTAATGCCATTCAATTCCTCTAAAACCGGTTTCTTGTTTTCTTGATGAATGAGAGCTATACTCGCATCAGATTTATCCTTGACCACATCCTTCTGTTTCTTGGTTTTCTTCCATCGTGACAACTCATAATTTTGCAAGGACCAAATGAGCTCATCAAGATCAAGTTCCTCAATGTTTCTCATGTCTTCAATTGAGGTTACTTTAGACATAAGTCTTCTTGGGAGAACTCCAAGAACTTTTCGAACCAATTTTTAATTTGAATAGGTTTTCCCCAGGGCATAGGACTCATTGGAGATATCACACAACTTTGCATGAAATTCAGCTACTGACTCGTCTTCCTCCATGGTCAGATTTTCAAAAGCCTTGGTCAAAGCACGCAGCCTTAATTTCTTTACTGAATCTGTTCCCTCATTTTTTATTTTCAGCTTCTCCCATGCTTCCTTTGCAATTTTGCAGTTAGCAATAACCTCTAACTGGTTCGTGGAGACAGCATTAAACAGTGCATGTAAGGCCTTTGCGTTGAAGTTAGCCCTTTCCATTTCGTCAGTGGTCCATTGACTCATGGGTTTATGAGTAACTATTTCATTTTCAGTCATAGTTGGTCTAGACCACCCTTCTTCTATGGACATCAAGACTCTTTCATCAACAGCTCTCAAAAACGCACGCATCTTAGTCTTCCAGTATGGGTAGTTAGCACCCTCCAACATCGGAGGTCTCGAGGTTAATCCACCTTCCTTAAACATTTCCATTCTGTATAGAGGAGAGAAAGAAACATGCAAACTCTTGTACTATAGTTCTTTGAGAAGAAAGTCAGAGAGGGTTAGTGGCAGCAAGATCAAATCTTGAACACGTATCAAGGATTAGACAAGTCTAGGATCTAACACAATTTTTTAGAAAATTTCAAGCTCTGATACCAAATGAAAGAACAAACTATTTAATTTTATAGATTCAAGTTACTGAGTTGTTCAAGATTAGATTGTTTTACTTCAACTCATGCATTCAAGAACTAGTTTGAAGATAAAGCAGTAAAGCACACAATGATTTACAAGCTTCATCTGCACTGAGAACAAATCTCAGCCGACTAGTGCTTGGGTTCCCCGAACCAGGGTAATAACATCTACTAAATCCAAAAGATTCGTACTACAATCTCCAGTTCACACTTAGGAATTTAATACAATCTTTACAGCAATTAGTAATGAATTACCAACAACATCCAAGATTCTTGATTGTATGCACACAATCCCTTGTGCTGCAGCTAAGTTCGTCTTCGACACTTCTCTTCAACCTGAAATTTCTTCAGATGTGATGTCGAAGATGATACTAAACTCCCTTCAGTCAGAACTCAGTGATACTAGGCTCTGATCTTTTTGCTATAGAACTTCATCTCCAAGCTATGGAATCAAACCTGAAAAACAATCAACGAGCAATACAAAATACCACACAAACTCTCACGATATAATAGAACTAACCCAAAAATATCAATTAGCTAACTCACTCATTTACAGACGAAATTAGCTATTTATAGGCAATAGTTCAACCGACCTAATAAACAAATAAACCAACTGTTAAAACATAACAGACCCACACAGACTTTAACAGAAAGCTGATAGGCAGTTATATCAGATTAGAAACACCAGATACGACTGGACTTACTATTAATATAATCTGTCAAAATAATGACACTTACACACTTTGTGAAATGAAAACTACTGTATATATATATGTGTGTGTAGAGTAGAAGTACATAGAGAGTAGGGTAGAATCTAATTATGTATATATATGTGTGTAGAGTGGCGCTTTGGCTCATTTATGTCTCACTTAATGTATAGTATAGAGTGGAAACTCTAGTAAGAATTTTAATAGCATGTAGAGTATGAGTTTATTGAATATATATATATGCATCTTTTTTTTAGATTGAAAAAGTCCTTTTGTGTAGGGTGGAACATGTTTCAATTTTTTTTTTTTTATGTAGGCCGAAAGTAGATTATATAATATTTTTCTCACTCATATGTAGTGTAGATTGAAATCTTGTATTTCATTTGCTTAAGTATTGTAGATCGAAATGTTGTGGGTCATTATCTAAGTAGTATAGATCAAAATATTGTAGGCCATTTATCTAAGTAGTGTAGACTGAAAGTAGCGTATAATTTGATGAGTGATTCACATATGTATGTTCTTTTTGCCTCTTTGCATGAGTTTATTTGTTGCTCACTTGTGATGTAGGTAGTAGGAAATTATCCTTTTACCTTTGGATTAGTGTTGTGTAGACTGAAGCAAAGGGGTGTAGCCTGGAAGCTGCTGCTTTCATTTTCTTGCTCGTAGTTTGATCATCTAGTAAGATCTAGCCACATGGCGGTAGGTAACTCACCTTTGGACCCTATATAAGAGGAGACATTTTTACTTTAATACTTGGGTAAAGGGGAGGAGGTAAAGGGAGCATAGGAGAGCAAGGAAGAGCTAAGAATTCTAAGGTAATTTCTATCTATTTTTTATTTTTTCTCCTTAAAGTGTTCTTGGTGTTCTTGAGTAGTAAAAAGTGTGTTTCTATGTGATCTATTGTTGTTTATTTATTTGCTTTGATCTCTAGAAACTAGAATTGTTGTGAAATTTGTGTTTATGGGCTTTGATGTTTGGCTTGAATGATGAGGTTATATATGGTAAAAAATGACTAAGTAGGTTGACAAGGCTTTTGATTCGCAAAGACTGGTATGATATAATGTAGGATGGAATTTTTTAGGTTAGATATTTTAACTTGAACTTGTAATCTAAGGTGTAGATTGAAATCATATAGGGTGGGAATGTTAGATGAGCACAATGTGACGATTGTTGGTTCTCATTCGTGTGATGAATAAGAAGAAGGTGTTATTCATATTCCATCTTCACGTGGGTCTCCAATCCCTACTGGTGTACGGGTTGCTGAGTCTTATGTATCCAGACAAGAGGTTTATTCCGCTCAGGAGGATGAAATATAGGTAGACCACAATGTACCTTGAGTTTGAACCCTTGTTCCATCCTTAGGGAGTGTGACTTAAATAAAATAAAGTCTTCTTGCCAAATTTTTGAGTCTACTAGTTTGAGATTACTGGGCCCATACGAAGGAATAATTGATTAGTGGATGGGAGACTGGATTTTTTTTTATGAGATAACAATCGTAGAAGGGCTTAGGCTCCTAATCCCTGATTTGGTAATTGATGTGTCAGATTGGTATGAGATTGGTACGAGTCAGCTTATGCCCAACTCGTGGAGATTGCTTCTAGCACTTCAACGTTTGGCTGAATTGCGTAGTTCGGAGGTTGGGTTGCATGAGATTCATTATTCTTATTTTCTCAAAGATCGTGATATAGATAAAGTTTGTTACCAGCTTATGATTTGCAAGTTTCAAAGTCATTTGATTACTGGTTTTACTTCCAATGTTCACGGGAGGTGGAAAGAGAGATACTTCTTTGCTAAAGGAAGTTTGATCTTTAGTGATAGGAGTCCTGGTGACATCCCATTTTGTTGGAAGATTTTCAGTACATTGTCAAAACACTTTGTTGTTCATTATGTTGCAATTGTTTTTTGAACTTATTATTATGTATTTTTCGTAGATCGAGAGTTCAATAATGCCAGAACCCTTAACACTGCAGTTAAGAAGCGAACTAAAAGTATCCTTGATATACAGTCGGAAGAGCGCTAGTGGAGAGCCATTTTGAAGGATTGCATAATTGACAAGTGTGAGAAAACTATAGACTAAAGTCTCAAAGGTATTGCTCCTCCTTCAAGAGAGTATGTGATCACCATTCGATCTATTGAGAAATTGGGATTTTAATTTTCATTTATCTCACCATTAACTGAGGAGGAACGACTTTTTGCAGACATAGTTGTAATGGAGGGAAATTTTAAGGTTCCATCTTCTAGGGATGCTAAAGAAAAGCTCTTGGAGTCTCAAGGTGCCAAAAGGGCTACTAGGCGTAGGTACCCGGACAGGGCTGCTTCGAAGAAAAGATGCCCCGAGCACCAGTCGACTAGTGAGAGATCTTGGTCTTAGTCTACTGGTTAGGGTTCCATTGCTTTTTTGTTCCTGATAGACACTTGTGTCTACTCGAGCCCTGGGTCCATTTTGGGAGAAGTGGGAAAATGTTTGTTTCCTCCAGACAAGGCTCGTCTGAATGAGATGGGTTTGGGTGCGCCAAACTACATGATTGAGAACCAGTTTAAGGTACATTCTTGAGCTGATAAATTTTTGTTGATTTGTTTATATAGTGTGCTAACAATTGCTTGTGTTATTGAACATTGTAACACCCTAACTAGCATAGGCGTGTTTACGTGATTTTAAACGTACTGTCCAGCTCGTTGCTAATCAACGAGATTTATGGAAATCGTGATTAATTAAAATTTTGCTTATTTAATTAAATACTTATAACATTTCATACAAAATACTTTGGGATCCCATTTACAAAATACTTTACAAAAAGTTTACTGTTCATTACAAAATACTTGTCGCCCATCGACTAACTACAGAAGCCCTGATGTCCCGAGGATCGTACGCTCCAGGCCTAACCGCCCCGACATGTACAATCTTCATCGGTTCATCCTCACGGTTCCTCAGCTTTGGCCTTGCCCTTACCTACACATAAACATAGCACTGTGAGTCGACAGACTCACTAAGAAAAGTATAAATCATAAAACATACATATGTCTCAGGTTATGATCAGACGTCCATACCCCTGACCACAACCCTAATCCCCGTGTCCCACACGGTACTGAGTCTCGAACGTTCGTACAACGGTACTTTTGACATAGTAACAGCCTGTACTCAGTACGCTAGTCATACTTTAGCCTTACCGATGTGTTACAGTATCAGCCTGTACTCGATACGCTAGTCATACTCTAGCTGCAAGTCATACTCTAGCCTTATTGATGTGATACGGTCAAAAGTACAGTACTATCGACCATAATATCAGCCTATACTCGGTACGCTAGTCATACTCTAGCCGTACCGATGTGATACTGTTGGATGGTACGAAGCCAACATACATATCTAATGTAATCTAACAGGCTTCCTAACATGCACGCTAAACATGTAAATACATATGCATACTGTTATACTAATCTTACCTCGATTCCAAATTCAGGTGTGCCGGTCAACCTGAGTGGAACGAACTGCTCGGCGAATTACAGGCTCCTAAACCATAATAATCACAACACTAATAAGTGACACGCTAAATCACTTCTCGGGGACTTAAACTAGAAACTAAAAGTTTCCCTATCGATAAAAAGCATGGCAATACCCTAAACAACACAAAAATGGGAAGAACTAGGGTTCCCAATTTTTCCCCAACCGGCAGACCGGTTCTACAACCGGAATTCCGGTTCTGGGAGGAACCCAGAACACCAACCGGAATTCCGGTTCCTACAGGCCATACTGAACCAGAATTCCGGTTTAGTGCAGGAAATCTTAAAAATTTCATTTCTCAATCAAAACAACCCCAAACTTCATGCAACCTTCCAGACCTGCTCTAAATACCCCAAATAACATAACCCAAGCAATAAAACCAAGCTTCATACACAGAAATGCATTTCACCATTAAAGGTTCAAGATTGAGTTCAAAAACTCAAAACTTGACTAACCCCTCAAACAGCCACTAAATCAAGCATAAATCAACTTATTCTAACATAATTTAACTCCAGAAAATACAATTAAACAATAACAACAACTATAGCAACAAAATTCATCATTTTACCTTGAAAACTATAGTTTTGGGTTCAAAACTCCATACTTAGTTAAAATCAACAAACACCAACAAAATCTTGCTTGAATTAACATATTAAAATATAATTAAGCTTCATAAATCACTAACAAACCCAAACAACAACCACAGCCACAAATTCTCAAGCATGCAATAACCATCTTTTTCTTAAAATTGAAGAAAACAAAGAGGAAGCTACAAGGATCTTACCAACAACTTGAGATCACTAAATCTTTGTTAAAACTAGCTTGAATCACCAAGGAAAATACCACCTCTTTGCTGCTCAAAGAGAGGCCGAAAGAGAGAGAGGGCTTGAGAGAAAAAAAATTGGATTTTACTTCTTTTCTATTTTTTCCAATTTTGAATAAATGATAAAATGCATAACCTTTTCTTTATTTCAGCTAACATAACATTACATAAATCACATTATCATCAAATATTAAGTCCACAAAAGGACAAAGGCTTACGGGGCAAAATGACTATTTTGCTCCTCCCACACTAAAAGGGTTAAAAAGCACTTAAGGGTATTTTTGGGAAAACTCTAAATTCCCGACTAATCTCGACATTCCCAATGTCTAAATAAACTGCCCCGCTATACAAAAATACTAAATTGTGACTCTACTGAGCCATACACCGTGTTCCATGTTGCCGGGCACCGAAAATGCAAAATTATGAAATTTCACTATATGACATAAAAATGCATTCAGAATTCAAAAATAACAACATAAATAATTATTTGAATATTTATAAATAATTTTCATGATCAAACCTTAAATATCTGCTAATTTCTAAATTAAACTAAGCGGTCTTTACAAACATGCACTTCAAGCTTTGATATATTTGCAAAGAAGAAGGAGGTGGAAATGAATTAGAAAAATCATCAGTCGACAGAGACGAATACTTCCTTACATCGAGAATTGGAAACTTACGAATTGGAGCATGGTACGAGCTTGGAAAAGATTAATGAAGATCAGAAGAAGGTACAAGCTAAGCTGGAAGTTATGACCTTATATCGTGACAAGCATCTTAAGTTGAAACAAATGTGTTATGATCAGCTTGGTAGTGTGGTCATGAAAGCAATTCTGAAGACAAGAGGTAGAGTTATGAAAGAATACAAGGAAAATAAGTACTAAGACTGGGATGTCAATGGTGACATAGAGGTGTATGAATTTTTTTTTGGCTTATGAGGGTATGGAGATTGATGGAGCTGCTCATGATCATGGGTTGTTGTCGCCATTGCCAGTTGATTTTGATCAGGGGGAGGAGATGGTGGATGCTAGTGGTGGTAGGTTTGATGCCATTATGTTTGACGTCAAGCAGTGATCTTTGATGCTATTATGTTGTATTTTGATTTCTATCTTCTGTAGGTTTGATGACATTATGTTTGACGTTAAGCAGTGATTTTTGATGTTGTTATGTTGTATTTTGATTTCTATCTTCTGGTCGTAGTTGGTACAACAAATCGACTTTATGTATTGTTGGTAGACTGGTCATCCCCTTTTTTGAATGGATGTGTGGTATTTTTATTTTATTGTAGGTTGTAGGGTGAACTTTTTTATGTTATATGAACTTTATATATTTTAGGGGTTGTTGAGATTATCGTTTGGATGAGCAGGAGCATGTTTGTCAATTTAAAACACCGGTTGCATGAATTGTGTTTTCAAATGATTCAAATGTCGTTATTTGATTGTGTAGAAATATGATTGTCAACTTAATGATTAAGTCGTTTGAAAGGTATTTTTTGGGTGAATTATCCAAATACTGAAAGGTATCAAATATCCTTTTTAATATGTAATGATTGAAAAATGAGAAATTTACACCTAGTGACCAAATTTTGAAATAAATATCATAATTGACACTGTTTATTTAATTATAGCATACCGTTTGTTTTTTATTAATTTTGTCTGTACACGTGTATACGTACACAACTTATTTTACTTTCAACATATATTATTTTGTTTTTCTCCCTCTTTCGTATTATTATTACGTTGATACACTAATTTATTCTTTTTGTTTTTCTTGAATATCTATCTACCTCTTCCCTATTATTCTTAGTTTTCATCTACATTTTCTTTTCCATATAATAATTCATTTTCATATGATGGGACATTTATCAAATATGTATATTTTTTTTTTTATCTTTTTATCTCTTAATAATTTTAAATATTTTTTAATTTAAAAAATGTTTTCTAACTGCACTAATAATGGTTTGTTATCAAATATGTATATTTTTTTTATCTTTTTATCTCTTAATAATTTTAAATATTTTTTATATTAAAAAATAATTTTAAAAATATTTTCTAACTGCACTAATAATGGTTTGGTCATAAAAGTTGCATTATTGTAATGTACTCTTCAATGTGATTATTTTGATATGTGAGAATTATATGTTTCTTTACTATCACTAAAAAAGATAATGGAAATCAAAAGTGATCTTTTAGTTTCTTTTGATTTAATTAACAAAAAGAAAATTAAATTTAAACAAAATAAAATATACCAACTAATTTAATTAGTTATTGAGAAATTATTTTGTTATTAAATATTTAAAAGTTACTAAATGTATGCTTTTAGACAATATTGATAAATTTCTAAAACATATTTTCTACTTGGCTAACAATCAAACTAACACAAAATTTAATATATAGCAACAAATTTGATTGGTTAATAAAAGTTACTAGAATCTTATTTTTTATATAAGAGAACCATATAGTATATTAAAATTTAATACAATAACCAACATTGTAAATTACTCCATAATTTTTATTATTTTATTTAAAAGTTACTAAATAATATATTTAAAACAAATCTGCTTATATATTTATTAAAAAAACTTATAAAGTAACCAAATAGTATTTTAAATATTATAGAATTAGTTATATTATAAAAATTACTAATAACAGATATATGGTGAATACTTATTCTTTGTTGTACCTTATTAAATTTTTAAATAGGTTTTGAAGGTGATGAAAATGTTGCTAAAAAAATAATGTAAAAGAAACAATAAGATAGTATATTTTTACTTGAAATAAAATTTTTGTAATGTAATTAATTTTGTGATGTTTAAGATATTATTTAGTTTATTAAAAAAAAAGATATTATTTAGTGTCTTTAAATAACGAAAAATTATATGAAATAATATAATTGCAAAATAACACTTATTGAAAAAAAAAAATAGTATATCTTAGTTATATTTTTAATGACATATAGTATATAAAAAAAAAACTAAAAAGTTTAATGAAATAGTATATAGAGATATCCATATTTATAAAAGAGAGAAATTTAAAGACATAAATAAATAATAAAAAACTAAACATCAAAACAATTGATTGGTATATATTATCTTGTCTTTGTGATTTACTTAAAAAAAATAGTTGGCTAGGCTACAGAGAAAGAGGAAAAAAAAAGTGATGCTGAGGAAACCGAGGAGGAAACACGGAAGTGTGGATGAGTATATATTAATTTGTATTTTCGGTAAAATAATGTATTAAAATAACTGGCGCTATACATATAAATATTATTAGTTTTATGTATATATTTAAAAAATTCCCTTGAAAAATCATAGAAGAACTCACCGGATGGGCTTTATCCATGTTAAATTATGTTAAGTGTTCAATTTGTATTTCAATTATTTCGGTAAGGGTAAATAACATTTTAGACCCTGTGTTGTGTAAAAGTTACTAATTGAACCATTTGTTTTGTTAAATGATAAAATAGACTCTGTATTTTTTAAAATAGTACAAATAGGATCCTGAATTGATTTTTTATCAAAATAAAATTTAATTATAATCTGATCTAAAAGTACTATGACAAAACTGTTTACATTTTTTATATCAGTTCGTATTAGGAATTGTCTTCAAGTTGGTTACATTAAAAAAAGTTGTCAAAAATTAAACTCAGGGTCCTATTTTTACCATTTTAAAAAATACAGAGTCCATTTTGTCATTTAAAAAAATATAGGATTTAATCAGTAACTTTTACAAAACACAGGCTCTAAAATGATAGTTATCCTTTTAATAAAATATTTGTACTTTTTTTTTAATATGATTGAAGATTTAAAACAAAAATTAGTTACTTTTAAAATTTATTTAAATAATATTTTTGTTCAGTACTTTTTTTGAAATAAATTTATTTAAATTTATCTATATTAATTTTTTTTATATCATTATTTTCTTTTACCTCTTTCTCATATTTACTTTTTCTCCCTCGCTTAAATAATAAAAAATTAAAGTTACCGCATTTCTGCTTGATGTTTATGAAATAAGTAACAAAAAATAGTTATGATTTTTTTTTTATTATTTTTCAAAAACAAAAATCAATTACATTTTAATAAGAAAAAAATTAAAAAACAATCTGTACAATTTTTTTTTTTATTTTTTTTTTAAAAAAATAAACCAACTTTGTGTATGACTATTTTATACAAGTTATTTTGTTTAAAAATTTATTTTAACTATCTATTCTATTTTTCAGAGGAAAAGATAGTATTCTATTCTAATTTTTTTTGATTTTATTTATATTTATTCCCAAAACTCGTCTTGTGCCATAAGTTACGTTTGTGATTGTTCTTATTCCGCCACTCTTGCTAAGCTCAAAACGGTCTTATTGTACGGAAACAAGGGCGAAACTCAAAAACCTCAGTCAACAGAAACAATGGAAAAAGCTTGTGATTAGTCCCACGGAAGAAACCTTTCTTCACATTATTTTGTAAGTTTCATTCTTTTTCTTTGATTTTTCACTCATGTAATAGTAGTTACTTATTAATATTAGTGTCATGAAAAAGGAGTGTTTTTTATTTTTGGGATTGTTTTCCAAATTATGAACAATATCTAGAAGACTAGGAAAGATGGTTCAGAACATTTTGTTTGTGTTTCCCTAGCTTAGTGTGTAGAATTAGGCATTTGGGTTTTGAAAAGTTCTTTTCTTTTTGGTTGCCAATTAATAGACACTGATAAATGATGTGTCTTGCTAACCTTTTTTCCCTAATTTCTTTCTAGGTGGGTTTTATGTAAAAGGAATTTTGTGAAATCTATATTTTGAGGAATATGATTATATGTTATATGTTATATGTTTGTTTGATTTGATGATCAGAGTTTGTTGCTGTGATCAAAAGAGCTTGTGGGTGTAGTTGTTTTGGAGCAAAGAATATGGGGACTAAAGCTGAAATCAGGTGTGTGGAGTTGGAGTTGGAAGTTAAGCAGAAGATTAACGAGTATGAAGCACTTGAGGCCAAATTCAGGGCTTTGGAAGCTGAAAAGGTTGCTACTCCGGAAAAGCTAGAAGCTTTGAAGAGAGAGTTTGATGTAATGAAGGAGCATAATTGTTGTGGCAAAGGTGAAACTAAGGAAGTTTGTGGAAGAGCTAAGAGGATAGAAAAAATAGTTGATCTGACTAACGATGATTGGGAAGAAGAAGAAGAAGATAAGATGGCTCTTCTGATGATTGAGAATCGAGTTTTGGAATGTGAGAAGAAGAAAGCTGAAAGAGATGTTAAGGCTTGGGAGAAAAAGTTTGAAGAACTGCAGGCATGGATCCTACATTCTCAAAAACCATTATTTTCAGGAGGTCCAATGGTTGAAAAGACAACAGGGAGTAAGAATAAAGCTTTTGATTCGGCGGTTGTTAGTTCTCTCTGCCGTCGTTCCCCTGGCATAGGAATTGACCATCCGAAAACAGCCGGTATAATCTTACTCTGTCTCTTGTACTCTTGAGTTTGAAAAAACAAAAAATGTTAGTATTCTTGTGTAACCGTAAAGCTTTAGGTGAAAACTAAAAGTGGCTGCAATTGTTATTATAATTGCTTATTCAAGTATTAATCCTCCTCTTTAAATTTGTTTGAGGAAAGTGTGATTTTGACAAGCACCTTAAGGACCAATCTTTATTTAGCAATATCATCTCTTATATTGGATTTTGTCTATTTGAGATCTGTAGAATCCTTTACGGTTATTGAAATTTTTATGTTGGAATCTCTTTTTTTAGCAAGTTGTTTATGTGATTATTAACTGTACCTTTCATAGTACAATTGGCATACAATATTATGATTTTTATCATCTTTGAATTGTGCAGGTTCAGCTTTTTTTCACACGCCATGTAAAAGTGATGCTTTTATCAAGGAAGAAGCAAAAGGGGTTAGTTTTGAGACTGGCATGGAGTTTACTGCTAGTCAACTTGTTAAAAGACAACTGGTACTTGAGCAAGAGAGCCCAAGTAAGAATATGGCTCCATCTACACCAGGTGGTGCTAGACTTTCAGCTCTCAACACTGTCGATATTTTGGATAGTGATGAGGAACCCGATAATATCAGTGTCAAAGTGTCTGCTGACAATCAGGGAAGTGGAAATGGAGAGGCTGTCAGCCCATTAGTAGGGAGTGTTACTTGTGCAATGGAGATGACTGGTGAGACAAAGTGTCGACAGAACAACATGGAAGATCTTGCTGCATGTAAACAAAAAAGTATGGATGTTTGTACTCCCAAAAGAAAACGAGCGTTAAATGTTGTTATGAGTGACTCTGATGAGGAGAGCAACAGTGATGATAATAAGCCAATTGCCAGACTTAAGAGGATAAATCACCAACGTATTCGCCCTGATCAAAGGGGCTCCTCTGAGAATGCTACTACTTCAGCTGTTAACAATGATAAAGGAGCAGTGACCCCTCGAAGAAGGCGTTTAGTACCATTGAAGGAATGCAGAGGAAGAGATGTTGCAAGAAAAGAGTCACCTAAAAATACAACCAAAACTAATCGTCTTCAAGGAGTTCCTACAAATGCAGATACCGAAACTGATGAGTCAGATGGGGTTTGCTCAGACAGTGAAGGTGAAAGCTTGGGTGGCTTTATTGTTAAGGACAGTGATGTATCTGGAGGTCATGAGTCTTCTAGTGAATCAGGAGATCATGAATCTTCTAGTGAATCAGTAGATCTTTCAGATGACAAAATAGACTTTTCTGAGATTTTATCTAATCTTCAAAGGAAAAAAGATAAAAGCTTTAAGTGGGAGTTTGAGGCAGACATGCTTGCTGATTTTGGGAAGGATACCGAATTGTGCATGAAGGCTGTATGTGCTCTCTACCGCCAGCAGACTGCTGACGAGAAGATCTGCAAAGGAACATTGGTTTATAATAATCGTGGATTTAGTAAGTTTGATGCTCTCAGGTACAAATTTGAGCCTTGTAAATTTGAGATTTATATTGCTTATAATGATTTTTGTTTTGTTCATTTTGAATGAAATGTTCTAGCTAGTGTTCTTTTGAATACATTTACTAAGTAATCACTTCCAAATACCATTATTCTCTTTCTTATAGGCTTATCTCAACTATGAATATTCATTAGCCACCTCTTTCTTGCTAGTATTCTATGGTGGATGATTAATTAGTATCCTTGGTTTTGTTAATCACACTTATTTTCCTGATATGTAAACCTTCATTTTTGGAACAGGGGCACGAATTTGGCTGTTTATCTTACTGATGGAGATAAAGAAGGCCATTTAACGAAAACTGTAGAGGAGTTGGAGAAGTATGATCCCAAGGCTGTCAAACTGTGTAGAACACTTGCAACAAACTACTCTAAGCAGCTTTTCGAAATATACAAGAACAAAGAGGATCCCCTCTTTCTCCCTTGATTTGCAAAGTAAGTTGCACTAATATTGTAGAGAAAATTAGAGATCTTAGAACATAAGAAATACTGACTAAATGGGGCTTTTTAGGGTATGAAGCTGGTCTTTTTAGTTTCTTTTTAGGTTTGTATATATAGTAGGATGTCTATGAAAGAAAGAAAGGGGAGTTTTGTGACAGCAGTCTTAGCACAAAATGTTCTTAACTTGTGTTTATCTCTGTAATCGCCTCACAATGATAATTTAATGAGCAGTGTATTTTGAGTGAAATTATTATCTTTGGATTATTGGGTTTCAATATCTTTGCCACTAGTGCCATTTAATTAAAAATGATGACACAATATTTGTGAAGTTTTCTACATTTGAGGCTATTTGAACTCAATTGGTCATGCCACTTTGGTTATGTCAGATCATGTAAGTTTGATCATCTCTAGCCAATGTGTATTTATATTTATTTAATAATGTATTGATCAAACATTAAACTAGTTTAGCAAATTGGATAGCACAGAGCCAAATCCATATTGGTGGAGAGATAACTTGAAATTTTGGGAAGGTATTTATGGTTTGAATACTCTCAATTTTAGAAAATTGCTCCAAACCCAGAATACACCAGCATATACAAACAACCTCTTGTGAATTGGGAAAAGAAAAACAAGGATCCACACTTGGAGCTAGCTAGGGCCTCCAACACCAAATTATTTAGTATGAAGGTTCATTTGTTTTTTTTTTTTAGCAACAGTAGAAGAAATGGTTAAACAAAGGTGGTTTCTTTTCGTGGCTCATAATGGTAGGAACATTTTCAAGAATAATTTATGTGGACCACATTTTTACTAAAGAGAACAGAGTAAAATTAAGAAAGAGCATTATATGAGTTAATCTTAATTAGGAGGACTAATTGACTTACTAACTAAAAATGTTAACATATTAGCTAAAACTATGACTAACTAATTCTAAACTAACAGTATAGTGACAGCACAAGTGGACAATTCATTATGCAACTCATAGTCTCAAACTTTCCCTCAAGATAGATTGGGAATACTTTGCAATCTAATCTTTATGTGTTAAGTACTTCAACTGTTGTGGAAACATTGTTTTAGTAAATATGTTTGCTGCTTGTTATTGCGAGACAATGTGGGTTGCCTTGATAACTGCATCTTGATTTTCTCCTTTACTAAGCGACAATTTATTTCAATATGTTTTGTTTTCTCATGAAAAATGAGATTAGTAGCTATGTGTAGAGCTATTTGTTGTCGCAATGGAGTTCCTGAGTATGTGTTCGATTAAGTTCTTTCAGCACATGAAGTAACCAAACCACTCTACAAGTGGCATTTGCCATCACCCTATATTTGGCTTCAGCTAAGAATCTTGATATAATATGTTTTTTCATGCTTTTTCAAGATATCGAGGAATCACAAATGAACTAACAAATTCTTGAAATATACTTTGATACACACTAATACTGTATTGAGTCAAACCAGAAAAAAAAATACAAAGTAAATTATTGAGGGAAACAGGGATATTTTATTGAAAATAGAAAATTGCTCAGAATATTCGAGAGACGTAGATTCTCTATAAACAGAAACAAATAATTCAAAATAAATCTTAATTCAGAAATTAATTATAAACTTCTATCAATATCTCATCTCAATTAGTGCGAGCTCTTCCGGCATAGGAGTAACAAATTGGTGGCATATCATTACCCGCCGCCCAAACTATCACCTTGTCATCGTGGTGAAAAGAAGGAAATTGATGTAAAAGGTTGTTGTAATTCTTCCAAGTAGCCTCAAAGACCGACAAGTTCTTTTATTTGATGAGCACTTCTATTTCTCCCCCTACCATTTGAGTGGGTGTTGCGAATACCCAATACTTTAGCAGGTTCAAACAAGAGCTCTAAATTGGAAGTTAACTGTGGAGGTAGCAAATGAGAAGAATCATTGTGACCAAATGCTCGACGAAGCTGTGAAACATGGAAGATAGTGCACTGAAGATGTAGGTCTAACTTCTTATCATTTAGCCTATAAGGCTTAGCTTTAGCTAGGCATCCCCAAACATGAAAGTGGTTAAGATTAGGTTTTCTACCTATCCAAAACTTATAAGGTGTTTTTGCAAGTACTTTAGTTGGTACCCTATTCAAAATGTAGACTGTTGTCTCAGGTGCCTCTCCCCAAGGTGATTTTGGTAAGGTTGAAAGACTAATCATACTCCTTACCATATCTTTAAGAGTATGATTTCATCTTTCAGAAACACCATTCATTCTAGGAGATCTTGACATAGTGAACTGTGGAACAATTCCACACTGGTCCTAGACGTTGTTCACCTGATCTGTCATATCTACCATAGTACTTACCACCACATTAGATCTGACTTGCTTTATTCTTTCTTCAACCTTAAAAGATTTGAACACGTCCAAGACTTGAGATTTTCATGAAGTATAGATAGGTATGCATATCTCGAGTAATCATCTATGAGTGATACAAAATATTGTTGACCATTCCAAGAAGGTGTAGGAAATGACCCACAAATTTTTATATGTATCAACTCTAAGACATCCGTAGCTCTTTTTGTACCCAATTTCTTTGTTTCGGTCTGTTTGCCTTTGATGCATTCAATGGAAACATTTAACTTTGAAAAATCAATTGAATTTAATATTCCACCAGACACAAGTCGCTCAACTCTATTTCTAGAAATGTAACATAACTATTTGTGCCACAAAGAACTTGATTTTTCATTATCCATTTAACAATTAGTACCACATGATTCCACATTTAAGGTTTCATTATAAGAAGCAATAATGTCAAGCAAATATAACTTGTCATAAATCATAAGAGAACAATTTTCAACAATATTTGAATTAATAGATAAACTAAAATAAGTATTTTTAAATGAACAACAATAATCAAATTTGTCCAAACAAGAAACAAAAACATAACTCCATACCGGTACAACAAAAGTATCTATTAAGTCTAAATTGTAACTAATACTTAAAACAACCTAAAATACCCTATTGCTTCCACGTTCACTGGCTTGCTGCCTCCCACTTAAATACTTCTTTCAATATCACTTGGCTTTCGGTAACTTAGGCAACCCTACATTGAAACACTGATGTTAGTAGTAGCATTAGAATCTAACCACCATGTGTTTCTTGGTACTGAAGCTAAATTTACCTCAGAACAAACAAAAGTAAGAAAAGTACCTTTCTTTGCTCGCCATGCAATGTACTTAGCACATTCCTTCTTCATGTATCTTTTCATGTTGCAAAAGAAATAACCATCATCATTATTAGTTTGAGTTTATTTCTTATGTACTCTGGACCCTTATCCTTAGAAGCCTCATTCTTTCTTTTCTTGCCCTTATCTTTAGAGGTGCTTGCCAAATGAGCACTTTCAAACTTCTCTTGCTTCAATCTTTCTTCCTGTTGAACACAAAATAAAATCCTCATTAAGAGTCCACTTCTCCCTTTGACAGTTGTAATTGACTTTGAATTGACTAAATTGTAGACGAAGAGAGATAAGCACTAAATGCTAGTGGGGTCAATATGCACATTGCTGGATTTTTATTTGGAGGAACTATACCACACTACTTTTTCTAAAAAAACTTATGACCAGGTGTATATCAATGCAATTTATAATACTTCTCTATATGTCCTGAGATTCCATAATTATGTGTATAGGACACCTTGGTTTGATTGTGTTCAGGAGATGCAAATGAATTAGAAGGATTAGGTTTTTGTTATGGAGTGTCTGATTGAACATGATTAAGTTCTATCTATCCTTCCTCTCGAATGTCCATTGCCTCAGCTAATTCTGGCTCAATCGTTCTATGTGAAAATAACGTATGACCTTCAATAAGCAGCCCCTTTTCATCTCTAGCAACCAGTCCCAACCCATACTTATGATCCGAATCAAATAAAGTTACATCAACATTGACCTTAATGTTATTTACCTATGTAAAGTGCAGTGCTCCGTTCCATCACCTGCCTGAAAACTAGGCCATGACGACTCAAAATCAGAGTTATGAGCACATCTCTAGTGATCAAGAAAAATTCTTGCTTTTGCAACTATATTCTCTTCTTTAAAAATTTTCCCATTCCAAACGATATCATTCCTAGCATTTGCCAACAAAGCATAGCTAGAGTGCATTCCTGAGTGCATTGAAGCTCATAATCCAGCAATTTAAAGGACTCCACACACCAGTCAAAGAAATTACCAGCATAAACTATGTTGGTACCAATACCGACTCTGTTCCATTTGGCAAGTGACTAGAATGTGCAAGATAGATTCATCATCCTGCAGGCAGATGGGACAAAGAAAATTAATAGCAACATGCTTTGTCTGAAGTTGAATTTTCGTAGGAAGGTAGCCTCTTGCAGCATGCCATAGCAGGTTTTTCACTTTGGGAGGAACCTTCAGTTTCCACATTTTTTTTCCAAAACACTACATCTTCACTATCAAAGTAGCGACCTCTATTCTTTTGGAGCAGAGAGTATGCACTCTTGACTGTAAATAAACTAGAAACTTTTAAGGACCAAACGTAGTGATCATTAGCATTAGACACACGAAGAGGAATATTCAGAATTAATTGTTGATCAGATTATCTCTCATATCCCAGATCAAGTAATCCATACTGAGAAAATTGGAAACTTGAGCATTGAGCAAAGTACGATGAGATGAAGAAACATATGGGTTCACTTTATCGAACACCAAGGTTCACCAAGAATATCTATGCCTGAACCATCTCCCACACACCAACAAAGACCATCCTGAACTACATTTTGAGCCTCTAAATGCTCTGCCAAACAAAACTTGGATTATTACCAAGAGAAGCATTGAGAAAAGTTCCCCTAGGAAAGTACCTTACTTTGAATACACGGGTAGCAAGCGAATTTGAACGAGTAAGCAGACGCCACCCTTGTTTTCCCAAAAGGGCCAAATTAAAATCTTAAAGGTCTCAGAAACCCATGCCCCCTCTGTTCTTATGATTACAAAGACGGTTCCAAGACAACCAATGAATACCCTGGTGAGGCGAGTTGGACGTTTGCCACCAAAGTTTTGCCACTAAACTTTCAATATCCCAAGTAATTTCTAATAGAAGGAGAAATACATTCGTTGCATTACTAGGTAATGACTGAGCTACCAATTCAACCAACACCTCTTTCCCAACTTTCAAAAGAAATTTTCCTTCCCAACCTTGTAAATGTTTACAGACTCTTTCTTTAAGGTGCCCCAAAATAGTTGACTTGTTACGACCTAAAGTACTCGGAAGACCCAAGTAGAGACTATTCTCATCAGCTGGCTACGTTTGGACTAGCTGGCAAAGATGGATCCTAGCATGCTCATGAGTATTAGAACTGAAAAGAATTGATGACTTATGAAGATTAACTTTTTGACTTGAAGCCGATTCAAACTTTCTCAACAATTCTTGAACTTTCAGAGCGCCTCCTGTACAGTTGCCTTGTAGTAAAGATAACTATCATCGGTAAAAAGCATACGAGAAATTTTAGGAGCTCCATTTGCCACTTTACACCCATGAATCCAACCACGTCTTTCATAATTTTTAGTAGCGCCGAGAGACCTTCCACACATAGAATAAAGAGATAAGGAAATAAGGAGTCACCTAGTCTGATATCAGGAGAAGGAATAATAGGGCCCATTGTTCTACCCCCATGTACCACCGAGTATCTAGCCGAGGGAAACACGCTTGAGAATCAATTGAACCCACTTGTCCGCAAAAGCAACTTTCTGAAGCATCGATTCTAAGAAACACCATTCAATTCTAATGGAAGCCTTTCTCATGTCAAGCTTCAATGTCATAAAAACTATGTAAACCTTGTCTCTTCCTTTTAAGATAGTGGAGGACTTCAAAGAAAACCATGACTTTATCCAAGATAAAACACTTGGGATGAAAGCACTTTGGGTCTCCGAAATAATATACTATCCATGAAAGGTTTCATACGGTTCGACATGACCTTTGTAATAACTTTATAGAGGACCAGAGTCGGCCATGTACCCATGCAAGAAGTGTTGATACACAGGGCCCCAAGCTTTTTTTTGATAACAACAGGTCCCAAAACTTAAAAAAGCCCAATATGTCATCTTTTTTTTAACCCAACATTCTATCATGCCAAATTAAAAAGAAAAAAAAAAGCAATATGATTTTTATTCCTTGATTTCTTTTCCTTATTTAATTCCCTTTTAATTTTTTTCCATAATATTTAATAATTAAATAGTAAATAGAATGTTGATATCTTGAAGTTGTATTGGAAATAATAACAATTTTAATAAAATTATTTGAGTTTTTGGGTGTTTAAATATGTAAAATATATTTTCGTAATATAAATATTTAAAATATTATTTGCAAATTATAATTTTTTTTGTTACATACTTTTTAAAATTAGAAAGGGTCTCCAAAATATTTGAGACGGCCTTGTAGAGGACATTACATAGCACAATAGGATGAAGATCCGCCATAAATTTTGGATTTTTCTTCTTTGGGATCAAGACCACATTAGCGTTTCCACAGTCAGTACTAGGAGTGTTCGCGGTGCGGGTGGTGTGGTTGTTGACTATTTTTTCAAACCAACCCGCACATGCGGTTTTTTCAATTTCCCAAACCGCACCCGCACCGCGAAACTAAAAAACTGCAACGCAAAAAATAGTGCAGTGCGGTGCGGTTTATGCAGTTTTTGCAGTTTGGACTATCACTAAATAATTAAATTATCACAAATACAACAAAATTTGAGCAACACTTGTCAAAAATACCATAAGGCTTGAAAATAAATATGAAAAAAAAGTTTCAAGTTTCAACAATACAATAATTAGTGGTGGGCTTAGGTTGGGCTTTCACATATTGAATCTAAATATATATAAAAATTGGTATTTTTATACTATTAACAATTCAAAACCGCAAACCACACCGCACCACGCGGTTTAAAAAAAATTCAAACCGCGACCGAACCGCAAAGAATTTCAAACTGTATTTTTTTTGCGATGTGGTGCAGTGCAGGCAGTTTGAGCGGTTTGATAAACACCCCTAGTACCGAAGTCTCAAAATTGAAAGAAATTCTGGACAATCCTTACCATATCCATTCCCACAATAGACCAGCATTTCTGATAAAAAGTTAGGGTCATCTGGACCTCAACTTTTATCTGGGTATATTTAGAAAACGGCCTTCTTGACTTCCTCATAAGAAACTGGTTGAAGTAGCTCAGAGTTAGTCAAATCTTAGACTGATCGAGCCACTTCATTTACCACATCAGATTCATCAATGCTTAAAGCAGCAAACAGATGAAGTCATCCGTAAGTAACAGCATTCGAGAGTCCACAGTCCCAATCACATAACACACCTTGATCATTTTTGAGACTCTGAATTTTGTGATATAAGTGTATGCTATTTAATATATATTGTGTAGTTTATTATTGTTTATATGTAAAATAATAAAATAATAAAATAATAAATAAAAACAATAAAACATGGAAAAGGTTGACCAAAGAGACCGGACATCCAAGTCAGGACATGATTGCAAAGAATAAAACATATATATTAATTTATCATGAATTATAAATTATAATCATAACTACTCTTTAAGACTTTTTTTTTTGTATGTGTACATAATCTTAAATAAAAATATATATAAAAAAATAAATTTCCCTCCTGGCCATCAAGTGGGCATATATACTATTATTATATGTAAATGCACACTCTGGATCACTTCTTATTACAGCTATGCCTTAATTTACAAAGCCTAAAAGAAAACACAAAAGATAGAAAAACAAAATGGGAGGTCACATGGGCATTCCCATATGGGACCCCTAAACAAACGGCTGAACCCCACTTTTTTTGTTCATAAAATAATAATAATATAATGTGCTGGTGAGGTGTCTATGAAAAGAAAATCTCTTCCTATATAAACAAAAGGGCATTGTTTCATTTCAAAACCTGGTCATTCCAAAATCATCAATAGTATTCATAAATTCCATAAGCACCACACCCATTTCACCCCAAAACTCTCTCTTCTCTCTCTCTCTTATTCAAGGATAAATTTTGTATAGACAAAAGAGAGAGAGAGAGATACAATGGCCTTTTCAAATGCGTCATTTGGGGTGGTGGTGGTGGCACTTGTTGCGCTCATGTACGCCCTTGTTTTGCCCGATGTAGCTCGCGCTGCGCCTCTTTCCGCTCCGGCTCCGGCCCCCACCAGCGATGGTTAGTTTTTATTTTTATTTATTATTATATATGTATAACACAATCATATTGTAATTATTTCTTATAGTTAACTACATATATAGTATAATGTTTCTCTCAATAATGTTTTTCTTTCCCTTAACTATTTATGTATAATCACAATATACAATATATGATTTAGACAAATAATTATGTGTATATTGTCATTTTTCATTATATATATTCAAATAGAAGAAATTCTTAAGTGTGTGTGAGAGAGACAGAATGAAATGGGAATTGAAGCAGTGAAGCTGGCGAGCTTATATGTTTGTCGTTGGTGAATATTTTACAAGACAGCTAAGATATTACCCTTAATTAAGATAGAATTATTTGAGAAATGTCAAAAGTCATAGCCTACTTTCTAGTATCCTCCTACATGTTAATATCGTTATTGATTCAACTAACTATCAAATTCTATATAGTTTAATGAAATAACTTTTAAAGAGTATCGCTAGCAAATTGTAAAACGACATATATAAAAGATATATACTAGGTACCACTCATACCCAATAACAATGTTTGGAGTTATTTATATCACTCAAAAAGTGAACCTATGTATATTTATTAATATGCATGTCATATATCATATTATAGTATGTAAAACTCATTGTATAAAATAAGTGTGCCTCTCTATGATTCATACTCTTTATACTTCATATTTGTTGATATATTTGACAAAAGAAGTAGTTTTCTTAACTTTTTATTAGAAGAAAAGATACATGTATGGATGATGGAAAACTAATTTGCATGTATGATGCAGGCACGGCGATAGACCAAGGGATTGCATACATTCTAATGTTGTTGGCATTGGTGCTCACTTACCTCATTCATTAAACATTAATTAATTATTATTTGATATCTTTAATAATTCCTACAATCAAATTCAAATGTATATGAAAGAAATTAAGGAGATTGTGTATGTGGAATTAATCATGGCAAGGAATGTTTAATTTTTATTTATTGTGTAGGGATTTTGTTTTGGACAGTTTTGTTCTCATGTATTGAATTTATTTCTCCATTTGTAATAATTTATTCCCTCAACTTTACAAATTCATGTCTTTTCCTCAAGTTTATTATTATTAGTAGCTTAAAATCCATAAATATACCTATTTAATTTCTTCTAATAAATTTAGATGCAAAAATCATACTTATTCAAAAATAAATAGATATTTCGCCTTGTCAACTTTATCTTTTGAATTATTAGCGCTGTTAAAAATTTACCCATCAGCATGTCAATTGACAATAAACACCAATCATTGTACACATTGATGTGTCCAACTATATCATTGATATGTGGTAATTTGAAAAAAAATTGACTTTACCATTAGAAATTGTATTTGAAAAAAAAAATTAAACAAATAGGAAACTAAAAAGCAAGAAATTAAAAAGAAAAAAGGACAAAGAAAAGGTTTCGTGGTGAAGAAGACGAAGGGAAAAGGTAGTATATTTTTCAGCCAATTTTCTGAAGTAAAATCTCTAGTGCGGCGCAGTTTATTGAAGGACGAAAATAGTTAGAGAAAAGAAAAATTAAGAGCAACAAGAAAGAAGAAGATACAATTTCTAAAGAAACCATTTTTTAAGATTTAGAATCTGGTATATCTCAACAAGGAAAGTGATACTGACATAACTACTTTATCCAGATTTGAGCAGTATAGGATTGCTTCAAAGGATTGGTTTGATTTTGCATAAAATATTTCTAAAAGTGTCAACTATATTATTAAAGTTGAGATTGTTGTTGTATATGAAACTATGAAGATTGATGATGAAAAGAAATCCAACAAGGTTGATGGAGGGAAGCAACATAGCAGAAAAAGCAAACTTGATCTTTAAGGGAATCAGGAAGGGAATGGTGTTAGAGATAGCGATAGAGATTTAATTTTGTTACTATTGAAATAGAAAGACTACAAGCTATAAAAAAAAGACTAGTTTACTTTACATAGATTAGTTGCACAAAATAACTAATTAGCAGATATATCCTAACTAAATTTTCTAATAGCTTATAAAAGAATTAAGATAGTTTAACTTACTTTTAACATCTCTTCTCAAACTTAGGATAAAAAGATTTTCTACTATAAGTTCATTTCAAAGAAGAATGAACCTTGAACAAGTATGTAAGTGACCACTACTATAAACTGTATTTTTAGTATCGGTTTTAAATTGACACCTATACTTTTAGTGTCGGTTCATGAAACCGACACTTATTTTACAGTGATAAAAAATAATTTTTTTGGTGTCTGTTCCTAAATTGAAACTATTGAGCATAAGTATCGGTTCTAAACTAACACTTAGTGTATGAAATATCATTAAAATAGCATATGTCAATTTTAGACTGACACTAAAATTAATAATAATAATAAAAAATAGTGCAATATATAACCACAAACCATTCAAGTCAGATATGAGATAAAAACTCAAAAATAACAAATATTCAAATCCAATCAAATAATCAGACCAAAACTTTATATACAATACCATAAACTAATTTATTGAGGCTCATATTTTCTCAAAACTAACCACAACATATATGCAATTATCAATGGTTGCCTAAAGTAAAGAACTTAAGTTTCTATATCTAAATGTGACACAATGATACGTATATACATATATATGTAGAGAAGACCAACAAACATCATGTGCGAACGCTTGGTGTGTGAATGCCGACCTGAAGACCAAACGAACAACGACGGGGTGCGACCAGGGTGACCTAGTGTGCGAGCAGCGGTGAGTGACGATCAATGGGACCTGTTGGTGCGAACCAGTGGTGGTTGAAGGTGCTGGGAACGGGAGGTAGCGACTAAGAGAAATCGAGAGAGAGGGATGGGAATATAGTTGAGAGAGATAGAGAGAGATAAATGGGCTTGAAATGTAGAGTTTGTGTTAGGATAATATGTATATATAGTAGAGTTTAATGTGTGCTTTTTTCTTTGGGATTTTTTTTGAAACAATTCAATAGTCTCGATTTAGAACCGACACCAAAGGAGCTTTTTGTGTCAGTTATGAACTGACACTTATACTCAATCAGCATGTATATTTTCTTTTTTTAACTTTTTTTGGTCTTAGTTATTATTTTAGTGTCAGTTTACTAACCAACACTAAAGCCATTATAGGTATCAGTTATGAACTGAAACCTTAGAGTTGGGTTTTTCTTTATTGTTGGTTTTTTAATAATAAAAAAATATCCCTCGAATCGACACCAAAGTCTATTTTGTAGTAGAGGACGCACACTGAGTTACTTGTTAATGACACTTTTCCATACAAAATACAAGTCAATCTCCATGTGTTTGGTCCAAAAATGCAGCACTAGATTGGCAGACATATGCACGATGCTGAGATTATCACACCATGAAATTGGAGGTCTTGTTTGAAGCTCAAACAAAAGGGTTTGTAGTCAGGTAATCTATGTTGTGAGTTGAGCTAAGCATTTATATTCAGCTTCCTTGCTTGATTGAGACATAACAAGTTGTTTCTTTGAGGAGCAGGATACTAAATTTGGACCAAGAAAAAAATAGAACCCCAAGGTGGACCTTCTGTCATTTGGGTTCGATGCCCAATCAACATCAAATATCCTGTTAGATCCATCTTAGGTGAGATGGAGAGATACAAACCATAGTCAGTAGAGCCTTTAAAATATCAGTATCCTTTTGACAGTCTTCCAATGGGACTCTAATATTGTTTAAATAATCTGGTAAACCTCGTTAATTATATAAGACAATTCAAGTTTAGAGATGAGGACATATTACAAGGTCCCAACTAAGCTTTTGTAGGGTTGTGGATTTAAAATGGGGTCACTGCCATGAGCTGAGAGTTTCTCACCACCTGTCTGTTGGGTTTCGTGCCGTAAATAAAACCTATTTCAATATAATCAGATTTACTTATTAATAAAGATCAGAAATAACATTTTATGTTGCATGGTTCACATGATTTATTTCATGATTATATATAATGTATGAATTCTATTTAAGTCCAGAACATATGAATTTGTTAATGATTATAGTGTTGTCAGCACACTGGAATATAATCTTAATTATATGTTCGAAAGTTTATTCCTTGATTTGTCAGTTCATTGGATTTAGACTGACATGATAATCAGCGATAGGTATTCTTACACCTTGGATAAGTGTTATGTCCTTTCCAGGGCATTGGCAAAGTTTACCAGTATCGGATGTATGGAGTATACATCGGAAATGACCGATATTGAACTTTGATTAGATGTATTAAAATTTACCGTAATATCTATTCAATTCAATATCACCTGTTGATCCTAGATCAAATGATCTTAATCTTGATATGGTTAGGTTCAATCTCAAGAGTATTATACATGTTCTTTGATTTGTTAGTTAAGCCTACTTTTGGGTCAGGGTGATACGTATATTTTGGGAACATGATAGTATAATTGAGTGGAGCACTAACATAAATATGGAGTCTATAACTTCTATAGGAATTTAGAAGTGAAACGATGATATCCTTCGAGCTTGGCTAAACAGAGATAAATGGTGGAGATCTCATTTCACTTCGCTGAAATATCATTTATACGGAGCTAAGTGTTTTAAGGAAAAAATACATTGAAGGTGTAACGGTAATTTAGTTCCTATTCAATGTAGATCATCTATTAGAGGGTCATTGATCAAATTAGGATTATAACAATGGATAATTAATAGCGTATCTATATCGTAGAACATATAGAGCGCTCTATATGACTGAGAGTGCAATTCCAAGTTCTAAGTGTGGATTCAATAAGGAATTAATAAGTTAGGGAATTTACTTGGTAAATTCGGTTCGACTTATTGGAAGCTCGGTTATATAGGCCCATGGTCCCCATACTAGTTGAGACTGTTGGAAATTATTTTACCAGGATCTTAGATCTACTCACAAGTACGTTGATTAACATCCTAAATATGAACTTCTAAAACGATTATGAAATAAACACATATAAAGTATGAGAAACCTTACACTGGGTGCAGCGGAATAATATGACTCCTTCCGTTCAGATATCTAGCCCTTGATTCCTTTCTGTAGCAGAGCATTATCAATATCTGAACCTGGATCTCTTTCTCTCCTTCCTTTGATGCTGAAACTCCTTCTTGTTGAATGTCTTTCTTCACGATCTTCCTCACTATGATTGAGGTAACACTTGCTGTGTGTGGGCACTACTCTTACACTAAGTAATTTCGAAATTGAAGAGGGAAGAAAGAGAAGAAGGTGGCGGCTAGGTATAGAGAGAGAAGGCTCAGGTTTTTCTCTGAAGGAAATCAGAAGTAAAAGTGTAATTTTCCTGAAGCTTTCACTATCTAGTTATAGCATTCCACTAGGGTTAGGTTTGAATTATTTGGCATTAAAATAATGAAAATATCAGTTTGAAAAACCATCCCAAGTGGCCGGCCATGTTGTGTAATGGGCCTTACTTGGATTTTGTAGTTTTCACAAATTTTATTTCTATTTTCTCAAAAACGTCAATTTTCAAATTCAACCATTTAAATGCAAATTCTAACTATTTAATAACTATAAATAATTATTAAATAATATTGTCATTTATCATATTTATTAATTGAACCATACAAAGTATCATAATTAACAAATATGCCCCTAAAACTCTTTCTTTACAATTCCGCCCTTACTTAGTGAAAAAATTCACAAATAGACATAGTCTAATTTGAGAATTATAATAGATTAATCAAAACCAATTATATGAGTCTTACAAGCAATATTATCTCAACTAGTTGGGGGACTATGGGTCTATATAACCGAGCTTCCAATAAGCAGATCAAGAATTTATAACCTAAATTCACTGACTTATTAATTCTTTGTTGAATCCACGCATAGAACTTAGAATTGCACTCTCAGTATATAGAATGCTCTATATGTTCCACCATATAGACACATCATTAGTTATCCATTGTTATAATCTTAATTTGACCAATGATCCTCTATATGAATGATCTACACTGTAAAGGGATTAGATTACCGTTACACCCTACAATGTATTTTAACCTTAAAACACTTAACCCCGTATAAATGATATTTTAGCTTATGTGAAATGAGTACTCCACCATTTATTTTCGTTTGGTCAAGCTCGAAGGAGATCATCCTTTACTTACTATTCGCCAGATAGAAGCTATAGATTCCATGTTTATGTTAGCGCTCCCACTCAATTGTACTACCGTGTTCCCAAAATGTACGTATCACCCTGACCAAAAAGTAGGCTTAACTAACAAATCAAAGAACACGAATAGCCTCTTGAGATTGAGCCTAATCATAACAGGATTAAGATCATTTGATCTAGGATCAACTAGGCGATATTGACTTGAATAGATATTACGGTAAGTTTAATAAATCTAAGTCAAAGTTCAATATCGGTCCCTTCCGATGCATACTCCATGCATCCAACCTGAGCTTTACTTTAACCAATGCTCTGGAAAGAACATAGCATTTCTCCAAATGCAAGTAAACTCTGTTGTAGATTATCATATCAGTAAAACCCTGTGTCTAATAAATCTAGGAAACTTTACTCACATAGTCATGTTTACTTTCCAATATGTTGACAACACAATAAACATGATCAAGTATGTGAAAAGGGTTTCAGATGAATTCTCACATTATGTACATATAATCATGAAATAAATCATATGAACCATGCAACATTAAATGTTATTTCTGATCTATATTAATAAGTAAATCTGATTATATTGAAATAAGTTTTATTTAGGGAATAAAATCCAACAGAGACCATACTGCTTGTAAGACTCAGTTAATTGATTTTAATTAATCAATTATAATTCTAAAGTTAGACTATGTCTAGTTTATGAATTTTCACTAAGCAAGGGCGAAATTGTAAAGAAAAGAGATTCTAGGTTTATTTATTAATTAAGAGACTTTATATGTCTAAATTAATAAATATATTAAATGACAATATTATTTAATAACTAATTTTTAGTTAATGTTGTCGAGTGAATTTCGCAACACCAAAATGTATTATTTAATTAATATAAAAGAGAATTTTCAGGGAAGTGACAAGTGCGAGTATTCGACCTAGAATGGCGAGTACTCGACTGGGAATGCAAAAACAAACAACAAGGCTGGAAAATGTAAATAAGACAAAGAATTATAGTGGTTCAGTCAGATTGTGATATGCTTAGTCCACTGTAGTAAAGGATTCGTAGGTGCCATTTTCATGGTGGATCACCCCTTTATATACAAAGTAGGTGTCCAATCGGTTACACAAGGATTACATTCATTGTTAATCCATTATTTACATATTGAATTGCAATAATTAAACCCAAACAACGTTAACATCAATAAATGCGTAACAGTTACTAGGTTCATCAACGTATGCGTCTTCCGCATCTGCGAGTTGACTGTTCATGTTCCATTTGTTGAGCTCGCAGGGTCATCAGTACGTTTAGAACGTCTGTGCCCTTAGGTAATCGCCCCTTGTATACATCGCATGTTTGAGCTGGTAGAACTTGGACATGCAAATTTATATCGGCTTGTCATGGCTATTGGATCATTGGGACCAAATTGCATCATAAAGAGTTGGTCTCTATGCTTTTCGCGGAAATATAGAGGGGACACTCGCACATGTTCTGACACGTGCGAGTTGGATCTACCCTGCATAACGAGAATTATGGTTACGTGGTTCGACTTAGGTCGCACTCGCAATATCTCGCTGGTTTTATCCTGAGCGAGGTCTAAACTTCGAGAAGTCTCTCACGGACATTTCAGCTTTCATTGGAAATCTGAACACACGTGTCCTTTAAAGAGGAGTCTGGTCTCGAGCTTCTAGGTGAGAGAAATCTCACTATAACACATGCCCCTAGTTTCACGACGTGACAGGAGCGATCACTGAGGGAAACTATTATTCGAGAGACAGGTGAAAGGTTGTCACGAGGAGGTGACCTTTTGGTTGTCCCATCGAGGGCTTCGAAAAATGACGGTTGTAATTATTAGTAATTATTGTTGGAATTTATTTTACCAGGATCTTAGATCTACTCACAAGTATGTTTATTAACATCCTAAATAAGAACTTTCTAAAACGATAAATTAAACACATATAAAGTTTAAGAAACCTTACATTGGGTGCAGCGGAATAATATGACTCCTTCCGTTCAGATATCTAGCCCTTGATTCCTTTCTGTAGCAGAGCATTATCAATATCTGAACCTGGATCTCTTTCTCTGAATATTTGATGCTGAAACTCCTTTGCTGATGATCTTTCTTCACGATCTTCCTCACTATGATTGAGGTATCACTTGATGTGTGTGGGCACTACTCTAATCACTAAGGATTTCGAAATTCTCAAGAGGGAAGAGAAGAAGTGACAGCTAAAGATAGGGAGAGAGAAGGCTCAGGTTTTTCTCTGAAGGAAAAATAGAAAATTTAAGTGTAATTTTCCTGAAGCCTTCACTATCTATTTATAGCATTCCACTAGGGTTAGGTTTGAATTATTTGTCATTAAAATAATGAAAAAATAAGTTTAAATTTCCTACAAAAGTGGCTGGCCCTACACTTAGTGGATTGGGCCTTGCTTTTTGCAATTTTGCAATTTTACCACTTTTTGTATCTGATTTTCTCAAAAATGCCAATTTCCTAATTCAACCATTTAAATGCCAATTCTAACTATTTAATAACTATAAATAATTATTAAATAATATTGTCATTTATCATATTTATTAATTGAACCATACGAAGTATCATAATTAACAAATATGTCCCTATAAACTCTTTCTTTACAATTTCGCCCTTACTTAGTGAAAAATTCACAAATAGACATAGTCTAATTTGAGAATTATAATTGATTAATCAAAACCAATTACATGAGTCTTACAAGCAATATTATCTCAACTAGTGGGGGGACCATGGGTCTATATAACCGAGCTTCCAATAAGTAGATCAAGAATTTAGCACTAAAATTCACTAACTTATTAATTCTTCGTTGAATCCACGCATAGAACTTAGAATTGCACTCTCAGTTATATAGAATGCTCTATATGTTCCAAGATATAGACACATCATTAGTTATCCATTGTTATAATCCTAATGTGATCAATGATTCTCTATATGAATGATCTACACTGTAAAGGGATTAAATTACCGTTACACCCTACAATGTATTTATTCCTTAAAACACTTGACCCCGTATAAATGATATTTCAGCTTATGTGAAATGAGTACTCCACCATTTATGTTCGTTTGGTCAAGCTCGAAGGAGATCATCCTTTGCTTACTATTCGCCAGATAGAAGCTATAGATTCCATGTTTATGCTAGCGCTCCCACTCAATTGCACTACCGTGTTCCCAAAATGTACGTATCACCCTGACCTAAAAGTAGGCTTAACTAACAAATCAAAGAACACGAATAGCCTCTCGAGATTGAGCCTAATCATATCAGGATTAAGATCATTTGATCTAGGATCAACTAGGCGATATTGACTTGAATAGATATTACGGTAAGTTTAATAAAACTAAGTCAAAGTTCAATATCGGTCCCTTCCGATGCATACTCCATGCATCCAACCTGAGCTTTACTTTAATCAATGCTCTGGAAAGAACATAGTATTTCTCCAAATACAAGTAAACTCTTGTTGTAGATTATCATATCAGTAAAACCCTATGTCTGATAAATCTAGGAAACTTTATTCACATAGTCATGTTTACTTTCCAATGTGTTGACGGCACAATAAACAGGATCAAGTATGTGAAAAGGGTTTCAGATGAATTTATACATTATGTACATATAATCATGAAATAAATCATGTGAACCATGCAACATTAAATGTTATTTCTGATCTATATTAATAAGTAAATCTGATTATATTGAAATGAGTTTTATTTAGGGCATAAAACTCAACAAACTCCCACTTGCACTAATATAAAACAAAAAGTGCGTTTCAAATAATCTCAACACCTTGATATACAAATCAAGTGTAGTAGTAGTAGTAAACTCCTCGTAATAGGATCTGAAAGGTTGAATTAACCACAACCTTTTCTCCACCATTACTCTTCCTTAATCACAAAATCATTGATAATGTGAAATTCCTCTCTATATGTCTACTCTCTTGGGATACTGGATTCTATACCTTTGGCAACTACTTTTGGTTAATCAGGAAATTAACACTAGTAGTTTAAGGCAATTTGGAATGGTGCCAAAGATGTATAGAACTTTCCTTAGACTTAATAAGTACCTTTCCTGCAGCTTTAACATTCAGTCCCTCTCTGGTAGACCTAGAAACTTCAGATAGGTTTTTACACTTCTCCAAAATCACTATTCCACCCCCAGAGTAACCACCATCTTATCAGAAATATTTACTAGCACAAAGGCAAATTTCGAAATCTGATATGGTGTAGTCTAAGAGTTTTAAACTCACCCTTATAGACTAACATATAGTTCCTCTTCTTTATCTTAGGATTTACTTGATTGTCTTCCAATGTTCTTCTCCTGGATTAATCTGATACCTACTCATTACTCCCACTCAACAACAGTGTCCTCTAAGGCATACAAAAGCATATCTAAGACCTCTCACTGTTGATGTAAGAATTTCTTTCATGGCTTTATCTTTTCTGGAATAGTTAAGACTTTTCCTTAGATAAATAAAATCTATACCTAAGAAGTTGTGAAGCTTCTATAGATTGCCATTAGAAAGAAAATGCTTCAGCATCTTACTAAAGTAAGTTGCTTGCATTAGAGTAAGTAATTACCAGGTATACCACAAGCCATAGGTTTAGATAAACTCAAACCTATAATACTAGGAACAAGAAGTTTTGTTAAGTCCATTGAATGGACTTATAAACGAAAATTTCCTTTTATGTCCTTGTAATAGAAAACTTTAGGTTACTCCATGTGAATGTATTAAACCATAGTTCTATTGGCTTTCTTCTTAGTTTCTTATCTTGACAATCCATTACTTGTTTAAACTCACAATGGATTTTAATCACTAGTGTCTCCCAAGTCATAAAAAGGTGAGTTCCTAGAAACTCTCCCACTACGACGAGGTACCGTGAATTATGTCGAAGAAAACTAAATGGTATTAACCTCTTTGGTTGTGACAAGACAACAGAGGCAGTGGGATCATCATATATTATATAAGATGATAGAA
Source organism: Cannabis sativa (assembly GCF_029168945.1). Taxonomy (NCBI): domain Eukaryota; kingdom Viridiplantae; phylum Streptophyta; class Magnoliopsida; order Rosales; family Cannabaceae; genus Cannabis; species Cannabis sativa. The sequence goes on from NC_083605.1 coordinate 5,876,521, forward strand.
CACTTTTGGAATCAAGAATTAAATATCTCCTTTATTTTCTACTTGTTTTCAGACTTAGTCATTTTCTTAGAAAAGTAGTATTTGTTTGAACAAACACTTTCTTATCTATTGACAATGGGATGGTCCACCCCTAATCACTTAGAATAGCTAAGAAACCATGGTTAACAGTTCTAGCTTTTCTTAAGATTTTGATTAGGTCATCCATGAATCTAGTAATGATTTACATTAAGTATAAAACCATTACATCATTCTGAAATTGTATTACCATAGAAGGATTTAGGCAACGACTAGTAACTAATCATCAACATGCAACTCGAAATTTCTGGGGAGGTAAGTTTGGATATAATTCAAAAATCAATTTAATGATCTTTGAACTGCATATCTACTAACTATTTCTCCACCCCTATCAGTTCGCAAGATCTTTAACCACTTACCTTAATGGTGTTTAACCATTGCTAGAAATTAATGAAATTTTTCAAACATTTCAAATTTCTTTGCATAAGGTATAATCTAGAGTTATCGTTTTAAGAATACAACGAAAAACTCATATCCACCCCCCGAATGTACATTCATCCGCGAATGAGATGAACTACTTTCGATGGATATAGGCATATTAACTCTTTGCGAGAGATTGATCTTGTCAAATCCACTATGAACAAGATACAAATGCCATAGATTAAGAAAATGTGGTAAAGTGTCTATGATGACATAGGTTTAGTTACATCAAAGAGTTCTTAGAATACTTCAAGTGGATCCCGGTCCTGAGAATACCTAACTCACATTCCATACGCTTTAATCCATTAATAAAAGATGGATATTAAACACTTGAGAAAGTGTAACTGTATTGTATTCTGGAATTAGAAATTTAAGAAAATTTCTATTTGGAATCTAAAATTAAAGTCAAAGACTTAAATTCAACCAAATTTAATGAGTAATTCTTTCTTGGACCACCACTACTAATACAAACTCTAAGTCAGATTTGCCCATACAAGTAGGAGATTTCTAAGATTGAGGATTTATATCAATTGGGAATAGAATTTCGGGGTTATAATCATATGCGTCATTTAATTTCTTAAGAGAAAATATAATGACATGAAATGATTCATAGACCATTCATCCAATGATATATTTGAAAGCTAATTCGAAATGAATAAGCTAAGAGGAATTAGGATAATTTCGTTTAAAATAAGAATCCAACGATGCTTCGATTAGCGAAAGTCAAAGTAATCTTATTTATATAATCTTCTTGTTTTATATCGTAAAAATACTAGTCTAAGGTGTCATCAATTGATGAACAGCTAGATGTCGCATATACAATATTTATCTTTCGAGATCTAACACTATTATGTATGTCTAATGGTGAAAATCCACTTAGGGATTTATCTCATTAGATAAACAAGCCAAGTTAGACCAACAATGAAGATTCGAAATTAAACTACAACTTAATAACAGAAAATAACATGGTTCAATATAAATTCATACACAATTCAGAAATTATAAACATATAGTAAGTAGGAATGACAAGTGAAAATACTAAAACTTACAATCCTAAATAATTTCCAAGGTTTTCAACAAACTGATATCAGTGTCCCGTTTAGGCGAGAGTCAAAGCTACCATTCATTGAATAGAGTTGTCAGCTCGTCTAAAATGTTAAACATTCTAGCAACCTTTTATTCGATCAAGATTGGAATTCAGCGTTGTCCCGTTTAGGCGAGAGTCAAGGCAATTCTATCTTATGAGCTTCCACCATTGTTTCATAATTTGCAAGTCAAGTATGGTCGCCACCATTAGGGTGATCCATACCATACAAAACACTTACAAACTACTTATCATGCGAGGTTAAACGGTGCGAAATTGCTAATGAACGTTCCTCCATTAGGGAGGATTACTCACTAAAACAAACGCGGTGTAAAACCCACAATGGAGATCGAATGTCTCTTGATAATAAAGTTCATTATTTAAAAAGAGTTGTATTTTCTTTTATTCTCTTTATTTATTCTATTTATTTTAAATATATATTTATTTAATTAAAATTTCCAATTTAGAATGAAAAAATTCTAAATATAAATTTTAATTTAATATTTATAAATTTTACTTAGATGGATATGAAAATAATATGAATTATTTCCATCTTAGTAATAATTTCCAATAAATATTTAGAAAAAATATTTAAGTTGTTACAAAATTAATTAATTTACAACTCAAATTTAATTTTCTATAAATATATATTGCATTTCGAAAAATTAAAGTATATATGAATACAATTTTCGAAAAATGCATATTAAAATAAAAAATAAATCCTGGAAAAATTATTCTAATTTAATGTTGGCCCAAAATTAATTAATAAAATTAATTTACAACAAAAAAAAATAATTTTCCTATTTAATTAAATATATAAGAAAAATTTCAAATATTTAAGTAGATGATGAAAATCAACTTAAATATTAATTTTCTATTTAATTAAATACACTAGAAAAATACTTCAAGCAAAAATATCATCTATCTAGATTTTCCTTCGACTAATTAATTCAATTTCTAATAATATACTTTAATTCAATTTATTTTAAATTAATCAATAAATGAAAAAATCATTGATTTAAGTTGATCCAAGAATTAATTAAAATAATTAATTTACAACTTAATCTATTTTTCAAGATAAAATTCGAAATTCTAGCATTTAAGAAATGCAATTTCGAAAATTGATTAATAAAATAAAGAAAAAATATATTTTGAAAATTATTTAAATTTAGTTGAAAAATTAAATTTCAACTAAAAATAATTTTCTATTTAATTAAATGTCATGAAAAAGAAATATTTAAGTATGATGATAAAATCAACTTAGATATTTAATTTTCAAATTAATTAAATGTATTAAATTCAAGAAATAAATAATTAAGTGTAGAGAAGACTTAATTATTAATCTCTAGTTTAATACTAGGAAAAATATACTTAAAATAAATTGTACCAAAATTAATTATTTAAATAATTAATTTCACAATTTATAATATTTTCCTATTTAATATTAGAAATAATAAGTAGTCTAGAAATAACTATCTAGAAAATATCTTATTTGACTAAGTACCTTTCCACAAAATTTGAAAAAAATATCTAATTTAAGTTGTACTAGAAAAATCTAGAACTTAAATATTTTCAAATTTAAATTTAATTAAATATCAAAAATTAAGTTGTAACCACTTAATTTGAAAATATTCCATTTTAAGTTAATATTTGAAAAGATATTAACTTAAAAAAAATATCTAAAGAATCTTAATAACCAATGCCTAAAATTCCTCAACTTAATTTTGAAATTTTGAATTCAAAAGATATTCAAATTTAAGTTGGTTAGTTGAAGATAACTAAATATCAACTTAAATAGGAATATTTAATGAAAAATTTAAATTAAGTTCCAGAAAGAATCTAGATGGTTATAATTCTATATTTAATTAAATACAAGAAAATATATATAGTTTAGCTTAGAATATAAAATTCCTTAAACTATATTTTTCTTAAATTAATTTCAAAAAAAAATGAAATTAATTATGTTGCTAATCAATTTTATTAGGTTAAACTAGTTTAATTAACCTAGTACAGTCATTCAAATCAGGCAAATGGGCCTTCACAATTGGGGTGGTTTGTGTGAGGGGGTTCAGTTCATGTCTTACCCACTTCTATGGCTCCCAACTCTCACACTGAGGCCCAAAAGAGAGGAATTTAACCTTAATAAGAACAACTGTTATTAATTGAATAAGCCCAAAACTAAATGGGCCTAAATAAAATCTATCAATGACTATGACATTTTATTTAGCAACATTAACCTATATGCATCTATAATAAAATTAAACACATAGGCTCACACGTGTGACTGGATGGGTCCTATCATGTCATAGGTCATACACAGATGAAAGAAGATTGTAAATATACCTGTTACAAATTATTATCTTGACCAAGGGAGCCATCAGATCATTAGATCTGGCAAAAAGTAACCATGGCTATTTGCAATCAAGTAATAATAGGTTTTAAAAACTTACACATAAGCTAAAACATATACTCTTGCAACAAGGTTAGCTGGATAGTTGGATGTAGGATTTATTTAATTTTAAATAAATATTTAATTTCGAAAATAATTAATTAAATAAAAAAAAATAAAAAAAAATTTCGAAAATTTTTAAAAAATTTAAAAAAAATTCGAAATTTAAAAAAATTTTAAAATTAAACCTACAATTTTTGAAAAATTAGGTTTCAACCAACCTAAATATCATTTCAAAAATTTGCTAACTACTTTTAAATTTTAAATGTTATTTTATAAATAAAAATTAAATAAAAAATTAGAAAAGATATAAATATCTTTTTCAAATTTTAAATGTAATTTAAATAAATAAAATAACAAAATTTAAAAAATTAGCAAAATATCTTATATCATTTAAAAATTAAATGATTATAAATATCTTATTTTTAAAATTTAAAATAAGATAAGATATAATCAAATTTTAAAATAAGATAGATTTTTTAAGCAAAAAGATAAATACTAATTCTATTCAAATTCAAATTACACTAATATCTTGAATTAAATTAAAAAAAATTTAAATTAATTCAAAATGATAATTAGAATTGAATTAGGAATAGTAATAGTATATATACAAAACCATACAAAAAATTGGAAGTTAATTCCATGAAAAAGTATGAAAAATTGAAGAAAATTGAAAAAATTCGAAACTGTGGACAGTTTTTGCGATCATGAAACTATCAAGACAAATTTTGATTTTGTCAAATCTTCAAAAAATCATAACTAATTCAAATAAAATCCAAATTGAGTTCTGTAAAAGGCTAACTTGCTTAATTTTTTCCATACTATCCAATAAAAATAATTCCAGAAACGAAATCACAATTATTTTTCACGAAAATTTCACAAACATCAATCAATCATCAAATAACACTCAATACAACATGATACCATCCAAAGAACATACAAACAATCGTTTTAAAGTCCAAATTACATGTAAGTAAATCAATTACCATGGCTCTGAGGCCAGTTGTTGGAAATTTATTTTACCAGGATCTTAGATCTACTCACAAGTATGTTTATTAACATCCTAAATAAGAACTTTCTAAAACGATAAATTAAACACATATAAAGTTTAAGAAACCTTACATTGGGTGCAGCGGAATAATATGACTCCTTCCGTTCAGATATCTAGCCCTTGATTCCTTTACGCGAGCATTATCAATATACGAACTCGGATCTCTTTCTCTGAATATTTGATGCTGAAACTCCTTTGCTGATGATCTTTCTTCACGATCTTCCTCACTATGATTGAGGTATCACTTGATGTGTGTGGGCACTACTCTAATCACTAAGGATTTCGAAATTCTCAAGAGGGAAGAGAAGAAGTGACAGCTAAAGATAGGGAGAGAGAAGGCTCAGGTTTTTCTCTGAAGGAAAAATAGAAAATTTAAGTGTAATTTTCCTGAAGCCTTCACTATCTATTTATAGCATTCCACTAGGGTTAGGTTTGAATTATTTGTCATTAAAATAATGAAAAAATAAGTTTAAATTTCCTACAAAAGTGGCTGGCCCTACACTTAGTGGATTGGGCCTTGCTTTTTGCAATTTTGCAATTTTACCACTTTTTGTATCTGATTTTCTCAAAAATGCCAATTTCCTAATTCAACCATTTAAATGCCAATTCTAACTATTTAATAACTATAAATAATTATTAAATAATATTGTCATTTATCATATTTATTAATTGAACCATACGAAGTATCATAATTAACAAATATGTCCCTATAAACTCTTTCTTTACAATTTCGCCCTTACTTAGTGAAAAATTCACAAATAGACATAGTCTAATTTGAGAATTATAATTGATTAATCAAAACCAATTACATGAGTCTTACAAGCAATATTATCTCAACTAGTGGGGGGACCATGGGTCTATATAACCGAGCTTCCAATAAGTAGATCAAGAATTTAGCACTAAAATTCACTAACTTATTAATTCTTCGTTGAATCCACGCATAGAACTTAGAATTGCACTCTCAGTTATATAGAATGCTCTATATGTTCCAAGATATAGACACATCATTAGTTATCCATTGTTATAATCCTAATGTGATCAATGATTCTCTATATGAATGATCTACACTGTAAAGGGATTAAATTACCGTTACACCCTACAATGTATTTATTCCTTAAAACACTTGACCCCGTATAAATGATATTTTAGCTTATGTGAAATGAGTACTCCACCATTTATGTTCGTTTGGTCAAGCTCGAAGGAGATCATCCTTTGCTTACTATTCGCCAGATAGAAGCTATAGATTCCATGTTTATGCTAGCGCTCCCACTCAATTGCACTACCGTGTTCCCAAAATGTACGTATCACCCTGACCTAAAAGTAGGCTTAACTAACAAATCAAAGAACACGAATAGCCTCTCGAGATTGAGCCTAATCATATCAGGATTAAGATCATTTGATCTAGGATCAACTAGGCGATATTGACTTGAATAGATATTACGGTAAGTTTAATAAAACTAAGTCAAAGTTCAATATCGGTCCCTTCCGATGCATACTCCATGCATCCAACCTGAGCTTTACTTTAATCAATGCTCTGGAAAGAACATAGTATTTCTCCAAATACAAGTAAACTCTTGTTGTAGATTATCATATCAGTAAAACCCTATGTCTGATAAATCTAGGAAACTTTATTCACATAGTCATGTTTACTTTCCAATGTGTTGACGGCACAATAAACAGGATCAAGTATGTGAAAAGGGTTTCAGATGAATTTATACATTATGTACATATAATCATGAAATAAATCATGTGAACCATGCAACATTAAATGTTATTTCTGATCTATATTAATAAGTAAATCTGATTATATTGAAATGAGTTTTATTTAGGGCATAAAACTCAACAATTATTACCTTTATGGTGCCACGTCACAAAACCCTTCAATTTTCGTGTAGGCGTGGCCATCGTTGGCCGTTGGATTGGGCGACCTTAGGCATTCTGGCTGCCACGTGTCACAATCCCAATTAATAAGGGATATGGGTATTTAAATACTTTGATACGAATCAAAATTCCCATTTTTCCCTCTCACTCTTAACTTCTTCTTTCCCTCCATTACATACACTTCGAAAATCCATCCCTAGATTTTCTACCATTTTTCCACAATATTCTCAATCTCAGAAGTGATCGAAAGCAATCGCAGAAATCAGAACTAAAGGTTAGTTTTCAAATCACTGCATTTTCGTTTTCTGTTTTGGGGAAAATATGCTTTACTTTCTGGGTTCGGTTATTTTAAAGGCTTTTTTTAGGAATGTATGCTAGTGGGTGTTAATGAGGCTATGTGTTTTAGGTAGGAAAACCTGGGTAAATTCGTAGGATATGACCTGTAAACTGACATAACCGCACACAATTCATAGGCACTGTCCCACGTCTTGAATACTCGCGGATATTCGGATGAACAACTTGAATGTTCGCGGGTGTTCAGATGATCAGCTTGAATACTCGCATGTTGCCAAAATTTATTTCCATTTGACTGTTAGCTAGATCTTTTAGGATTTTTATATGTCGCGGGCTGAGTTGCGAGGGTATTAATCGCTATTCCAAATGGTGGGTGTGTCACAGTATTCTAATGGCCATATACGCGGTTATATGCCCCTTGAGATACTGAGATACACCCAGCCATTTGCGACATGCGTTAATATTCGAACGAGCGTACTCTTTGGTTGATAGGTAGTCTCGGAACGGTGGGGGTCTCCCAGTAACTTCAGGATTATGCTCGAAAATGCATACTCGGACATTTCCGAAGTGGAGGCCGCTCAAATAGAATTAGGTCCGATGTCTTCTGTGGACATCGAGAGGATGGTGCAGGAACTCGCAGAACCTGGGACCATCGATATCCGGGACAGCGAGTCCACAGTGTCGGCACGCGACTACCTTATACATACGAGGCATGCTCCTGACGTCGAGGTCGAGGAGATGGACGAGGAATGGACGACTCCAGCTCGCGAGTCAGGTGGGGAAGAGGAGGAGGCGGAAGGGAGTGGGACAGATTCGGTCAACAATTCCCAGCTGAACGAGCCCTTCGCGTGCGAGGATTTAATCTCGAGGGTTGCAAAATCAGACTTCACCACCTTTGTGAGGTTGAATTTGCTGCGACTCGCGTTTCAACGTCCTAAACCGTCTCAGAGAGCGCACCTTCCATTTACTAACCCTGCGATCATTCCCACAGAGGATGTGGTAGTCTCAATACCCATCCTTCGGTGTGGTGTATCGGTCCCCTTTCACCCCTTCGTCGCAGCCATTCTCAGGCGATATGATGTATCGCCCTTTCAGCTAACTCCCAACAGTTATCGCACTGTCCTAGCCTTCTATGCGATGTACATGGAGTACGTCCATAGGGCTCCCTCAGTAGAAGAGTTCAGTTATTTCTACGACATAAAAAGCGTAGGTCTTCATAACGGCTTCTACTGCTTTAGCAAATGGGCGACTTCTGAAATCAACGGAGTTGAGGGAATGGTGTCGAACATGGGTGATTGGAAATCGAAGTGGTTTTATGTCTTTAAGGTTCCTGGGATTAGGACTGACTTTAATCGCAGACCTAGTATGTCGCGTATTTCTTGACTTAGAAATTTTTTTTTTTTGCATTACTTTTTGAAATCTTTTGCTCACTCGCTCTTTGTTGTCATCGCAGATAGACCAGCTCGACCGACCCTTGACGTGACTAGCAAGGAGACAGCTGAAATTCTCGGGAGCCTTCCGGTACAAGATCGCGACTGGCGATTATTGTGTACAACTGCGAAGTTGCGAGAACATCAGCTGATTCCTGAGAACGCAAGTCTTCAAAGGGAGCCAGTATACAAAGAACCATCCGAGAAGCAGCAAGAACGAATAGACAAGCGTCTTTCTAAGCAAACTCCTCGACAAATTTCAGGTAATTCGTCTCTTGTTATAAACTAACAGGTAGGATTTTGACTTATACTTATCTTTCATTTATGTTCGCAGATATGACTTTTTTGAAGTCTGCCCCTGTCCTGAAGATCAAACCAAAGGGTGGAACAACGACGACTTCGCCGGTTGTCGCTCAGAAGAGGAAGAGCGATGCGATAGCTACACTTGTCGCGGACTCTTCCAAGAAGCTGGCCAAGACCACACAAGACAAGGGGAAGAAAGTCGTAATTGATCCACCTGTTCGAGCTCGCAACTTCCTGGCCATGCAAGAGAAGTTCCTGGCTGAGATTCCTTATGAGGATCTTGTTACGCGATCTGCTGAACTGGCCGCGCAGTCAATGGCTTTGTTCATAAAAGCTGCGGCTACTCCTTCGAAGGAAGCCGACTCGCTGAAGAGGCAGAACGCTCATTTTCAGGAGAATATAAAAAAGCTAAAGCAAGAAGTGGCGAGGATGGAGAAAGAGCTCGAGGAACTCAGCAAGGCCAAGGAGAAGGAGCTTGAAGAACTCAGCAGAGCGAAGGAACAGGCGGAGCTTGAAGTCAAGAAGTCGCAGGCAACGATCGTGGAGATGGCCCGCGATTTGGAGGCTGAGAAAGAGAATGGGAAGAAGCAGTATGATCAGGCAGTGTCTGATTATATCTATACCACTCTTTCCAAAGTCCCAGACTTCGACTTTTCTCTTCTTGGAGCAAAAGCCGCTGAGATGGCCGAGGCTTTTCGCGCCATGTCGCCTACTCAGACTCAAGGTGGGGGAGGTAACCTTCTTGACGAGGTCGAGGGCGCACAAGCTGAAGAAGTCGAGAATGAGGTCATCAGCAAAGTCGCGGACGAGACTGCTCCGGATGAGACTACTCCTGCTGCTCCAGATGCTTAGTTATCCTTATGTTGTTTTTTAATTTTACTTCTATCTTTTTTTTTTATATATGCGGTACAAGGGTACTCGCGCTTATGTACTTGGATGAATTTACTTTTTGTTTTGGACAAATTTCTATCCTCGCGGGGATAGCTATCCTTTAACATTTACGCAGTACACGGGTACTCGCGTTTTTATATATATATATATATATATATATATTTGCGACTTCAATTACAGCTTGGTGTAATAAGTAGGAACATTTGCAAAGCTGGTAAAATTTTTGAAATTTAACAAGTAATTTTATTCATATAATCAATAGTATATTCGGGCATATATCCCCCTATACTTAGGATTTTTCCTTGTTGAATGAAAAATATCTAAGTATAAGTACAAGAATGAACATAATCGAATAATGCGAATACTATTGATAATAAAATTTCAAGCTCTCGCTATTCCATGCTCGTGGAATCGCAGTTCCATCGAGTGTTGCGAGTCGATACGTTGCATCACCAATTTGATCTGCGATGAGGTATGGTCCCTCCCAATTATCTCCGAAGACCCCGTGCGACAGGTTTTTGGTGTTTGGCATTACTCTTCTAAGGACCAAGTCTCCTGCTCGCAGGGGTTTTACTTTCACTTTGGAGTTAAAGTATCTTGCAGTTCGCTGTTGGTAAGCCGCATTTTTTAGGTGCGCTTTATCTCGCTTTTCCTCCAAAAGATCAAGGCAGAAAAGCTGATTCTCGTTGTTCTGCGAGATGTTGAAAGTATCCCTGCGAAGGGAACCTGCCCCAACTTCAACTGGCAACATGGCCTCGCACCCGTAAGAAAGTGAGAAGGGTGTTTCGCCAGTTGTAGATCGAGGGGTCGTATTATAGGACCATAGGACTTGCGATAATTCGTGTGGCCAAGCCCCTTTGCGATCTTCTAATTTTCCCTTTATGGTGTGTTTAATTATTTTATTAACGGCTTCAGTTTGTCCGTTACTCTGCGGGTAAGCAACTGCGGAGAAAGCCTTCTTAATCCCCAAATCGTCACATAGCTGTCGCATCTCTTTACAGTCAAACTGTTTTCCATTGTCTGAAATGAGTTTATGCGGAATGCCAAAACGATAAATGATGGAGGTATAGACAAACTCGCGTAATTTCGTTGCAGTGATGGTTGCGAGTGCTTTGGCTTCAGCCCACTTCGTGAAGTAATCGACTGCGACTACCGCATATTTGACTCGGCCTTTTCCTTTGGGTAACTCGCCGATTAAATCGATTCCCCATATTGCAAAGGGCCATGGACTTGTGATAGAGTGGAGGTTACTCGGAGGCTGATGTGTGTAAGTGGCTATTCGCTGACATCTATCACACCTCTTTGCAAACGCGAGAGCATCTTGTCGCAATGTTGGCCAGTAATATCCTTGCCGCATAATTTTTAAGGCAAGGGAATTACCTCCGGTATGATTGCCACAAATCCCCTCGTCTACTTCACGCAGTATGTAACCGCAGTCTTCTCCACTGATACATTTGAGAAGTGGTTGGCTAAAACTTCTGTGATACAACCTTTGGTCATATATCACATAACGGGCTGCTCGCTGTCTCACTTTCCTCGCTTCTATTTTATCATCAGGTAGGAGCCCCTTTTCAAGGTATGCGAGGATAAGAGTCATCCAGGTAATCTCCTGAACATCATCTATCTCCATGATTACTTCTCGATCTATGGTTGGGTGAGCCAATACGTCTACCGAAATCACATCGAGTAATTCGGCCTCCCTAGTTGAGGCCAAACGGGCCAATGCGTTTGCGTGGGCATTTTGAGCACGCGGTATTCGAGATACAATTACATTTTTGAACTTCTGCATTATTTCACGAACGATGGCTAAGTATTTAACCAATCTTCCGCCTCTTGCTAGGTATTCTCCATTCACTTGGCATACCACGATTTGAGAGTTGCTAAAAGCCTGTAGATACTCAACTTTCATCTCGATGGCCAGTTTCAATCCTGCGATTAAAGCCTCATACTCGGCTTCATTGTTAGATGCAGAAAATTCAAAACGTAAAGCAGCGTGTACCTTGAAATTATTGGGACTGATTAACAAGATCCCACTGCCAGAACCTTCGTTATTTGAGGCTCCATCGACGTACAATGTCCATACTTCTTTGCCTGCCATGACAATGTCATTTCTATCCTCTACCTCGGTGCTTGGGAATTCAAGTATAAAATCTACCAAGGCTTGCCCCTTGATCGCAGTTCTCGATTTATACTTGATGTCGTACTGACTCAACTCCATCGCCCACTTTAACAATCTCCCCGATGCTTCTGGTTTCGCTAAAACCTGTCTTAAGGGGAAGTTTGTCAAAACTTCAATGCTGTGAGCCTGGAAGTAAGGTCGCAATTTTCTTGAGGATATTATCAAGGCGAAAGCCAATTTCTCCATTTGAGGATAACGCGTCTCGGCGTCTAGTAATCGCTTACTGACGTAATACACCGGGTATTGGCGTCCTTGGTCCTCGCGTATTAGTACTGAACTAATCGCATATTCGGAGACGGCCAAATAGATAGACAAAACTTCTCCGGACAACGGCTTCGATAAGATTGGAGGTTGCCCCAAATGCGTTTTTAAAGCTTGGAAGGCCTGCTTGCATTCTTCGTTCCAATGAAACCTTTTGTTGCCTTTCAAAGTCTGGAAAAACTCTTTACACTTATCAGAGGATCTGGATATAAAGCGGTTTAAAGCCGCGACTTTACCTGTGAGGCTTTGAACCTCCTTCGGCTTAGTCGGTGATGGCATCTCTACCAATGCCCTGATCTTCGCAGGATTGGCTTCTATTCCTCGCTGATTTACCATAAAACCAAGGAATTTCCCAGAGCCCACCCCAAAGACGCATTTCAACGGATTTAGACGCATCTTGTATCGCCGCAATATGTCGAACATGGCCTGCAAGTGGGTAATATGATCCTCCGCATGTTGTGATTTTACGAGCATATCGTCAACATATACCTCCATTGTCTTTCCAATAAGATCTGCGAACATCATATTCACTAGCCTTTGATAAGTCGCACCTGTGTTTATTAAACCATAAGGCATCACTTTGTAACAGTATAATCCTCGATCAGTAATGAACGAGGTATGTTCTTGGTCTGGTTCATACATCGGGATTTGATTGTATCCCGAGTACGCATCCATGAAGCTCAAAAGCGCGTGACCTGCAGTGGCATCGACAAGCTGGTCAATGCTAGGAAGAGGAAAGCTGTCCTTGGGACAGGCTTTGTTTAGATCTGTAAAGTCAACGCATGTGCGCCATGAGCCATTAGGCTTTGGCACGAGTACTGGGTTAGCTAACCAGTTGGGGTAAAATGACTCCCGTATAAAGCCGCAAGTAAGGAGGTGGTCGACTTCTTCTTTCAGCGCTTGGTACCTCGCGGGGTCCATTTTACGACGCTTTTGTCGGACACCTCGCACTTCGGGGTCAATGTTCAAGCGATGACACATGACCTGCGGGGATATCCCGACCATATCTCGATTGTGTCTTCCGCGGCTTGGGCTGCGGCGGTGTGATCGAGGATTCTCGGATCCAAGTCTGGTTCGTCCATGTGCGGCACCTCCTCAATCCTGAGGATCTCCTGGCGAGGCGGTGGTGCATCCAAAAGGTAGATAACATTTACCGTCCTTTTTTCTGCGAGTTTAACAGCTGCGTTATAACATTCTCGTGAGTCGGATTGGACTCCCCGCACCGAACCTACTCCAGCGGGAGTAGGGAACTTCATCGTCAGATGATACATCGAGGTTATGATCTTCATCTCCTTCAGAATTGGTCGACCAATTACGGCGTTATACGCTGAGTATTGGTCGATTACTGCGAAGTCGGCCATCGACTTGGCTGTTACTGGGGCAGTTCCCAAAGTGATTGGGAGCTTGATCATTCCTTTAATTGCTATGGCATCTCCCGAAAAGCCATAGATGCTTGATGTCATAGGTCGCAAATCCCTCTCTTGCAACCTCATTTGCTTGAAGGCTTGGAAATTCAGCAAATTCACTGAACTCCCATTGTCAACCAGTATACGATGGACATTGTCTCCACCAATATTGGCGACTATCACCAGTGCATCAGAGTGCGGGTGATGGACCCATCTCGCGTCGCTCTCCATAAAGATGATGTCGTCGCATTCTTTCTTAAAGAGCTTCTCTGGCCGTTCACCAAGATTGTTCACATTGGTTAGCGGCCTCTCCTTGGCTTCTCTGGCATACCTTTCATGTGATTTGCGGGAGTCGCCTGCGATGTGTGGTCCTCCGATAATAGTTAGGATATTGCGAGGTGTTCTGGAGCCACTCGCGTTCTGGGTTTCTCCTTTGCCATCCGCTTGGGGATGACTTTCCTCGCTTCTTTTATACTTGTCGAACTTCCCTCTTCGGATCAGTTCCTCTATTTCATCCTACAAGACCCAACATTCAAGAGTAGTATGACCAATGTCTTTGTGGTACTTACAGAATTTTTTAGGATCCCTCCGGTCGCGATTCCCCCTGATGGGGGGCGGCTTCTTGAAGACCCCGTTCCTTTCCTCAATCGCATAGATATGGTCTCGAGGTACGGCAAGTTCAGTATAGTTGACGAAGCGAGGTCCTCCCTTCCTTTTCGGCGAGGACTCCTTCTTTGGGGGTGACTTAGCCAACTTCGGGCTTCGCTGTCTGCGCGGGCTACGTCTTCTCGGGCTTCGGCCCCTAGAATTCTTCCCTCGCGGACTGCGAGATCGTGACCGCGGTATGGGTGACCGACGTTTGTCCTTCCCCTTCTCTAACTCTGCTAGAGAGTTCTCGATTCTCTTGTGAGGTTCGGCCATGGCGAAGAACTCTACTAAGGACTCCGGCCTTCGAGCTTGCAGTTCCTTCCAGAAGTCGGTCCTCGGCAAGATACCTGTTATCAACATACAAACAAGCGAAGACTCGGGGGCCTTCTCGACCTTTGTTACTTCTGCGTTAAAACGCTTGAAATAGTCTTGTAAAGACTCACCAGGTTCTTGTTTGATGTTGGCCAAAGTCGTATAGGGTGGCCTATACGTCATTGTGGCCTGGAAATGCGTGAGGAATAAGTCGAAGAAGGTTTCCCACGTCGATATCGATGCCTCAGGTAATTGGGTGAACCAATCATGAGCATTTTCCTCGAGTGTTGCCGCAAGAATGCGGCACTTCGCGAGTTGCGGTATCTGGTCTACTTCCATTATAGTATTGAATTTTTCTAGGTAATCTATCGGGTTAGAAGTACCTTTATACTTGAGGGATTCGGATAAACGAAACCCTTTCGGAAGTTGAGCCTGTCGCACCTCTGCAGTAAAAGGCGAGGTGCCATGCAGCTTGTATATAGGCTTGCGCTGCTGCTCGAGCATCTTTAAAGCTTGCAGAAGCATGCTTTGGTCAATTCCTCCTGTCGCAGGGGCTGGAGTTGCTGCGACTGCGGGGCTCGCAACCACTGCGGCAAGGTTTGCTGGGATATTAATCCCAGTAGTCGCGATCGGCGCGATAGGCGGGTTATTACCTGCGTTGACACCCTGATCGCCCGCATGGGGATCACGGAGCGTCTCAGTATTATGTGGGCCGCGGGAGCGTGCTCTAAAAATTGCATTGAAATGATCACGTAGATCACCTCGGTGTACTTGATAACGTCCTCCCTGTTGTGTTTGTACAGAGCCGGACCTTGTATATCTGCTCGGAGTGCGGCCGTGCGATGACGAAGAGGCTGACTCTGCATCATTGTCTCTCGATGGACGACTGCGAGGATTACGGCGCTCAGGATCTTCGTCAATTTGTGCGCTGTGGTTAGGAAACCTTGCGGATTGATCTCTTGACATCAGGTGATTCAAGTCCAGAGCTTCAGGGTCAGTTCTTCGTTCCCTGCGTACACGGTTAGTATGACGTCTAGAAGTTGTTACCTGAGGGTTATCGTTGCGAATGGCGGGAACTCGAGGAGGGCGTCGAGCTCGACTCTGTCCGTCTACCTCGGCTTGTAGTGCCCGCAGTTGATCCTGAATTGCAGCATATTGATCGGTGGTGAGCTGGACCATTCCCTCGGATACTACCGCCGGAGTGACGGGGGGAAAATGCATGGTTGCTGGTGGTGTGGACGTGTCCCCGACTTGAGGGCCAGTCGTTTCTGGGAATAGGTTGAGAGGTCTAATATTGCTCCTCCCTACTCCGCCGTTGATGACGTCCACAGGTGGCACTCCAGCTCCGGGCAGGGGTACACTCATCATTCCAATATTGATGGACCCATTGTTAGCTCTGTTAACGTGATTTCCAGCCATGATGAAATAGTGTTCTTTGAAGTGAATGAAATCTTTTAGTCGAATTCCCACAGACGGCGCCAAATGTTGTCGAGTGAATTTCGCAACACAAAAATGTATTATTTAATTAATATAAAAGAGAATTTTCAAGGAAGTGACAAGTGCGAGTATTCGACCTAGAATGGCGAGTACTCGACTGGGAATGCAAAAACAAACAACAAGGCTGGAAAATGTAAATAAGACAAAGAATTATAGTGGTTCAGTCAGATTGTGATCTGCTTAGTCCACTGTAGTAAAGGATTCGTAGGTGCCATTTTCATGGTGGATCACCCCTTTATATACAAAGTAGGTGTCCAATCGGTTACACAAGGATTACATTCATTGTTAATCCATTATTTACATATTGAATTGCAATAATTAAACCCAAACAACGTTAACATCAATAAATGCGTAACAGTTACTAGGTTCATCAACGTATGCGTCTTCCGTATCTCCGAGTTGACTGTTCATGTTCCGTTTGTTGAGCTCGCAGGGTCATCAGTACGTTTAGAACGTCTGCGCCCTTAGGTAATCGCCCCTTGTATACATCGCATGTTTGAGCTGGTAGAACTTGGACATGCGAATTTATATCGGCTTGTCAAGGCTATTGGATCATTGGGACCAAATTGCATCATAGAGAGTTGGTCTCTATGCTTTTCGCGGAAATATAGAGGGGACACTCGCACATGTTCTGACACGTGCGAGTTGGATCTACCCTGCATAACGAGAATTATGGTTACGTGGTTCGACTTAGGTCGCACTCGCAATATCTCGCTGGTTTTATCCTGAGCGAGGTCTAAACTTCGAGAAGTCTCTCACGGACATTTCAGCTTTCATTGGAAATCTGAACACACGTGTCCTTTAAAGAGGAGTCGGGTCTCGAGTTTCTAGGTGAGAGAAATCTCACTATAACAATTATTAAATAATTAGAATTGGCATTTAAATGGTTGAATTGGAAAATTTGTAATTTTGAGAAAATGGGATTGAAAAATGACAAAATAGGAAAGTTGCAAAGTGAGGCCCATTATCCCTTATATGGCCGGCCACTTTGTATAGGGTTTACCATTTATATTTTTTATTATTTTAATGCCATACAATTCTAACCTAAACCTAGATGGCATTCTATAAATAGAAAGTGAAGGTTTCAGGAAACAATGCACAAGCATCTCATTCCTTTCAGAGAAAACTTTCTAGCCACCACTTCCCTTCTCTTTTCCTCTTCAATTTCCAAATCCCTTTGCGATAGAGTAGTGCCCACACACATCAAGTGGTATCTCAATCATAGTGTGGAAGATTGTGCAGGATCCAATCAAGAAGGAGATTCAACATCAAAAGGAGAGAAAGAGATCCAGGTTCAAATCTTGATTATGTTCTGCTACAGAAAGGAATCAAGGGCTAGAGATCTGAACGGAAGGAGTCATTATATTCCGCTGCACCCAATGTAAGATTTTCTAAACTTTATATGTGTTTATTTCATTATTTTAGAATTCATATTAGAATGTTAATGAAATATACATGGTAGTAAATTTAAATCCTGGTAAAATATTTCCAACAACTGGTATCAGAGCCATGGTAATGATTTACTTTCATGAAATATGAATTAAAACGATGATATGTATTGATTTGGATGGTTTCATGTTGATCTGTGTGTTATATGATGATTGATTGATGCTTGTGAAATTTTATGAAAAATAATTGAATTTTCGTTTCTAGAGTTATTTTTATTAGATAGTTTGGAAAAAATTAAGCAATTTATTTTTTTTACAGAACTCAATTTCGATTTTATTTGAATTAGTTATGATTTTTTGAAGTTTTAAAAAAATCGGCGGTGGTGACACACCCTTGTGCGTGTGGCTGGTTGCTGGCAGCACCCTTTGTGTGCCCAAGCAGCCCCTTGCGCCCATGAATGTGCACCTGGATGGTGTGCTTTGCAGACCATCCGTACAGCTCACAATTTTTTCGTTTTTCTTTGATTTTTCATGCTATTTCATGGAATTAACTTCTGATTTTTTGTGTAGTTTTGTATTTTGATTTTTACTTTTCATATTTCAAATCTAATTATCAGAAATAAATTAATTTGATTTTTTAAAATTAATTTTAGACATTAGTGTAATTTGAATTTGAAAATAGGTAAAAATCTATTTTTGCTTACTTCTTTTCTTATTTTTTAAAAATTTGATTATTTTATTTTATTTTTAAATCTAAGGTCAGACATTAAATTCCTTTTATAAAATATTCTATTTTAAGTAATTTGACCTTATTTAGATTTAAAATAAGATTACTATAATCATGGTATTTTAAATAGAAATAAGATATTTTTGCTAACTTTTAAATTTTGTTATTTTTACTTAAATTAAATTATAAAATCAGAAAAGGGTATGTATTTATCATTTTATTTTATTGAATATTTAATTTATAAAATAACATGAAATTTAAAAGGTGGTTAGCAAATTTTTTTTTTGAAATGATATTTAGGTTAGTTGAAACTTAATTTTTTAAAAATGTAGGTTTATTTTTTAAATTTTTTTCGAAAATATTTTTTTATTTAAATTTATTTTCGAATTTTTTTTAATTCATTTAAAATTATATAAATCCTACATCCAACTATCCAATCTAACTTGTTCCAGGAGTATGTGTTTTAGCTTATTTGTAAGTTTTCTAAAACCTATTATTGCTTGATCTAAATTGACATGGTTAACTTGTTGATAGATTCAATGATCTGATTTTAACCCATGGTTCAATTGTCAATAGGTCAAGTAAATAATTTCTAACAGGTAAAAATTTTACATTCTTCTTTCATCTGTGTATGACCTAGTAACATGATAAGATCCATCCAAATCTGTGTGCCTGTGTGAGCCTATATGTTTACTTTATGTTTAGATGCATATAGGTTGTTGCTAAATAAAATGTCACACCATGATAGATTTTATTTAGGCCCATTTAGTTTTTGGGCCTATTCAATTAATAACAGTTGTTCATTTTAAGGTTAAATTCCTCTCTTTTGGGCCTTGTGTGAGAGTTGGGGGCCAATAGAAGTGGGTACGACATACTGAACCCAGCTCCCCCTCACATGAACTACCCCAACTGTGAAGGCCCATTTGCCTGATTTGGATAACTGTACTAGGTTAATTACATCAGTTTAACCTAATAAAATTGATTAGCAACATAATTAATTTCAAAGTTTTTTTAAAAAAAATTAATTTAAGAAAAACACACTTAGTTTAATGAATTAATTTCTAGATAAACTATTTGTATTTTTCTTGTATTTAATTAAATAAAGAATTTTAACTAACTAGATTCTTTCTGGAGCTTATTTTAATTATTTCATTAAATATTCCTTTTTAAGTTATAAATTAGTTATTTCTAACTAATTTTTCCATATCAACTTAAATTTGAATATCTTTTGAATTTAAAATTAAGTTGAGGAATTCTAGGAGTTGGTTATTGAAGATTCTAGAGATATTTTTTAAGTTGTTAAACTTAAAATGGAATATTCTTAAATTAGTTGGTTACAACTTAATTTTGATATTTAATTAAATTTTAATTTGGAAATTTTTAAGTTGGTTATTTTAGATTCTTTCTATAACAACTTAAATTAGATATTTTTCAAATTTTTTAAAAGATACTTAGTTAAATTAAGATATTTTCTAGATAGTTATTTCTATACTAGTTATTGTTTCTAATATTAAAATAGGAAAATATCATTGATTGTGAAATTAATTGTTTAATAATTAATTTTGGTACAATCTAACTTTATTATATTTTCCTAGTATTAAACTAGAATTAATAATTAAGTTTCCTTTATACTTAATTATTTATTTCTTGAATTTAATACATTTAATTAAATTGAAAATTTCAATATCTAAGTTGATTTTCATCATGATACTTAAATATTGTTATTTTCATGATATTTAATTAAATAGAAAATTATTTTAAGTTGGAAATTTTTCTTTAAAATTTCAGAATAACTTAAATTTGAATAATTTTCCAAATATATTTTATTTTATTTTATTATTTTTTTTATTATTTTCGAAATTGTATTTTTTTAAAATGCAGAAATTTCGAATTTTATTTGAAAAATAGATTAAAGTTGAAAATTATTTATTTTAATTTTGGACCAACTTAAATCAATGATTTTTTCATTTAATGATTAATTAAAATAAATGAACTAAAATATATTATAATTAGAAAAAAGAATTAATTAGTCAATGAAATTCTAGATAGATATTATCTGTTTTGCTTGAAGTATTTTTCTAGTGATATTTAATTAAATAGAAAATTAATATTTAAGTTGATTCTTAATTATGATACTTAAATATTTAAAATTTTTATTAAATATTTAATTAAATAGGAAAATTATATTTTTTGTCGTAAATTAATTTTATTAATTAATTTTGGGACAACATAAAATGAGAATAATTTTTTTCAGGATTTATTTTTATTTTATTTTAACAAGCAATTTCGAAAATAGTATTCTTATATACTTCAATTTTTTGAAATGCAATGTATATTTATAGAAAATTAAATTTGAGTTGTAAATTAATTTAAATTAATTTTGAAACAACTTAAATTGAATAATTTTCTAAATATTTATTGGAAATTATTACTAAGATGGAAATAATTCATTTTATTTTCATATCCATCTAAGTATAATTTATAAATATTAAATTAAAATTTACATTTAGAAATTTTCATTCTAAATTGGAAATTTTAATTAAATAAATATATATTTAAAATAAATTGATTAAAATAAATATTAGAAGAATATACAACTCTTTAAAATAATGAGCTTTTAGTTATAAGGATATTCAATCTCCATTGTTGGTCTTACAATAGTTAAATGTTTTTAATATAACCTCGAGACGTTAGACTTCGTCCCCCTTATGGATGGTTCTTCGTTGAACGTATTTAACACCGTAAGATCACATTTGATAAGTGTTTTGTAAGTTTTCGTCTCTATTAGACTCTCCCCTACGGTGACTACTTAGAGATAAACTTATAAAACATGAAACAATGGTGGAAGCTCATAAAATGAGAATAACCTTGACTCTCGCCTACCGGGATAACGTTGGATTCTTATTTTGATCGAATTAAAGGTTGCTAGAATGGTTTGCATTTTAGATGAGCTGACAACTCTATTCAATGAATGATACTTTGACTCTCGCCTACCGGACACTGTATCAGTTTGTTGGAAACCTTAGAAATTATTTAAGATATGCTTGTTTTGTATTTTCACATGTCTTTGTTATTTGCTATATGTTTGATAATTTTTGAATTGTGTATGAATTTATATTGAACCATGTTATTTTCTGTTATTAAATTGTAGTTTAATTTCGAATCTTCATTGTTGGTCTAACTTGGTTTGTTGTTCTAATGAGATAAATCCCTAATGGATTGTCACCATTAGAAAAACATAATAGTGTTAGATCTTGAAAGATAAACATTGTAAATGCAACATCTAGCTGTTCATCAATTGATGACACCTCAGACTAGTATTTACAATATGAAACAAGAAGATTGTATAAATAAGATTACTTTGACTCTCGCTAATCGAAGCATCGTTGGATTCTTATTTAAAAACGAAATTATTCTAATTCCTCTTAGCTTATTCATTTCGAATTAGCTCAATAACATATCATTGGATGAATGGTCTATAAATCATTTCATGTCATTTTATATTTTCTCTTAAGAAATTAAATGACGCATATGATTATATTCCTGAAATTCTATCCCAAAATGATATAAATCCTCAATCTTAAAAATCTCATACTTGTATGGGCAAATCAGACTTAGAGTTAAATTAGTAGTGGTGGTCCAAGAAAGAATTACTTATTATACAGTTACACTTTCACAAGTGTTCAATAACCATTTTCTATCAATGGATTCAAACTGTATGTTAGTATGGAATATGAGTTTAGTATTCTGTGACCAGGATCCACTTGCACTATTCTAAGAACTCTTTGATGTAACTAAACTCAAGTCATCAAACTAAAATCACATTTTTTTTAATCTATGGCATTTGTATCTTTTTCATAGTGGTTTTGACGAGATCATTCTCTGCAAAGAGTTAATATGCCTATATCCACTGAAAGTAAGTTCATCTCATTCGCAGATGGATGTACATTCAGGGGTGGATATGAGTTTTTCGTTGTATTCTAAAGACGATCACTCTAGATTTTACCTTAAGCACAAGAAATTTGAAATGTTTGAAAAATTTCATGAATTTCTAGCAATGGTGAAAAACTATCAAGGTAAGTGGTTAAAGATCTTGCGAACTGATAAGGGTGGAGAAATAGTCAGTAGATATGCAGTTCAAAGATCATTAAGCTAATTTTTGAATTTTATCCAAACTTACCTCCCCAGAAATTTGATTTGCATATTGATGATTAGTTACTAGTTGTTGCCTAAGTCCTTCTATGGTAATACAATTTGAGAATGATGCAATGGTTGGGTATTTAGTGTAAACCATTACTAGATTCATGAATGACCTAATCGAAATCTTAAGAAAAGCTAGAACTGTTAACCATGGTTTGCATGTTTGTTAGCTATTCTAAGTGATTATGGGTGGACCATCCCATAGTCATTAGATAAGAAAGTGTTTGTTTAAACAAATACTACTTTTCTAAGAAAATGACTAAGTCTGAAAAACAGATATTTTTTTTCTTGATTCCAAAAGTGTTCTATCATCTTATTCTTTACAGGATGATCCCACTGCCTCTATATTTAGTTTTCTTAGACATAATTCACGGTACCTTGTCGTAGTGGGAGGGTTTATAGGAACTCACCTTCTTATGACTTGGAATACACTAGTGATTAAAATCCATTGTGAGTTTAAACAAGTAATGGATTGTCAAAAATAAGAAACTAAGAAGAAAGCCAAGAGAACTATGGTTTAATCCATTCACATGGAGTAACCTAAAGCTTTCTTTACAAGGACAAGGAAGGTAATTTTCGTTTATAAGTCTATTCAATGGATTTAACAAAACTTCCTGTTCTTAGTATTATAGGTTTGAGTTTATCTAAACCTATGGCTTGTGGTATACCTGGTAATTACTTACTCTAATGCAAGCAACTTACTTTAGTAAGATGCTGAAGCATTTTCTTTTTAATGGCAATCTATAGAAGCTTCTCGACTTCTAGGCATAGATTTTATCTAAGGAAAAGTCTCAACTATTCAAAAAAAGATAAAGCCATGAAAGAATTTCTTAAATCAACAGTGAGAGGTCTCAGATATGCTTTAGTATGCCTTAGACCAGACACCTGCTGTTGAGTGTGAGTAATGAGTAGGTATCAGATTAATCCAGGAGAGGAACATTGGAAGACAATCAAGTAAATCTTAAGATTAAGAAGAGGAACTATATATTAGTCGATAAGGGTGTGTTTAAAACTCTTAGACTACACCACATCAGATTTCGAGACTTGCCTTTGTGCTAGAAAGTCTGCTGATAAGATGGTGATTACTCTGGGGGTGGAGTAGTGATTTTGGAGAAGTGTAAAAACCTATCTGAAGTCTCTAGGTCTACCAGAGAGAGACTGAATGTTAAAGATGCAGGAAAGGTACTTATTCAGTCTAAGGAAAGTTCTATACATTTGTGGCACCGTTCCAACTTGTCTTAACTACTAGTGTTACTTCCTGATAAACCAAAAAGTAGTTGCCAAAAATATAGAATTCAGTATCCCAAGAGAGTATACATATAGAGGAATTTCACAATATTAAGGATTTTGTGATTAAAGAAGAGTAATGGTGGAGAAAAGGTTGTGTTTAATACAACCTGTCAGATCCTATTACGAGGAATATACTACTACTACACTTGATTTGTATATCAAGGTGTTGAGATTATTTGAAATGCACATTTTGTTTTATATTAGTGCAAGTGGGAGTTTGTTGGGTTTTGTGCCCTAAATAAAACCCATTTCAATATAATCAGATTTACTTATTAATAAAGATTAGAAATAACATTTTATGTTGCATGGTTCACATGATTTATTTCATGATTATATATATAATGTATGAATTCTATTTAAGTCCAGAACATATGAATTTGTTAATGATTATAGTGTTGTCAGCACAGTGGAATATAATCTTAATTATATGTTTGAAAGTTTATTCCCTGATTTGTCAGTTCACTGGATTTAGACTGACATGATAATCAGCTATAGGTATTCTTACACCTTGGATAAGTGTTATGTCCTTTCCAGGGCATTGGCAAAGTTTACCAGTATCGGATGTATGGAGTATACATCGGAAATGACCGATATTAAACTTTGATTAGATATATTAAAATTTACCATAATATCTATTCAATTCAATATCACCTGTTGATCCTAGATCAAATGATCTTAATCCTGATATGGTTAGGTTCAATCTCAAGAGTATTATACATGTTCTTTGATTTGTTAGTTAAGCCTACTTTTGGGTCAGGGTGATACGTACATTTTGGTGACATGATAGTATAATTGAGTGGGAGCGCTAACATAAATATGGAGTCTATAACTTCTATAGGAATTTAGAAGTGAAACGATGATATCCTTCGAGCTTGGCTAAACAGAGATAAATGGTGGAGATCTCATTTCACTTTGCTGAAATATCATTTATACGGAACTAAGTGTTTTAAGGATAAAATACATTGAAGGTGTAACGGTAATTTAGTTCCTATTCAATGTAGATCATCTATTAGAGGGTCATTGATCAAATTAGGATTATAACAATGGATAATTAATAGCGTATCTATATCGTGGAACATATGGAGCGTTCTATATGACTGAGAGTACAATTCCAAGTTCTAAGTGTGGATTCAATAAGGAATTAATAAG
Source organism: Cannabis sativa (assembly GCF_029168945.1). Taxonomy (NCBI): domain Eukaryota; kingdom Viridiplantae; phylum Streptophyta; class Magnoliopsida; order Rosales; family Cannabaceae; genus Cannabis; species Cannabis sativa. Next base: position 5,901,456 of record NC_083605.1, read on the forward strand.
TTAGGGAATTTACTTTGTAAATTCAGTTCGACTTATTGGAAGCTCGGTTATATAGGCCCATGGTCCCCATACTAGTTGAGACCATACTGCTTGTAAGACTCAGTTAATTGATTTTAATTAATCAATTATAATTCTAAAGTTAGACTATGTCTAGTTTATGAATTTTCACTAAGCAATGACGAAATTGTAAAGAAAAGAGATTCTAGGTTTATTTATTAATTAAGAGACTTTATATGTCTAAATTAATAAATATATTAATTGACAATATTATTTAATAACTAATTTTTAGTTATTAAATAATTAGAATTGGCATTTAAATGGTTGAATTAGAAAATTGGCAATTTTGAGAAAATGGGATTGGAAAATTACAAAATGGGAAAGTTGCAAAGTGAGGCCCATTATCCCTTATATGGTTGGCCACTTTGTATAGGGTTTACCATTTATATTTTTCATTATTTTAATGCCATACAATTCTAACCTAAACCTAGATGGAATTCTATAAATAGAAAGTGAAGGTTTTAGGAAACAATGCACAAGCATCTCATTCCTTTCAGAGAAAACTTTCTAGCCACCACTTCCCTTCTCTTTTCCTCTTCAATTTCGAAATCCCTTTGCGATAGAGTAGTTCCCACACACATCAAGTGGTATCTCAATCATAGTGTGGAAGATTGTGTAGAATCCAATCAAGAAGGAGATTCAACATCAAAAGAAGGAGAGAAAGAGATCCAGGTTCAGATCTTGATTATGTTCTGCTACAGATTGGAATCAAGGGCTAGAGATCTGAACGGAAGGAGTCATTATATTCCGCTGCACCCAATGTAAGGTTTTCTACACTTTATATGTGTTTATTTCATTGTTTTAGAATTCATATTAGGATGTTAATGAAACATACATGGTAGTAAATCTAGATCCTGGTAAAATATTTCCAACACTGTCATGGGAGTAGTGAGACCACTGGATAATTGCACCTTGGTCCTCAAGAGTAGGTCTATAATATTCATTACTACAAAAATTACTATTCTTGTTTGTCCTCAAAATAGTTTTGTTTAGGACTGACAATAATAAAAGTAAGTGAGTTTTAATACTGACGCATATAGTTGAGAATACCTGTCAATTTTAAAGAGTTTTCAAGTATACCTGTTGATTTAAAACTGCTAAGAGATTAGAATCTTAGACGATTTATAATCATCAGCTAAGGTATAGCCGACAATTTATTATAGTCGACTATCGGTTCTCTTCTCTCCCAAAACTCTCAAAGACAATTTAAATACTGCTTATTCACTTAAACATTTTAAAAAATAAGATTCCATTCACTCTTTCACTCTCAAACCCCCCTCTCTCACTTTTCTCTATCTCTATCATCACCTCTCTCTCTTCCTCTCTACCTATTTTTGACGATCAACAACCCTAAATGGAGCACAGGTTTGAGAACGTGGACCCCCCAAAACTTAATGAGGTAAATGTCCACCTCATCTCCTTCTCTCTTCTTCATCTTCTTATTCATTTTTGTTTTTAGATTCATCTTTTTCTTCTCCATTTTTATTTTTCGTGTAGATTTGCTTCTCTCTTTGTTCACTGAATCTTTGAGTTTCTTTGTTTTATTTGTCTATAGATCTGTGGTGCTTCTGTGTTAGGAGCTCGCAAATGGCCAAGCTTGTGTTGGAGTTTTGGGATCACAGTTGGTCGAATTTGTAGATCGAACCTGACCAACTCTAAATTTATTAATTTGAAATTTTAAATTATGTGTTTGGATTTTTTTAATTTTGTGCATCTGTTTTGTGTATTTTTGTTTGTTTTAGAAATGTGTTTGTCTGGTTTGATTTTGGTATATATGAGCAAATCTAGGCACGTGTAGCTTGGATCTGGATGTTATTTCATGTGACGTCAATTTAGAACAGTTGGTAATTCCTTTGCCAGCTGTTCTAAATTGTCAGCTATAGTGTAAGTTATTGTCGAAGATTTTAAATAGTCAGGACATGGGCATACTTGATTATTTTCCATCAACGCCTATTCCACCCAGTTATGCGACTTTCAAATAGGCGTTAGTCATAGAGATTGATGAAAATAAAAAACAGTCGGGAAATCCCCTTTTTTAGTAGTGATATTTCTTTTGAGAGAGAATCAGACTAGTGCAGTTTCGGTGAACTTGAACGCCCAAGAAATAGTTTAGCGGACCTAAATCCTTAAGAGAAAAGGTGAAATTTAGGGTCTGAGTTAGAACAGATACCTTAACAAAAGAGCTTCCAAGAACTATAATATCATTAACATAAACCAAGTTATAGATTGTATGATGAGATGTTCATCTAATAAACAGATATTGATCAGCTCTTAAGTAGTGAAAACCCTAGAGAAGAGCTATCTTTAACCTGTCAAACCAGACCCTTGTAGTTTGTTAATGCTTTGTGTAGTTGACACATCATATTAGGAGTAGATTGGTCTTCAGAACCAAGTGGTTGGACCATGTAGACCTCTTCTTGTAAAACCCCATTAATAAAAGCATTGTTAATGTCTAGTTGATGAATTATCTAGTGCTTAGATAGGGAATTGATCAAGACAAATCGAATTATAGTCAACTTAATAATTGGACTGAAGGTTTCTTCAAAATGAAAACCATACTTGTTGGAGAAAACTTTAAGCAATCAGTTATGTTTTATAATTTGTTGACTGAGCCATCTCCATTCTCTTTAAGTTTAAAATACCCAACAGTAGACAATAGCTTTCCTATCCTTAGGTAGAGGCACAAGTGACCAAGTATTGTTCTTTCGAAGGGTTGCAAACTCAGTTTTCATAGCCTGAAACTGATTTGGATGCTATAAAGAGCATCTTTTACAATAAGAGATTCTTGAGAGGCTATGTATACTTTTGGCTTATACACCCCAACTTTGGATCTAGTAACCATAGTGTGGGTGTTCACAGGAGCTTAAGGTGGATCATTTGATAGATTTTGAGCTGGTACAGGTGCTGGAGTAGAGTTGGTATGAGAGTTGTGAGATAATATAGAGAAAGATTGTGTGCAAGTAGGTTGTGATGCGGTGAAATAGTAGCCATATCATAGGAAGAGTGAGGAGATGATGGTGGACTAGATGAGGAAGTGGTGGGAGTGTTTAAATCAGGTAGTGTAGTTGGAGAAACAAGAAGGATAGAGATATCAGAAGTGTGACAAGCTTGTGGAACTAGGGTAGGAGTATGGGAGAAACCAGTAGAATAAGGGAATAAAAATTCATAAAAAATTACATCCCTAGAGATATAAAGTCTACCAATTTTAGACAGACACTTATAACCTTTATGTTTGAGGCTATACCCCAAAAAAGTGCACTCTTCAGACCTGAATTATAGTTTATAATTTATTGAATGGTCTGATATTAGGAAAACATGAACCGTCAAACACTTTTAGTTGAGTGTAATCAAGGAACACATTTTAAGCTTCTTAAGAGGGGAAATGTTACCATTAACAAGTATTGGTAACCTATTGATAAGAAAGGACCATGTCCTCACAGCCTCATCCCATAATTTAAGGGCTAAAGAAGCATGCGCTATACGTACTATAGACATTTTAATCAGGTGTTGTGCTTGCGTTCAACCGCACCATTTTATTCCTGAGTTGTAGGACATGACACTCTATGAGAGATGCCATGAGAGGAAAGAGTTTTCTTAAAAAGCTTGAAATTCACCTCCCTAATCAAATCAGAGAGATTTAATCTTATACTCAAATCCATTTTCAACATAAGCTTTTAAATTCAAATACGTTTGTAAAGCATCAGATTTGCGTAAAATCACCCAAGTAAATCGAGAAAATTCATAAATAAAGTGAATGTAGTACTTGTAGCCATTACAAGACACCAAATAGGAGAATGTTCCCATAGCTCAAAGTGAATAAGTTTTAATGGTTTTGTAAGTGTCTTTATTTTGTGACAGTTTAGTTATGTACAATGTCTAGTCGTGTCTGGAGTTTTTGTCTGTTATATCTACACTAGCGTTCTGTTAAGTCGGTTATTGTTAGTGTTAGTTAGTGCCAGGTGGACTATTTTGTGGGTATATATAGTCGGTTTCATTCTGTAAACAGTTTATCCATAAAATCGTATAGTTTGTTAATTCAATTGTCATCGTGGGAGTTAGAGTGGTATCTTGCTATTCTTGTTGTTGTATCTACAGGTCTGATTATATAGCTTGAACATGGTCATCAATGGCGGAAAGATCAGAGCCTGGAGTTGTTGAGTTCTAACTGAAGGGAGTTCAGTGTCAACTTCGCCATCAGATCTGAAGGGATTTCAGGTTGAAGAAATGTTGAAGAAGAACTCAGTTGCTGCACAAGGGATTGTGCACTAACAATCAAGATTCTTTATTGTTGTTGGTAATTCATTACTAATTGCTGTAAAGTTTGTATTAGATTCCTTTAGAGAGAATTGGAGATTGTAATACAAAACTCTTGAGCATTAGTAGATGAAATTACCCTGGTTCGGGGAACCCAAGCACTAGTCGGCTGAGATGTGTTCTCAGTGCAGATGAAGCTTGTAAATTGTTGTGTGTTTTACTGCTTTATTGTCGATTCAAGTCTAAAATTCATATCTTGAAATAAATCAACCTAAAGATAATCAACTTGGTAATTTGGATCATTAAAATCAACAAGTTGTACTTTCAGTTTTGTATAAACAATGTTAGAATTTGGAAAAGCTAACTTGTGTATTTTGCCTTGACAACAAGTTGAACAAAAGTAAAAAAAAAAAAAACTATTTTATTAGTTGTTGGAATATTATAATTGTGTAGTATAAAATTGACAACACTGGTAGAAGGGTGTTCTAACCTAGTATGCCAAAAAGAAACTGGTTAAACAAATGTTGCATTACAATGAAGAGAAGAAGATAAAATTAGGCAGGAATCATTATTATTGCTATCGGCATAAAAGAAGTGGAACAAGTAGTAGACTAAGCAAGTGGAAAGATAGATGGATGGAAAGCATATAAACATTTTTAAGCTTGTCTTCCATTATAGTAGCTTTGGAAACCTAATATTTCCCAACACAAAAGTCCGTATGAAAGTAAAAAAAAAAAAACAAAATTATCACAAGCAAACTAAGAGATACTTAAGAAATTTTAAGTAATTTTATGAACACGAAGAAGCTTATTGAGAATAAGATATTTAGAGGTTTGAGGAGGTTATTGAAAGATAGAGTTACTAACATTTTGGATTGCTAGACATGTACCATCACCAACATGAATCTGTTCATGACCAATAAATTCTTGTTTCTGTTGAAGATTAGCTTCATTTGAGGTGCAGTAATTGGTGGCTTCCGGATACCAGGCTGAATCACTCACAGAGTTTAAAGTGGAAATCATAGCTTGCATAGGAAGAGATTCTTTGTCAACATTACCAGCACCAAGGCTAGGAAAATCTATGATAAATATCTGATAACACTTAGAAGAGACATGGCCCACCTTTGTACAAAGTTGACATGTTGGTTGAGTATTGGTATTAGAGGAATTAGGAGTACTTTGAATACTTGTGGCATAGGGATTCTAGGAGATATTTCTTAAAGAATGAGCACCAAAGGAACCTCGACCAAAAAAATGAGGTGGTGGAGTAGATCCATAGGAATTGGAATTTGAGAAACCAGATCTTGGTCGAGAATTGTTGTGAGTGAGCCAGATTTGCTAAGAGACTCGAATCAAGTTTAAGACCATGCTTCTCAATTCTATGATCACGAGTCAACATCAGAGATTCAATCTCAGGAAGAATGTATTTTTCATGAAGATAATTGATGGAGATGATAAAGATATCATAATCTTGATGTAACCCATTGAAGATAGCAAAAAAATGTGTTCCTTTGTAGGGAAATATGGCCAACAGATTCGAGCTTGTGCATCAAATATTTGAGATGTATAGAATAACACATTAACAGAAATTGAGACATTCTTGAAGTTGTGAAGCTGAGTTTCGTGCTGATCAACCTTGGTCAAAGTTTGAGATGAAAAATATTGCTCAAAGCACCTTCCAAACATGAGCACATGTCTTACAACCAACAATACGAGTTAGAATTAGGACTAAACAATTTTATTGGGTTTGACCCAGACCTGGCCCACCTGCCCAGACCCGACTTAAATACACTGCTGATTTCCCCAAAAAAATGTGTAGTTTATTTAAATTTAACCAAATGTTTAATATAGGATAAAAATTGTATTCAAATATAATTTTTTTTTTATATTTGTTTTAAATTTATAAATTATTTTATATTAGTTTCTACTTCTTAGTTATATTATTGTCTATATTTTAAATGAAAACAATTTGCTTTTTTTTTTTAATGAAAAGGAACAATGGGCACAACAAAAGTAGTTTCTGATAGTGCCTAAATGGATAGCAGATGGGCACATTACTTGAATGATAGGTGCGCCACATAGTCGTGCCAGTAGAGGATTCTTTTGGCACGTCATTACTTGTCGTTAGATATGGAAATTTATACTGCGGGGATGGGTAACCGCGGGGACCCACCCCTAATGGAGTGGGGATTCCCCATCTTGGTGGTTAATGGGGTGGTGGTGGGGGACAATTTCAATACCCGAAGCAGAGATGGGGCGGGAGCGGGAATAATACTATCCGCACCATATTTGACCCCAATATAAATATATATAATTTCCTTTTTATTCTTAACATATATATAGTATATATCATTATAATCAAAATTATTTTGATTATCATCCATAATCAAAATTATATATCATATGCTTAAATTATGAAGATCTAATGACGATAGTGAACTGATGATCATTGTGGATTACATGTGTAAAGATATTTTCTTCTCGATTCTTAATTTCATCTTTGTTTACTTTTTAATTTGTTGGGATGCTTGAGAGGTATGAGACTATGATCCTATACTTGGGTTATGATTTTTTTTTTAAACTTTAAGACATATTTAGTTTTTATTTTCTACTAGGTTATGCTTTTTTTAGGTATGTTTATCTTTTATCTTCTATGAATTATGAATGCATAATAAATATTTGTGAGAATATTGGTTTAATTTATTTTTTTCAATTATTTTAATTTTTGTTTCATTTTACCTTAATGGATACCCGATAGGTTCCCCATCACCGATGGGTATTCCCCTACCCCGAATCCGTTGGTTATTAGACGGGGATGGGGCGATGATGGAGATATAAATAGGTAGCGGGGATGGGGGCGGGGATTGCATTCCCCGTATATTAACCGCCCAATTTTCATCTCTACTTGCCTGTGTCAAAATAGAATTTTTGACATGACTAAGTAGGCACGACATATTGTGTCCATAAAGACATATATAGTCACGAAAAAGAAGGCTTTAATTTAGGCACTACATTTATCGTGAGAGCTTTTTTCTTATAGTTAATGTCTTCCTAGCTAATTTTCATCTATATATTTTTATCATCACTAACTTAATTTGTGTTAATATATAATTAATACTCATCAAACAAATTGCGTATAATTATTTAATAGGTAAATATATATATAAATGTACATAGCCGTAAAACATGTCATATATATACACACCAACCATTTATTTAAAAGGTTTTTAATTATAAACAATATATGTTACTATATATATTGAAAGCCTAGCTGTTAATTTGTACTATACAATCCACTAATCCTTGCTATAAGCAATTCACAACCCACACTAGTAACAAAATCTGGTTATACAAAATACCCTGGAATTAAACTAAAATATCTAAAATTAATCTTTTAGGTAGTTTGGTATGAAAGTCACCAATTTCCAACTTAATGAAAATCTATACACAATCACCAAAAACTTCATGATGAGTCTATAAATACAATAACACTTCTATAAGAAAACCAAAAAACAAAACAAAAATCATACATTATAAATTAATCGATAAATTAAAGCATTTTTTTGTTCAGAAATTAAAGCTTATTAGATATGAAAACCATAATAAAAATTATGGCTTTTCTCCTGGCCATACAAGTAACTACAATCTCAGCCAAACCAAACATCATTCCATCGGACCAATCAAAGCTGGACGATTGGATTGATCACAACATGAAAGCCTACGAAAATGACAAGGGAAATACTAGAAAATTCGCCCTTGATAAGGAACTGGCGGCGGCGGAGAAGGCGGTTAAGGTTGTGAAGGTGAGGCAAGACGGCAAAGGAGACTTCAAGACGATCACCGAGGCGGTTAAAAGTATTCCGTCTGGGAACACAGGAAGAGTGATAGTGTGGATTGGTGGTGGAGTTTATCGTGAACATATAATGGTGGATAGGTCTAAGTCCTTTGTCACATTTTATGGAGACGAGAATAATGTACCTGTTATCACTTTTGACGGCACAGCTGAGAAGTTTGGGACATGGAATAGTGCCACCGTTGCTATTGAGTCTAACTACTTTGTTGCTGCTAATATTGCATTTGTGGTAAGTACAAATTTATATATTTATCCCATTCACTTTTAATTATATATAGTTTTAGAGAAATGCTAAAAGATTCTTGGTTACTGTTCATAAAATAAGTAATAGGTAGGGATGACATGATTTGAATCTGTGACATTTTGTACCCAAAACAAATGCGCTACTGAGCTACACTCCATCCCTTTTAATTGGTCTATAGTGTCATTGTAGCGAATTGCGGATTCGATTCTCGCTATCCGCTTGTGCTTACTTGATTTCTTATCTCTATTCACTATTCCTAGCAATTTCTCTATTTTTATTTTTTATATTTGATTTTTTTTTTTAATTTTTAAACTAAATATTAAATACAAATTCAAATAATATTAATTTTTTCATTTGAATAAAAATATTATATTAAAATTAAAGTATACCAGTGGTGCCTATCTTCTTACGTGTAAATATCATTATTGATCCAACTAAGTATTGATTCCTACATAATTTAATGTAATAACTTTTAAATAAATCGTTAACCAATCACAAAACAACAAGTTTAGAATGTGTTAGACACTACTAGTGCCTAATAGCAATGCTCTTAATTTTAGGATGAATGCTATTTTGGACCCAATATTTTGCAAAAGTTATTGATTGAATTTTTTCTTATTTTGTTAAATGATAAGGGAAATTTGAAATTATATGCATATTAGGGACTAAAATTGGTATCCTAATCTAAAACTACACATAATTTGTAAAATGGGATAATTTTTACTTAAACCCAATTTTACCCCCTCAGTTCTAAACTCTCTCTCTCTCTCTCTCTCTCTCTCTCTCTCTCTCTCTCTCTCTCTCTCTCTCTCTCTCTCTCTCTCTCTCTCTCTCTCTCTCTCTCTCTCTCTCTCTCTCTCTCTCTCTCTCTCTCTCTCTCTCTCTCTCTCTCTCTCTCTCTCTCTCTCTCTCTCTCTCTCTCTCTCTCTCTCTCTCTCTCTCTCTCTCTCTCTCGCGTTTGAAATCGCACCACCCACGAATCCCCACTCGAACGAAGAACCCACCGAACCCACCATCCCACGGAGGGAACCCACCACCCCACGGAGGGAACCCATCCACTGAGCACGCGACGAGCCTTTCCCGTTTCGGTTTTTTAATTTTTTTTTCTTATTGATTATGGTAAAAATGTTGTTAGTTGATAGATTTAGGTTGGATATGTGCATTCTTGATTAGATCTAGGGTTAGATGGAGTAGATCTAGGGTCTGTGATCTTTCTGGGCAAGAAAATCCGATTTTCTGGTTTGACATGAGCTTGAAGATGAAGGCCCGATGCATGGCCCGATGGTCCGATGCATGGCCCGATGCATGGCCCGATGTAGGGCCCGATGGTCTGATGCCCATTTTGGATTTTTTTTAAAAAAATTCTATTTATAGGACTGGCCCGATGGGCCCGATGTAGGGCCCGATGGTCGGCCCGATGGTCAGATGCCCACTTTATTTTTTTTTTAATTTTTTTCATTTTATATGATTGGCCCGATGGGCCCGATGTAGGGCCCGATGGTCAGATGATTGGCCCGATGGGCCCGATGTATGGCCCGATGTAGGGCCCGATGCCCACTTTAATTTTTTTTTAAATTTTTTTTTTGTTTATAACAAAGAGAGAAGAAGAGAGAGGGGAGGCAGTAATGTAAATGGGGATATTTTAGGGATATTCTAAAATGTGTCATATCCCACAAACATTAAATGTTATGTGTTTAGAGAAAAAATATTAGGTATATGTAAGTATAGAAAATCAAATTTTCCAATGATAAATATGACCATGTATTTTTTAAAATAGTACTTTAAATTGATTTTTTGTCAAAATAAAATTTAATAACAACGTAGAGGTGTTATTATAAAATTGTTTACATTTTTTTGCATCTGTTCCTGTCATGATTTATCTTCAAGTTAGTTATGTTAAAAAAATTGTCAAAAATTAAACTCCGGTCTTATTTATACCATTTTTAGAGAATCTAATCAATAATTTTTGTAAAATACATATCTAAAATAGTATTAACTCTAAATTTGTAAAACAATTGGTATGATTAATTAAATTGATGAATTTATGATAGAATTCGGCTCCAAAGCCAAAGGGAAAATTGAATGGAGAACAAGCAGTGGCACTAAGGATATCAGGAGACAAAGCAGCTTTCCACAACTGCAAATTTGTAGGCTTCCAAGACACCTTATGCGATGACAAGGGCAGACATTTCTTCAGGGATTGCTATGTTGAAGGCACCGTAGATTTCATCTTCGGCAATGGACAATCACTTTACTTGGTACTAATAAATATCAATATAATTAAAATGATACTAATTAGTAACAAGCTAGTATGTACTAAAATAACTAACCTAATTAATTAATTTATATATTAATGATGTGTTTAATTAGAACACAACCATAAGATCGGTTGCAAAGCTGACAGGGGTTATCACAGCCCAAGCAAGATCAAAGGTATCTGAAGATAGTGGGTTCACTTTTGTTCATTGCAAAATCATAGCTGATGGTGATACTTACTTGGGTCGGGCTTGGAAAGATATGCCAAGAGTTATCTTTGCATATACCTATATGGGCAATCATATTGATGTTAATGGATGGTCTAATGGCATGTGGCCTATCCAATCTCAGGGAAAAAATAAGTACGTATTATTATATCATTATATATGTATTTATTAATGATCTTTTTAATAAATAATCTAAGAATATATAGAATTTAAACATTTTTATATATGTATATAGGGATGTGTATTATGGGGAGTACAAGTGCATGGGACCTGGAGCGAGCACCTCTGGCCGTGTCAAGTATGCAAAGCTATTAACCGATGAACAAATCAAACCTTTCATGAGTATGACTTACATTCAAGGCAACAAATGGCTTATCCCACTTCCCAACCTTAAACATTAATTAAGTCCTCTCTCCAATTATATGTGCTATTATTATATTATATCTATATGTGCTTTATATATGAATCTCGAACATATTTAATAGCACTTGTGAAATTTTTATTTTTATATCTTATATGTATCATTATTAATCAATGAGACTTATAATGTTCATTCTCACATTATTCAAATTTTCATTCTAACTAAATTAATCACTACGTTCAAGTACACAAGATGTTATATATCGTTACCATTAGACAATTAGATCGACACAAAAAAATACGAAAAAGAATTATACTTGAGAAAGCTCAGCTCAAATCATAGCTGAGAGAGAACTTATTCATTTATAGGCAATGATTATAAGATGATTACAACGGAAAAAAATTGATAGGTGGCATAGTACAATCATTGAGAAAAATAAAATGCATAACAAAATGTGTTGTAAATAAATGTGTTATAATAGAGGGATCCATTTGAAAGCTTGGGATGATAAGATTTGCCTCCCCAAATTTAGAGGTGGCCTTAAATTTCGTAAAATTTATGAGTTGAATGCAGCCTTTCTAACCAAATAGGGGTGGAACTTATTATGCGGGAGTCAGTCTCTCTGCTGTGAAATCCTGAGAGCCAAGTATCTCAAAGGAAAGGAATTTTTGAATTGTAAGCACAAGAACTCAGATTCCTAGTTTTCAAAAAATATGGTCAAAGATGGTGACCTTTTGAGAAGGAGCTTGTAAAGTCATGACTGATAGCAAGGATACCAATATTTGAGAGGATCCGTGGGTGACCCATGGTAAAACTTTTTACCGCAAGTCCAATGGTTACCCTGAGTGTGGCCTGAGAAAGGTGGCAGACCTCTTGATTGTCACAAGAAACTGAGACATTCAAAATCTTTATTTCATGTTTAACAGTGAAACTATTTCTACTATTCTGAAAGGGGGTAGACCCTCTGGTCAAGGAAAAAGTAAATGGGTCTGGACAAAAGAACGTAATGGGAAATTCTCTTTCAAATTGGCCTATCTTATTAAAGTCTTACATAGAGTTGAAGCGTGTGAGGTTGCCCCTTCTATGTGGCATAAGCTCTGGAATTGTATAATCTTGGAGAGGCATAAGATCCTTTGGTGGTGTATTCTGTCTGAAGCCCTTCTGACCAGGGTTATTCTTGGTAAGAGACTACATGTTGAGGATGTTAATTGCCCCTTGTATGGAGTGGAGGAAGAATCATTGAAGAACTTATTTCTCATATGCGATCTGACATTGCATTTGTGGAGATCTTCTCCGTGGGATATTTTTCCAGTGGTTAATTCAGGCATCCGTATGTGAAACTAGGCCAAGTTTATTTAGAGTCTTGATAATAAGGGCATTAATGTTGACGAGGTCTTTATCTATGCTTATGTAGTTGTTGACACTGTTTGGCGAGCCCAAAACAATAAGGTACATAATCATAAGCTCCTTAATGTGAAATAGTGTCTTGACTCTTTTGTTATTCTTATGCAGACTTGAGAGCTACTCTTATCGTCGCTCCTTCTCCTTTTTGGGTGGAGGATTGGCGCCCTCCTTCTTAAGATTGGATCAAACTAAATTGTGATGTTAAAGTGGTACTCAAAAGCTCGTGTATAGCAATTGTGTTGCTAGAAACTATTTGGGTGAGGTGATCTGGGTTAGCACGACAAACTTGGCTTTTTTGGATGCTCTTTATGGAGAGGCAAAAACGTGTTGCTTGGCGATCATTTTGGCAAAGCTCAAAGATTACAAGTTTATCATTGTGGAGAGTGACTCTAGGATAGTCATCAATTCTCTCAATCGCAAGGAGATTTTCTAAGAGATTAAGAATTATTCTTCTTTTTGCTATAAGCTTTCTACTACTTTTGTTGGTTGTGTGTTTTCTTACATTTTCAAAACTTGTAATTTTGCTGCTCATAATATGGCTAAGTGGGCTTTTACCCACAAACAGTTTGGTAGCTTGCATGTATCATCTATTCCAGCAGACTTATTTTGTAATGACCATGAAGTCTAATTTATGTTTCAATGAATGCTTTATCTTAAAAAAAAAAAAAAAAAAAAAAAAAAAGAAGAAGTATGCCTTGTAAATAAAAAATAACTATTTATAATTAATAAATATATATATATATATGAAACACCAAGAGTTTTTACTTAGTTTTGTAGTTAAAATCTACATACTCCACGAGTCATTATTATTTTTGAGTATTTCTTTATGATGTTCTTAGATTACAAGAGGATAACTATGAATATTAACTCAATCTTATAGGGTCTCTCTTTCCCAAAATGATCGATCCATTTCCCCTTAGGTTATGTCCCTATTTATAGGGTTCTTACTATGACTGTTATTCTTTTGCAATCTTATCCAGGTAACCGATCAAGAAATATGGACAATCCCCATGTTTCATGTATATAACATGTGGATAAAATAAAAAAATCGTTGATAACCATCTTTTAATTGATCTTATTTGGAAATAGTCTTTTGTTGTCGAGGTGACATGTTCCAAGTATGGCTTGTATCTCTCAACGGTGTTCAAGGATAGTTGGTTGCATTTTGTGAGAAATGCTAGTTAAGATGTTATTTTTGCTATAGCCTTTCACAACAACTCTTAGACTTAGTCTTCTAAGATTCTAAAATAAGTTGCACTTTCTTTTTTTCCCTTAATCTTTCAACATGTTAATGAGTTACAAGCTCTTCAAGAACTCTTTATCTACCCTTTCCAGTGATACATTTTTGATCTGTTACACTAGAGAGGAATTCTATCTTTATCATCTGGCCATACGTTGCTTATCTCACTGTCTTACTGCCAATGTGTAATGCGAGATTGATATTATTCATTATTAATTATCTCTCTGAGACAATTCATTTGCTACTGAGTTTTCTATAATTTGTGTCTAATTTTTCACATGTCATGTCCATATTTATGGTTCAAAATATGGACATAATATAATGGAAAGGTACCAAAAGGAAAAACAAAAAATAGAACCTTTTGTGAGCCTTCTACGCCTAAATACCATTAGTGACTAATCCTCTGTATTACTCATCTAAGCATGTATCTTAACACCACCCGTCAAACGCAGGGTGAGCTTATCACTCCAAATTTATCTGTCATCATTTTTAAATTTTGGATGAGTGAAAGCTTTTGTGAGGTAATCTGCTATCTGCTCTTGAGTGGAGATATGTTTGACTTCAATTTTCCTTTGTAGCACCTTGTCACAAAAAAATGCACATCAAGTTTAATGTGCTTCGTTCGGGCATGGTACACAGGATTTGAGGCCAAAGCATTGGCACTCATGTTATCACACCAGATGACTGGTATGGAAGGCTGAGTAAAGTGAATTTCTTTAAGTAGAGACTCAAGCCAGGTGATTTTAGCTGCCACTTGAGCCAAGGCTCTGTACTCAAACTCAGTGCTTGAGCAAGCAATAATAGACTACTTTTTAGATGACCAAGCAACCAAGGTATCTCCAAAATACACATAATATCCTGCTATTGACTTTCTGTCATCGGGATAGCAAGCCCAAACGGCATCACAATATCTTGTGATGGCTAATTTGTCATTATACTTGATGTGAATGCCATGGTGCATTGTCCCTTTGAGATATCACAACACTCTCTTAGCAGCAATCCAGTGTGTTGTTATTAGACATTTTAAGAATTGGCTGAGCTTGTTGGCTGCAAACGTAATATCTCGTCTTGGGTGTGTGAGGTATTACAGATCTCCAATAACACTTCTATATTGTGAATAGTTAGCCAATTCTTTACTTTCATACAGAGACAAAGGTCTTTGTAATATCCCGAAAATTTTATTGATATTTATTTGGCCATATTTTATTAAATATGTAGTTATGTGGATATTAGAGTAAGATTATAATCTTACTTAAGCTAATTACGAGTTAATTAATGGAATTTTAGTAAATGAATAAATAAAGCGTAATTGATTAATTACGGAGATTTTATTGGAATATGTGGGTATCATAGATACCATAATTTGAATAAAATATTTTCGGGCTTGGCAACTGTGGAACTTGACGGAGTGGCCAAAAATGTCACGACAATTAAGTTATATTGAACTGGGTTTATACCGGATGAGGTTAAAATGTTGAATAGGGGATTATATCGGGAAAGTTAGAAATGACTAAAATAACCCTAGGTTTTATTTTTACTTAAGTGTATGGTGGAAGGCCAAATGGTCATTTTAATGGGTAGATTGTTATGTTTGTCTTTAGTGAGTTTCTAGGCTGAAATTAAGTTTAATGTTAGGTTTATATATTTATTTATTTATTTATTTTAGTTAGGAATTAGAATATAACTTAAAAAAAAAAAAAAGAAAGAAGATAATTTTAGATTATTACATAACATCTCTCTCTCCTTCTTCTTCTCCTTCGAAGCTCTAGAACCCAGCTGAACCATGGGATTTTTCTTCTCAATTCAACCATTTCTAGTTGAATTAGCTAAAACTAAGAGCTGTTCAAGTGTTGAGGTAAGTTCATCATCTTTTCTCTTTAATTTCTAGGGTTTTTAGGTTGAATTTTCTTGGGTTTTATTTGAATTCAGGGCTGTAAGTTTAAATTGAATTCAAAGCATGATTTCTAAGTTGGATTCAAGATTGTTTAAGTTTGAATTTGACTATTCTAGGGCTGTTAGGTCTTAAATTGAGTGAATTGAGTTTATGAACTAAAATTTCACTCAACTATGGTGAATTTATTATCGTGATGTGTTACTGTGTTTTGAAGGTTTGAATATGTTGTATTTGTGATATTGAGTTGGTCTGGAGCTGTTGGGAAGGTGTGGTTGAGTTTTGGTTTGAGTTTGGGGGAGAAAACTCAAGATTGTAACCCAGCCAGAACCGGTCGACCGGTTGGTTCTGGTGTAGCAGAACCGGTCGACCGGTTTAGGCAGCAGGGGGACTTTTTCAATTTTTGTTTCAGGGCCGGTTTTAGGACTCAGGGTGATTTCCGTATTCGGGATAGATTGTTTAAGAGTTGTAAAACTTATTTTGGAGCTAATGGAAGATAGGGTTTACCGATTATGGGAATTAGGGTTATTCCCGGAATGATTAATTTAAGTTATTTATTGAATGTTGTTGTCGTGCATAGGACCCGAGATCGTCAAGCTTTGATTCCACCTAGGTCAGCATGTACGCTAAATTTACGGATCGAGGTAAGAAAAGTATGAAATACTGTATAAGGTTAATATTACGATTATTACAATATCGATTAAGGTTGAAATTTCGGTATATGTTGTTACGATCTTATCTTAATCAAGGTTAATGTTATGTATTGGTTGTGACTCGATTATGATCGAGGGAAGTATTATGAAACGATTATTATCGTTTGACTCGATTATGATCGAGGGAAGTATTATGAAACGATTATTATCGTTTGACTCGATTATGATCGAGGGAAGTATTATGAAACGATTATTATCGTTTGACTCGATTATGATCGAGGGAAGTATTATGAAACGATTATTATCGTTTGACTCGATTATGATCGAGGGAAGTATTATGAAACGATTATTATCGTTTGGCTCGATTATGATCGAGTAAAAGAAACGGTTATTACCGTTATGAGTAATTACTCTTGAAACCGCGGATAGGTTTCTTACTTATCGTTTGTTGTATCGGACAACGATAGTGACATATATAGCTCGTGGTTAACGAGTGGTAGGGGTACTTTATGAAGTACCTAAATTATGTGGATATGAAGTTGTGGAACGATCAAGCGTGTTATTATGTGATGAGTTGTGATTGAATACATTTTGTTAAGATATGATTGAATAAATGTTATATAGCTTATGAAATTCGCCATTTTTATTACAGTCTCAGTGGCTTAGGGATGTAAGAAAACAGGTTTGTAATGATGTATGATTGGAGTGGTTTATAAAGTACTGAAATTGTGTGGATATGCTAATGTGTGAACTAGGGTGCTTTATAAAGCATTGGAAATGAATGTTTATGATAATGCATGATTAAGGTGTTTAATGAAATGCTGAGATTGTTGATTATGTATAGCTATAAATACTCTTAATGTTGTAATGAGTTTGCTTATATAGACGTTGAATTGTAAATATACGTTGAAAGAGTGCAATCTACTGGTATGAATAATCTGTTGAAATGAAATCTACTATCACTTTTCCATAATTATCCTTTGTCTAATAGCTTTTCTTGCTGAGTCACTATGACTCACGGGTGCTTCATGATGCAGGTAGGAAGATTAGCGGTACTGTTTGGCCACGAGTCAGAGGTCTCCCAGCAGTGTACATATCAGCCGTGGGGTCTTGGCTTCTGGGAAGCAGGATCAAATTCTTTTCTATGTTTGGAAATGTAATCTATTGTAAAAGAATATTTTTATCTTAAAAACAGGGGATCCCTATATTACGACAGTATTTTAAATGAGTCTTTATTTTGAATTTAATTAAAGATTTAAATTAAACCACACTTTCCAAAAAAAAATTTATAGATTAGTGATAATAAGTTTATTTTTTTTAAAAAGCACACACTCGTGGCGTCCCTGAGGTTTAGGGCGTTACAACATGGTATCAGAGCGACCAAGGTTTAAAGATCCTGAAGACTGGTTTGATATGTACATTGGCTGCGAAGACTCGTTCGACTCATGGGTTAGTATGTATTGATTGTTAATTGATTAGTGGATTATTTATTAATTGATTGAAGTGTTTGCTTATTGAAATGTGTAAGCTGTTAAAGAAGCATGATAAGTTATGATAAAATTGTTAAATATGTTTATGCATATGTGGTAATGCTTATTAGCATTAACTCTAGTTTGAAAGATTTTAATGATGGAAAGAAATGGTCGTGAGTGTACTGGAAAATGTACCTAGGGCGATCTAGTAAGTATAATTGTGAGCTTACAAGGCTTGGAGTTGGTAGCATGAGTATGAATCTTCTACTACCACAGAGTGAAAATGAATGTATGATAAAGTAAGGGATTAATTGAGTGGTAAAGTAGTAAAACATACATGATTAATCCCGGGCAGTGTGGTGATGGGGAACGACACTAAACTGAACTGATTGGTAAGGTTCTATTTTGAGGAAGCGACTATTAAGGCCGCTAGAGAGCCTAATCTAGTTGAAGGTGGGAAAAGTATATCGCTTTAAATGTGGATATAGTTGTTTAGTAACTAGGGGTATCCTAGTTCTATACTCAGGTGGTTAATTTAACATCTTATGCTAAGAGAGTGTAAAGTTGAGATGTAAGAGACACTAGCAAAGTGAATGCCAAGGGGTGATGACATTTTAGATTTTGTTTGGGTGTTTGTTTGACCTAGATTGAGACTGGAGCTAGTCTTTTCCACCGTGATAAGTTGAATTTCTACGGACCATATTTTGTTAATCGTTTTAATTGATTTTGGTACAATGTAATCTTATATTTCAAGAAGGATGATTGGAAGATTGAAAAGTTTTACTGTAGAACTAGTTATTCTACAACAAGTGGTTTAAATCCCTTCCAGAGTTGTGGGGGAAGAAGGGAATGCTTGGTTGTAATCGTTGAGCAAAGATTAGAGAATCTTGAGGATGAATTAGGGATGGATTGATTTGTAAAGTTTAATGCAATTATTGATTGTGAAAGAAAGATGGTAACTCTTGGACCTGAAGGCGAGGATTCATTCGTGTTCGTGGGCAAGGTTCAAGAGTCCTGAATTTCATTAATTTCAGCATTTAAGGCAAGAGATTTAATGTGGAAAGGATGCATCAGTTTCTTAACTAGTAAGGTATATATTATGAAGAATACCTATGGGACCAGAATACGTTCCAGTGGTCTGAGAATTTCTGAATGTCTTTTCAGGGAAATTACTAGAGTTACTATTAAATGGGAGATTGACTTTGATATAGATCTGGTACTTGGGCAAAGTTATATCTTAAACTTCGTAACAAATGGTATTTGAGATGGTTGAAAGTTCAGTTATGCTGGATGTTGGATTTGAAGTTGCTGGACTGTGTATCCCATCCTGGAGTACGTTAGTTTTATTTATGAAGAGAAAGAATGAAACTTTACAAAAGTGTATTGATCGTTGAAAATTAAATAAACTCATGATGAAGAGTAAGTATTCCTTTGTCAAGAATAGAAAAGGTGATGATTAATTTTAGGGAAGTACCATCTTCTCTGAGATCGGTCTTCGATCTGGTTTTTACCAGTTGAAGATTTAAGAGAAGGGTATTTCCAAAGCAATTTTTCGTACTTGATGACTTTGTAAATGTTATCATTAAGGATATTCTGATTTCCTCCAATTCAAAGAAGGAATTTTAGAGGTATTATTGAATGGTATTGTAATATTTTAGGAGGTTAAACTTTATGCTAACTGCTGGAAATGCAAATTGCCGACTCTAGGTAGATTTCTTAGAGCATGAAATGGATATAGATAGTACCTTGAAAGGCTCGACAAGGATTAAAGCAGTTTAGAGTCGACCTCAATCCAAGTTTACAACTGAGGATAGAGGTTTTCTGGAATTAATAGAATGCTACAGATTATTTGTTGAGGGAAGTTTACACTTTCAGTGGAATTAGGTCGAAAGAATTGAAACAAAGGTCAACCATCGAAACAATGTTAACATTGTTAGTTAGTGAGGAGATAATGTGGTATGTCGTGACACTTCTAAACAAGAACTAGATCGTATTTTTTTTACACAGTATAGGAGAGTTGTTGCTTAACTACTTAGACCAATTGAAGGAGTATGAGCAATGGTATTTCAGTTATGATATTGAATTGGCAATAATCGTTTTGCACTGAAAGTGGGGCACATTATCTGTATGGTGAGAATGTGAAGTCTATATAGAACACAAAAGCCAGAAATATTGTTTCTTTTGGGAGGATTTAGATAATAGGCAATAGAAATGCTGAGTCGATCGAAATTTAATGGTGTGATTACATACTACTTTGGGAAGTAAATTAGTAGTGAAAATTTTAAACCGAAAAGATCTTACCAAGGGTTACTGGAAATGTAACCAGAATAAGAATTGAGATCGTGATTGGAGAATTTGTTAATATTACATTGTAGTGCAATTTGTTGGAAAGAAATGAAATGGCCAGCAAAGTGACTCCGAACTTTAGAAGCACGAGAAGAGGTCTGGCACCAGCTTGACAAGGACTTTTGGTTTTGTTTGAAGGAAATTTTATGAATTAAACCAACTTGGTGTATCAGTCCGATAAGGATACTGAATGGAAGGTTCTAAATGAGTTTTCATGTAGTAACAGTTATTAGAGTACTGTTAATGTGATACTAATGCAGTTTAAAGATTCAAGTTTCTGTATTACTTATATAATGGATGGAAGAACCGTGCTAATCCAAAGTGTAGAGATATTACATTTCAAGTTAGGAATCCTATCTTTCTTTAGGTGGTCCCAATGAAGGGAAATGCAAAATTGAGAAGAAAGGGAAGTAAGTCCCAAGTTAATCGGTTTGTGTGAGTTTCTAGAAAGGGTAGGTCGGGTAGCTTATCAGCTAGCCATACTCCTTGTTTTATCTGATGTTTACAACATATACTTCGATGTTACCTTAGTGATCCATATACAGAGCTGTGAAAATATTGAATTTCAAGCAGATTTGTCATACAAGGAACAAACGGTATATATTTTTTTTTTGAATTGAAAAGAGAAAGTGTTGCGGAACCAAGACTGTATTATTAGTTATAATGTTGTGGAAGAACGCTAATAGTGAAAAGCGATGTAGGACTTGAAGCCGCTATGGCAAGAGCTATATCCCGAGTTGTTTGAGTAAATTTCGAGGACGAAATTTCTATAAGGAGGGGATAGTTGTAATATCCCGAAAATTTTATTGATATTTATTTGGCCATATTTTATTAAATATGTAGTTATGTGGATATTAGAGTAAGATTATAATCTTACTTAAGCTAATTACGAGTTAATTAATGGAATTTTAGTAAATGAATAAATAAAGCGTAATTGATTAATTACGGAGATTTTATTGGAATATGTGGGTATCATAGATACCATAATTTGAATAAAATATTTTCGGGCTTGGCAACTGTGGAACTTGACGGAGTGGCCAAAAATGTCACGAAAATTAAGTTATATTGAACTGGGTTTATACCGGATGAGGTTAAAATGTTGAATAGGGGATTATATCGGGAAAGTTAGAAATGACTAAAATAACCCTAGGTTTTATTTTTACTTAAGTGTATGGTGGAAGGCCAAATGGTCATTTTAATGGGTAGATTGTTATGTTTGTCTTTAGTGAGTTTCTGAAATTTGAAATTAAGTTTAATGTTAGGTTTATATATTTATTTATTTATTTATTTTAGTTAGGAATTAGAATATAACTTAAAAAAAAAAAAAGAAAGAAGATAATTTTAGATTATTACATAACATCTCTCTCTCCTTCTTCTTCTCCTTCGAAGCTCTAGAACCCAGCTGAACCATGGGATTTTTCTTCTCAATTCAACCATTTCTAGTTGAATTAGCTAAAACTAAGAGCTGTTCAAGTGTTGAGGTAAGTTCATCATCTTTTCTCTTTAATTTCTAGGGTTTTTAGGTTGAATTTTCTTGGGTTTTATTTGAATTCAGGGCTGTAAGTTTAAATTGAATTCAAAGCATGATTTCTAAGTTGGATTCAAGATTGTTTAAGTTTGAATTTGACTATTCTAGGGCTGTTAGGTCTTAAATTGAGTGAATTGAGTTTATGAACTAAAATTTCACTCAACTATGGTGAATTTATTATCGTGATGTGTTACTGTGTTTTGAAGGTTTGAATATGTTGTATTTGTGATATTGAGTTGGTCTGGAGCTGTTGGGAAGGTGTGGTTGAGTTTTGGTTTGAGTTTGGGGGAGAAAACTCAAGATTGTAACCCAGCCAGAACCGGTCGACCGGTTGGTTCTGGTGTAGCAGAACCGGTCGACCGGTTTAGGCAGCAGGGGGACTTTTTCAATTTTTGTTTCAGGGCCGGTTTTAGGACTCAGGGTGATTTCCGTATTCGGGATAGATTGTTTAAGAGTTGTAAAACTTATTTTGGAGCTAATGGAAGATAGGGTTTACCGATTATGGGAATTAGGGTTATTCCCGGAATGATTAATTTAAGTTATTTATTGAATGTTGTTGTCGTGCATAGGACCCGAGATCGTCAAGCTTTGATTCCACCTAGGTCAGCATGTACGCTAAATTTCTGGACTGAGGTAAGAAAAGTATGAAATATTGTATAAGGTTAATATTACGATTATTACAATATCGATTAAGGTTGAAATTTCGGTATATGTTGTTACGATCTTATCTTAATCAAGGTTAATGTTATGTATTGGTTGTGACTCGATTATGATCGAGGGAAGTATTATGAAACGATTATTATCGTTTGACTCGATTATGATCGAGGGAAGTATTATGAAACGATTATTATCGTTTGACTCGATTATGATCGAGGGAAGTATTATGAAACGATTATTATCGTTTGACTCGATTATGATCGAGGGAAGTATTATGAAACGATTATTATCGTTTGGCTCGATTATGATCGAGTAAAAGAAACGGTTATTACCGTTATGAGTAATTACTCTTGAAACCGCGGATAGGTTTCTTACTTATCGTTTGTTGTATCGGACAACGATAGTGACATATATAGCTCGTGGTTAACGAGTGGTAGGGGTACTTTATGAAGTACCTAAATTATGTGGATATGAAGTTGTGGAACGATCAAGCGTGTTATTATGTGATGAGTTGTGATTGAATACATTTTGTTAAGATATGATTGAATAAATGTTATATAGCTTATGAAATTCGCCATTTTTATTACAGTCTCAGTGGCTTAGGGATGTAAGAAAACAGGTTTGTAATGATGTATGATCGGAGTGCTTTATAAAGTACTGAAATTGTGTGGATATGCTAATGTGTGAACTAGGGTGCTTTATAAAGCATTGGAAATGAATGTTTATGATAATGCATGATTAAGGTGTTTAATGAAATGCTGAGATTGTTGATTATGTATAGCTATAAATACTCTTAATGTTGTAATGAGTTTGCTTATATAGACGTTGAATTGTAAATATACGTTGAAAGAGTGCAATCTACTGGTATGAATAATCTGTTGAAATGAAATCTACTATCACTTTTCCATAATTATCCTTTGTCTAATAGCTTTTCTTGCTGAGTCACTATGACTCACGGGTGCTTCATGATGCAGGTAGGAAGATTAGCGGTACTGTTTGGCCACGAGTCAGAGGTCTCCCAGCAGTGTACATATCAGCCGTGGGGTCTTGGCTTCTGGGAAGCAGGATCAAATTCTTTTCTATGTTTGGAAATGTAATCTATTGTAAAAGAATATTTTTATCTTAAAAACAGGGGATCCCTATATTACGACAGTATTTTAAATGAGTCTTTATTTTGAATTTAATTAAAGATTTAAATTAAACCACACTTTCCAAAAAAAAATTTATAGATTAGTGATAATAAGTTTATTTTTTTTAAAAAGCACACACTCGTGGCGTCCCTGAGGTTTAGGGCGTTACAGTCTTCCTCCTGTCATGGGGGTTGGATATGGTTTAATGTTTGTCATATCTAGGCGCTTCAATAAATTGGTTACATACTTTCCTTGTGATAGGTACATTCATGTTTCATCTCTGAAAACCTCTATTCCTAAAAAGAAGTTCAAAGCTCCAAGATCTTTCAGTGCAAACACTTTGTGTAATCTAGAAATGAAGCTACTCAATTGAAGGTCATTGTTCCCTGTGATGACTATGTCATCAACATAAATGAGAACCATTATAACAAACCTTGGTATCTTTATTAGGAACAGAGAAGTGTCTGCTCTTGAGTTGACAAAATTTCACTTGAGCAATGTTTGTTTCAGTTGTTCATACCAGGCTCGAGGAGCCTATTTTAGCCCGTACAAAGATTTCTCAAGCTTACAAACATAGTGTGGCTTTTCTTTATTTTCAAAACCTTGAGGTTGCTCCATATAAACATCCTCTTCAAGCTTGCCATTCAAAAAGGCATTGTTGATGTCGAGTTGTCTTACATCCCAACCATTTGTCACTGTTATGGTAAGAACAACCCTGATTGTTGAGGCTTTGACAACAGGGCTAAAGGTTTCGCAAAATTCAAGACCATGTTTTTGATTAAAACCTTTAGCAACAAGTCTTTCCTTGATCCTTTAGAAATTGGCATATGCATTAAGCTTTTTCTTTGAACACCCACTTGTTTCCAACAATATTCATGTCTGCTCTTCTAGGAACAAGTATCCATGTCTTATTTTTTATCAGGACAAAGAACTCCTCAGACATGGCTCTATTCCATCCTTTATGTAAGAGAGCCTCCAAGACAGAACTAGTTTCTAATGTGTTATGATGCCTTTTTGTCTATGTTGAATACATTTTGGGTTTAAAGGTTCCAACCTTAGACCTGGTTATCATGTGATCACCTGTTTGAGGAACCAGTTCAGGCACACGAGCTTGTTGTTCAGAAGTAATATCCTCTTATGTGCCTATTGTCTCTTGATCAATTGTACTCGTTTGAGCAAAGTCCAAATAAAAGTCATTAGTGAGATATACCTGATTTGTGGGTGAAAAACTTGGCCTCGCAGATGGTGGATATGCTTAAGTTGGCTCTGAATGATCTGCATCAGTAGAAGTTGAGTGGTTGAGAATGTCAAATTGTTTATCTATCTGTGGTGAGTTGTAATTTGAAGTAGGTTGGTGTATGGGAAGAGAAAACCAGGAGCTTCAAGACGACACACTTCTATTTATAGTTATTTATAGGAAACCTAATACAAATAGAAATTCCCTTTCATTGAAAATGACATGTCTAGATATATAGAGTCTCCCGTTAGAACTTAAGCATTTGTACCCTTTATGCAATTAATGATACCAAAAATTCACACATTTAATGGAGTGAAACAAAATTTATGGCTTTGTATTACGAAAATTATGAACCATACGCAATTGCACGTAATCAAGTAGTAAACTCACACAGGTGAGGTCGAACCACAGGGAATTAGATTGAGTACCACTAGAATAAATTTATGATTCTATTTGAAAAATCAATAGTTTTTATGATTAAAAACAGAATAATAATTCAAGAAACTCAAGTAGACAGATAAAGATTAATCAAGATGAGAAAATAAGGAAGAAAATCCTGTTGATTTGTTTACCCAATTGTTAATGCCTAACTGCTATCCTTTTTCTTGATGTGAATGACAGATTATACAATTTAACCTAACTCTTTTAAGATCTTTTAAGTTCTAAATCACATGTTCTCTAATTAATCTCTTAATTATAATCACATGTAATCAGCCTTAAGCAATAATCTAAGTGTCACATAGGTCATGCAAATACTTTCGTTTCACATAAAGCCTAGATTTATCCAATTTTATCATTCTCAATTCTCACTTTTTCAGATTTTGAATTGAGATCATAGAACATGTAGAAGGTGATCAAGCTTACACATGAAATTAAACACAAATATAGATAATTTCACAAATCAAGATTAAAGGAATGGCAATTGACATTAACTAGGCAAAACTTTAAACAACATTCATCATCTTCCCCAATTGGGAATTTAGTTCATGAAAATAAAATTAACATCCATGATTAAATCTAGAACAGAAATAGACATAAAGAAATTAAAGAGTTGAAGAAAGAAACTAGATGGTGATTTAGCTCCGGATCATCAAGATAGCTTCCTCTCCTCCTTCATTCACTTTTCGGTGCTGAATTTTGATGCCTTTCATCATCTAAATCGAGTCCCTTATATAAGAATTAGGGTTGTGCCTCTAATTGGAAAATTATCGGATTTAGGTCAAAAATCTCGTGTTTCGTATCTGGTCGCGACCATAGGCAAAAATGGAAAAACATGCATTCTGCCAATCCACCCAAGTCACGACCATAGTCGCGACCAGAGAAAAGGGTCGCGACTAGGCCTTGTCATGGTCGCGACTACTGATACATTTCTGGCAGCTTCGGCAGATTTTCACCAAATTGTCCCGTCTTTTCGCCAATTGACTAAATTTGAACTACAATGCACCGGAAACCTGAAACAAGGAAAATCAAGCATAAAACTACTCCAAAAAGGCTACCATAACTGAGAAAATGCTTATTAATGTGACCCGGGACTTAGGCTAAAAATAGCCTAACACTTTGATAGGGTCTTAGATAGGGTAACAAGCTGAACTAAATATTTTTAAGAAGTTGTAATCATGTTTCCTACTAAGCAAATTTTTAATGGGAAATTTGCCTCCAAGAGCAGGTGTTGGAAGTATATTAATCAAGTAGATAGAGGTCTGAAAGGCATCACGCCAATATTTTAAGGGCATGTGTACTTAAGCAAGGAGTGTTTAGCCCATTTCCACAATGTGCCTACGCTTTCTTTCACCACGGGCATTTTTGTCTGTAGTATGGGGGCATGAGTGTTGAAAGACAATTTCATGTTTAACAACTAAGTTGCTAAATGATTAGTATTCTCCCCCCCCCCCCCGCCCAATTAGTTTATTTTCTTAATCTTCCTATCAAATTGATTTCCCACCATGTTTTTGAACTGGGAAAATGCAACTAAGGCATCTGACTTAGCTTTGAGAGGGCATATCCAAGTATGTTTACTAAAATCATCTACAAAATGAATATAGTATCAAAGATTTGCATTGGGTATCATAGGGTCAGGACCAAAGATCTGTATGAATCACATCAAGCACTCTAGTGGCTTTGTTGTCAGAAATTTGAAATGTTAAAGCATGGAATTTTCCATATTGCCAAGCTTCACAAAATAAAAGATTTTCATTGGCTAAAACTTTTACAATTGCATTTTTTAAGACTTAACTCAAGACCTTAGAAGAAGGATGGCCTAATCTTCTATGCCAGAAGTCTTTGGTAGACACATGACTCGAATTAACACAAGACATTAACTGAGGAACAGACACAACTAAAGCAGAAGAGAGACTAAAACATAAATTGAAAGACTCAGGACTATTGTTTGCTGAACCAGAGTTTGGAAATTTTAAATTGCAGGATTTGGTTGAACCTTCTAGCTGATACAGACCATCTTTAAGCTTCCCCTGCATCACCACCATCTTTGTTTCCATGTCATTCACAAAACACACATAAAAAAAGAACTCAACAAACATTTTTGTAGCAGTTAATTTGAAAATACTAATTAAGTTCTTTGCAATTTTTAGAACATGTAAAACATCATTCAGTCGCAACTTATTACCACATTCAGATTGTAAAATGCTTGAGCCAACGTGAGAAATGTAAATATGATAACCATCACCAACTGTTAATTTTTCCTTACCATTGTAAATAGTTTTGTTGATCATGTTATCATGATTTGAGGTGAGATGATTACTAGCCCCAGAATCAGCATACCAGTCTTCATGATCCACAACTTTTAGTGTGGCAATGTAAGCACTTGGATATCCTTCTTTTCATTGCTTGATTTTTTGGTGCTTCCAGGTAAAGATCCCATAAACGATTCATCATATTTATTATAGCAAAAGGTAGTAGAATGACCACAATGCCCACAAACTTGGAAAGTTAATTTGGGGTTTCTTCCACCCTACCTTTACGTTTGCTAGAGCTTCCTTCTCTATCACCTGCACTTTGATTGTGATAGTGTGAGCCTCTACACACAACCATAGTTGTTGTTAAAGTTGACCACTCAAAATTTGAGATAAGGTGAGTCTTTGGGTATGGATCTCCTAAAAGTGTCAAACTATCAGCCCAGGATCTCTTTTGTTGAAGATACTCAACCATTGAAGTACTTCTCTTACGAATGGTTTGGATTTATGTTTGAGTGTCATCCATTTGGCACAAGAATGAGCACCATAAAAATTTCTTAGGGCTACGCAGAGTGCTCTTAATGTTGTGCAGCCCATCACTTTAGTTGTGATTGCCTCTGTCATGGAGCCATAAAGTCACCTCATTTACAATTGATCACAGATAATCCATCTTTTATATTCTAGATTCAGTACAGGTCCCAAATCTAAGATGTTTGGTTCCATTCACATAGCCTTCCAGTTGATGTCCTCTTATGATTGTTAAGATGATATTCCTCCAGAGTGTATAGTTGTTCCTATCAATTTTAATGGGGAAGGGTTGTGTAAGAGTGTTACCGAATGGTGCATTACTGAAATTGGCAAATTCAATTTGGAACTCTAATTGAGAGTTGTCATTAGTGACTTGAGGGGAGCTAAGATGAGCAAAGGTTCATTGGTCTACACCATTTCCTTCATCATGTTGTTGATTTCCTCCGTGTGGAGTCTGGCTCATTGCTAACATGGCATAGGTTTAGCACGAGCTCTAATACTAAGAAATAATACAAGAAATAATTAATTGAGAAAGCTCAGCTCAAATCATAGTTGAGAGAGAACAAATTCATTTATAGGCAATGATTACAAGATGATTACAACAGAAAGAAATTGACAGATGGCATAGTACAATCATTGGAAAAAATAAAATGCATAACAAAGTGGAAAGGTGCCAAAAGGTGAAGCAAAAAATAGAATCTTCTGTGAAATTTCTATGCATAAATACCTTTAGTGACTAATCCTCTGCATTACTCATCTAAGCATATCTTAACATACACCCAATCTATAATCGAACAACCAAATTGCAAGGCATGATCCAACACAAGGTGGTTGATATTATTAATTTTTTTTTGTAACAATATATTAAATATACGTGTTGCCCCAAGGTTTTTTAATATACGTGACAGTCTCAGCATGGGACACGTGGCAAACCAAGACCCATTATTCGGAGATGAATAAAATATTTAACCAGATCCCTTCTAAAGGAACTAATAACTAAGTTTAAGGGTAAGCTCCCAGACATGAGAAAACAGCCCTGCTTCCTCTCTGGGAGGTGAAGGGCGTATGAACCCCTACAGACTAGCGAAACTGGAGATGAACGGCCACCTCGCATTTAATGCAGCATGGGGAAAGCGTCTGGGAACACCCATAAAAGGACATGTCAGACGTCATAAACCCGTCTTTTAGTGATTACAGGATAATTAAGGGTGCAAGTGATAGCTCCATTATGAAGAATCACATCAATCAAGAAAGGATGAAGGCTAATCTCACCTAAAGCCTAGACAGCCTACTACGTGCATGCCCTATTTTATATATTTTGGAAACCTGTGCATGCCCATGGATGGCACTTAAAGACAATTAAGACCTTTCTTCTTCCTACCAATCGCTATAAATATCCCTCAGCAAAATTTATGAGGGGATCAAAAAAAGAACACAAAAAATATTCTCTGTAAGAAACACCCACCTATTAATAATAAAGACTCGTGGACTACGACCCATTAATGCCCGAACCACATAAAAATATATGCATTGACTCTCCCTAAGCTATCATTATTACATTAAATATTTGGTTGCCAAAAATCTCGATCAACAATATATATTTACATTAAAATATCAGTGGATTAATATACACAAACAAGCAGCTAAGACTAGTATGCAATAGAGTAATCTTAAAGGGAATCCATGGTGCTTAGCACCTTCATGAGGTGTTATATTAATACTGGTGCAGTTCAATATAAGACCTTTTCTCATAGTGATGTTGGTGCGTGATGGTGTCTAATAAAAATATTCATATGTAACACATATAGAGACTCTAACATAATGATTTTTTTTCTTCTGGATTTTCTCTCCAGAGCAATTCCACAACATGTACTCCATTTGGGGTGCTTGTTGAAGTTGTTAAAGCATTGGAGCAGGTGGTGGACTTAAGGATTTTAAAAGCAACGTTGCTATTGCATGTCAGGTAAGGTGTGGTGGCGATTGTGGAGTAGTGGTAATTGTGGTGTGGTGATGATGGTGGATGAAGAAGACTAAGAGGAAGGAGAAGAGGTTACTAGTTTAAGAAAAAGAAATTGAAATTTTTATTTTTTTATTTTATAATATTTTTAAATATTATTTTTTTATATATATTTAAATAAATAAAATTATGGACCAACAAAAATATGTCTTGTATTTTATCAAAAAAAAAATATATGTCTTGTATATATGTGTATAGTATACAAGTGTATATGTGGACAATGAGACAATTCACGCTTACAACTAATTGAGGAAACTAGAAGCACATTAAATAACAAAAACATAATCAAACTAAGGTTTGTTTAGCAGACTATATAAGGAGTCATGTTGCATTAAACAAGAAGAATGTGGTTGAATAAATTTTTATATGTACTAATTATGTATTATTTATTACATAAAAAAGTAGTTTGTATTTGTACGTATTATAATATTTAGAAATGTTTCGAGGCCAGGGTTCAGAGTTGGGGACCGATCAGGGGGCTGAGGGCTGGGGTCCAAGGTTGGGGTTTGATTTGAGGTTCAAATTTTGGGGCATGGGTCCAAGGCTGGGTGGTTCTGGGGTCTGGGGTTCGGGTCTGAGTCCAGGGTTAGGGTTCACATCCGAGATCGAGCCTACGCCGGGGATCGGTATGGGGCAGGGTGGGGTCAGGGTAGAGGTCATATATATGGTAAATTTAGTATAATTTAATTTATATATCCTAATACAAATTATTAATACCAAATATTATATTGTATTAAAATAATATTATACAATATAATACAACTCAACACAATACAATAGAATATAATACAGTACAACACTATCAAACTAAACCTTAAGAACATTGTTATTGGGCACCAGTGGTGCTTAGCACCTTCTAGATGTGTCGTCTTGCAATTGGCTAGTGATACTCCTTAAGAGTTATTACATTAAATTATATGGGACTCGATACTTAGTTAGACCAATAGCAATATTAACACGTAAGAGGGTGCTAGACACCAATGATATTTTTTATCATTTCTCAAACCTTAATGTATTAGGGAAAAAAAAAACTATACTTGATGTATATCCACATTTATAAATGGGGTTTAGCTTTTCTAAGTCCCATTAAAGAATATTTTCGTTAGATATTAAAAGTTAACTGCATAAACAATGGTCAATATTAATTGGTATCTAGTAAGGTCAAATAAGAATTTGACCAAAAGTATACTTTTACAACGTATGGTCCTATTTTAGTCCTCTAGAATAATTTGTTTCCAAAAATAGCTCTCTAATATGTTCTCAACAATCATTTTATTTTATTCTTTTTCCTGTTTGTTTCGTTATAATTTTAGCATATCTGAAATAATGTATGATCAAAAGTTGGATGGATGAGACCAAAATGTGTTACAGAATTCAATGATTTTGATATTGTGAATGAAAGAAGAAGAAGAAGATTAGATGGAGCTAAGTAATAAGTCACCAAATAGGTTGAACAACTTACCGTTTAATACATGCATTGAATTACCTCCTCAGGTAAACTCCCAAGGGTTTTGGAAGAAGCAGAATCAAGATAATGGGTTGCTTAAAAATTCATTGCCAGAGCTGGAATTGCAGATAGTCATGATATTCTGCATGTCCCACTCCTTCCATTTCCTCTTCAAGCGTCTTGGAATTCCCAAGCTATCTTCTGATATTCTGGTATCTAACTAATATATACATCTCTATAAAATAATCAATTATATGTTTAATCACATACAAAATCTATTGAAACATACACACTTTCTTACATATTTTCAGGAGAAACTATCAAATAAAGGCCCTAATTAAAACTTCTTTCTTATCTTCTCAATTTAAAAACAAATGTCAAAATATTTTTTTTTATGTTCAATGTAGTTACAAGATTATTATTTTGTAAAATTTTGAAATTTTTTGAATAATTTATTGTGCTGAAAATAGGTTTAAAAATTTTTTTAACACAGGGTAATCTAAAATATTAATAACTCTATTCTCCAAAAAAAAAATATCCAAATTTAAGATTGTAACTATAAAGAATCTCGTTAGTAAAAACAAACAAATAAATAAAATATTGCTGCATGTGTTTTCATACCCAAAAGTCATTTATAAATAATTATAATTATATAAATATATATTTGTATATATATAAAGGTGTAAATTTGTGAGACATTAATTTGTTATAGTTAATATACAACCTCCGGCCTAAAAAAATTGTTATATAATTTTTCCAAGGGCAAAAGTAATTCTACTTAGCAACTCATATAAAATTATAATCTAGATTAGTTGATATAATATCATACATATATCTATAGATAACTTTTCACAAATTCTAATGAAATTCCAAATTATTTAAGGTGCCAAAACTTATTTGTTTGTAGTACAACCGTGTTTTTTAGATATTAAGAGCATGTTTGGTATTGTTTTTTGTTATTTGTTTTCAAAAAATTATTTTTAAAAAAGAACAAAAACTAGTTTTTGAAGTTTTTAAAAACAAGTCATGTTTAGTTAGTGTTTTTTAAAAACAATATTGACCAAAAGTGAATTGATTTTTAAAACAGAAAATAATATTTTGTTGTTTTCAAAATTCTTGTTTTTAGTAACATTGTTTTCTGAAAACTGTTTTCAAAAAACAACGCCAAACAAGCTAATTAAATTGTTTTCCAAAAACAATTTTCAATTTTAAATACAAAAAGCAGTTATTTAGTTATGATGTCAAATATGCAGTAAATTATTCATAATTTTTCAAACATGTGGGATTTTTTCATTGATCAGGAATAATGATAATAATATTGATTAATTATGGTTTGCATGAATGCAGACTGGTTTGGTTCTGGGATTTGTACTAATAGACAAACATGGAAACCCAAGAGACGAGACTCTATTCACTCCAACTGGTCAACAAATCCTTGCCACTTTATCAATGTTTGGTTATGCTCTATTCCTTTTCACCATTGGTGTCAAAATGAACATTGGACTAGTTACAAAGTCAGGAACAAAGACTGTCACAATTGGTGTTGCCACACTTTTTGTCCCATTTTTGTGTGGATTAATAACCAAAGAATTCATAGCACAACACCTAACACTTCCAGATAAGAACAAACTCTCTTTTGTTTTCGTAACACAATGTCTTGTCCCATTTCCTGTCATTTCTAATCTCATATCAGATCTCAATCTTCTCAACTCAGAAATTGGTCGTTTGTCTATGTCTTCAGCCATGGTTAGTGACACCATCAGTTTCTTTCTCACAGCTTCTTTTCTCATGATTAGAGTTTCAATGGATTCTTTAAGAAAAGCCATTATAGACACTTCAGCAACAATGGCATTCATTCTAGTCTCTGCTTTTGTAATTAGGCCTTTAATGTTTTTCATCATTAGAAAAACACCTGAAGGAAGGCCTGTTAAGGATATTTATGTCTACACCATTATTGCCTTGGCTTTACTCTCTTGTCTTATTTCAGACTTACTTGATCAACAAATTTTCATGGGGCCTTATGTTTTGGGATTATTGGCTATACCAGATGGACCCCCTTTAGGATCTGCTATTGTTGCTAAGCTTGATTGCTTTGTCACTGGAGTTTTTGTCCCACTTTTTGTTAGCACATCTGTGTTGAGAGTCGATTTGAGAAAATTTGTGTTTGATAATCTCATGACAACTAACATAATCCTTGTTATGGTCACTAACATAGCCAAATTCGTTGCCTGCTATATAGCTTGCTTTATCTATGACATGCCAAGGCTCGATTCTTGGGTACTATCTTTCATTATGACTACTCAAGGCACTGTTCAAATAGGCCTCTACACCTCATTTAGAGATACTGATGTAAGTGTTGCTATTATGATGTACCATATTACTTTTGATAGTTTTACTAACAATGGGTAATTATCAAATGCAGAGTATATCTGAATCGGTTTACAATTTACTTGTAATAAGTATCTTATGTTTAGCCATAATAGTACCACTTTCAGTGAAGTTTCTCTACGATCCATCTAGAAAATATGCAGGGTATCAGAAGAGGAACATCATGCACTTGAAACCCGATTCGGAGTTTCGAGTACTTGTCTGCATTCACAGGCCTGATGACATTCCAGCCATGATTAATTTGCTTGATGCTTCATGCCCAACTAAAGAAGCTCCCATTGGTGTTTATGTTCTTCACCTAATTGAGCTTATAGGAAGAGCTTCTCCAATTTTTATCTCACACCAAGTTCAAAAGAAGGCTCTTTCACAAGTCTCATACTCTCATAATGTGATCCTTTCTTTTAAGCTCTTTGAGAATAGCAATTGGGATGCTGTACAAGTGAATGTGTTCACAGCAGTTTCTCCTCGGAAGTTAATGTATGAGGACATTTGCATTATGGCCTTAGACAAGCTCACCTCTCTTATGATCTTACCCTTTCATCGAAAATGGTCACCAGATGGACATGTTGAATTGGATGATGGCATGTTAAGGGCCTTGAACAACAGCGTGCTCGAAAGGGCTCCATGTTCAGTTGGGATTCTCGTGACTAGGTCGAATTCAGGACGAGCGGGACCCTTGCTTTCATCACAAGATACTTATAGGTACTCGGTTGCTATGGTGTTCTTGGGTGGCAAAGATGATAGGGACGCATTAACTTATGCAAAGCGCATGGCGATGGGTTCGAGTGTGAGGCTTCATGTGATCCATCTTATTGGCCCGGATGAGGAAGAAGTTGATGAGGATAAGAAGTGGGATATCATTCTGGATGCTGAGTTGTTGAAAGATTTTAAATACAGAAATTTGAATTCAGCTCAATACATTGATTATGTTCAAGAGGTTGTGAATGATGGGACTGAAATGGCTTCTGTTGTAAGAGGTTTAGTTGATGAGTTTGATCTTGTCATAACTGGGAGATGTCACAGCAGAGGCAGCCGCCAAATTTCAGGTCTTGACATTGGATGGACCGAGTTTCCAGAGCTAGGAATCATCGGAGACTTGCTTGCCTCCATGGATATTCATGGCAAAGCTTCTGTACTGGTGATTCAACAACAAGAAATAGAAACTGATTAACAAGTTTATACTTTATAAGCTGTTCTTTTATTATTAGCTCTCCATGCATAGACCATTTGCTCTTGCTCTACTGCTCTCCACATTTTGGCCTAAAGCTGGCTCTGTAGTCTCTACATCTTTCCCAGTTGTAAATTAGTGCAACATGCATGTTTTTCTGTAGAAAGATTAAATAGCTCCACATATCTAATCATGGGAATTGGTTTGCATTAATGCTAATAAGTGAGAAGAATTTGTACTTTGTAAATCATCAATCTTTGTTTTCAAATGTTCTTTAAAATCCAATGTGTATAATCAATCAACAATGATTGACCCAGCTATATTTCTTTATTTATTTTCTAAGTAACCTTGGGTGTACATGAAATCTTAACCACCCAAATTTAACAATGTGGTTTTTTGAGGTTTATTGTTAGCATTAGTACTTTCTATTACATTGCAAAACTGAGATTATCCCAGGAAAAATTTTATCAACTGAAGAACAGATAATAACAAAACTTCGGCTCAACTGAAGGGACAAAATTGCTGAGTACCTAATTAGCATTAGGGAAAAAGAGTTTCCAAAAACTTTATAGTATCTATAACATTATTGACATTGTTGTTATCTGTATCCTACCCTTTGGACGAAAACTACTAGCCGTCCGCGTATGAATGTTGTCTCACTGAACTCCAAGTCAACTAAGTACGCTTGAACAAAAATGTTGCGAGAAACAGATCCAGCATCTCTGTAACGAGTTTTTTGTTATGTTTGAAAATCCCCGTCTTGAAGTGTTTTTTTCTCTATCATGAAGTAGCATAGCGGTTATTTAGCACATACTTCACAACTTCATAGAATGAAATCACAATACCAACAGAAGGACCTGCGCGTCCAACACGAGGACCAACACCGGTAAAAAGTCCTTTCATCCCTCCAACCCTGTCCAAATTAACAAAATGCATCAGTCAATTGAGAGAGATGTTCACCAGACACCTAATAAATAGAAATTTCATTTCCACTTAACACCCACTATACTATAGATCACCATTATGAAACGGAGAAACATTTGAATTTTTATTGGCTAATGATTCAGAACATAGCAGTGACATGAATCTGATTTCTTCCAAATTTATGATTTCATAGTGAAGATACTTGTTTATAAATTAAGAAAAAAATACCTCCAAACTTCCTTTAGTGTTCGTGTGGTTGTCATTTGCAATGCCCTGACTGGATCCTTCTGTGAATTTGAAAGGGGAATACAAAACAGTAAATGAGAAAAGGTGGCAAAGTTAAACAATATTTGTCAATGGAAGCCTTACTATCAAGTCATCAGATTCTAACTGAATGGGATAAAGAATGAACCTCAATCTGTTTTCGGGTTTTCGCAACATCTAGTGGACATGTAGCAGCAGCAGCAAGACTTCCTGCCACAAACCCGGCAGAAAAATTTGCACCCAGTACACTTGCAACGCTGGTATCATCACCAACTAGACAAAGAAGTTTTCTCCTGATCTGTACATAGAGAAGGTGGGGAAAATGTTAACTACCAAAACAAGCAGCAAAAACAAAACCTAAATAATAATTAGAAAAATAAACTCACGGGCTCAAGGGTAGACCAACAGATAGCGGAGAAGGGAACATCACGTGCAAGCTGTGCTCCCATGCCTGTCCAGAGGACACGGTAGCCTTTCACTGTAACAAGAAAGCTACATCAATCATAAAAGTGGACACATAATTTGCTGCTTCCTCAAACATAGGTAATCCTAATCCTAATACTTCTGCTGTGAAAAACAGTTTACACGATGAATGTTACCACTGTAGAAAATTGACTTACAGTTTTCTTGCATATTATTTGTGGTTTTGACATGAGATAGAATCTCAAATAAAGTCTTCCAGACGCCAGGAGGCTTCACGCCACATTGAGTCACCTTAGAAGCCTATTCATCAAACAAAGTGGTGAATAAAATAAGCAAAGAGATCCGCAAAAGTCAATAATCAAAGACAATAACTGGAGAGAGATCTCTTGCACATGAAAATACAAAATATAGACCAGAATAAACAATAACCATAACAGAGGCATCAAAATCAGGTTTACCTGCATGCGTGTTCTTGCAAGCTCAATAGGATAGCAAGTTGCACAAGCCAATGAGCGAGCCAATGATCCAGCCACTAAAGGGACATAAGGAGTCATGATTGGTGCATTCTGGATGCTAAGTACCTCTAACCAATTTCGAAATATGTCATAACAAGGCAGGTAGATCCCAACCTGATTAACCAAAGATAAACAAGA
The DNA here is from genome assembly GCF_029168945.1 of Cannabis sativa. NCBI lineage: Eukaryota > Viridiplantae > Streptophyta > Magnoliopsida > Rosales > Cannabaceae > Cannabis > Cannabis sativa. The sequence goes on from NC_083605.1 coordinate 5,938,767, forward strand.
ATCTTGTATCAAGATCACAAAGCATACAAGCATGTACAGTTTACAATGGCAGATACAAAGAAAATGTAATAACAACCAGTTAACAAGCAATTATAGAACTTACTGTTGGTACAGCCAGCGCAAGACCAGCATTTGTGCCTCTCCAAAGTCTTGAAAATCCTTCCTGCAATATAAATCCAATAAAAATACATCCCAAAATAAAACTGAATGCAAAACCCAGTAAACTAAATAGGAACTTATAAACAGATAGACAGCCTTAACATAAATATTAAACATCAAGTGTAGATTTTTTTTAATCCATAAACCAAATGAATCATATCATACAATTCATACCACAATGGAAATCAAATATCGTCTTTCCTCTGTTTTGAAATATACATTTACATGGAGTCATGCACTTCACCCCAGAACCACACACACTCATTGGCAGTATACAAACAAATCTAAAGCAATGTAAATCAGTAGCCGAAAAGACAATTAACGCAGTTTAGAGTCCAACAATATTTTAACAATCAGGCTAACCCTTTTTCACATCATACAATCCATACCACAATGGAAATCGATATCATCTTTCCTCTGTTTTGAAAGATACATTTACATGGAGTCATGGACTTCACCCCAGACCACACACACTCATTGGCAGTATATAAACAAATCTAAAGCAATGTAAATCAGTGCCCAAAGACAATTAATGCAGTTTAGAGTCCAACAATATTTTAGAACAATCAGGCTAACCCTTTTTCACATGAATATATAAGGACCAACTTTAAAATTGGAACAGCGTGAGAGAAAGAAAATACCAAGGCTAAGATTGGAACAGGAGAAAATACCAACCTGTCGAATGATTTTGTTAAAGACATCTAGTGTTCCTTTATATCGAAAACAATGTGGAGGGCATATTGATACAGTACCATGGACACCCGCATGTGCACATGATGGTGAACACCTTAAATCTGCAAACATCTGCAAACCATAAGATAAAACAAAGTTAATAGATACAGATACCGGTAGAGGATATAAGAACTCATGAGCACCAACTAGTAGAATCATACGAAATTGCTTGAGCATATACGAGCCATAGAACCTATAAGCTAGTTCATAATAAGAAATCTCCATGGCACTGGCTTAATAGAAGTTAAAAACCATACTACATAACCTCGACTAGTTCAGCTATAATGGTTAACATAAGATTGTACACAACAGAAATCCATTGAGAATTACATTCATACCATGCTTGGGCCAAAAAAAGCCATCCGACTTGTGATATTACTTAATGGGTGAGAATAGGCAACCCCAGCTGCCTGAGCTTGCAGCCTTGTCTGGAAAATATGAGGTGGGAATGTTCATCAGTTCAATTTATAGAACTCACAAGTAGTTAGATTAAACATTGATCATAATCTAATCAAAAAACATAAAGATGTACACTATATACAATTTCAAGCACTATATAAATGAAGGTGTTATAGTTAACTAAACAAAAAACCATAACTTTAAACAAATTTCCCTAATTACAAAATAACCCTCATTCAGTTTTGCCAGAGAACTTGATCAAACAAAGGAACATGTTACATACCTTGACAACATCAAGAGGGTTTACAATAATGGCGGAAAGGAAGGCAGCACCAGCTGCAGAGAGAGCTCGCTCGGCAATACCCAGTTTCCAATCAGACACGGTTGTGGAGTTGGGAAGCTTGGTAGCCGAAAACCCAGCCGCATCATCTCTCTCCAAAAAGGTCGATTCAGAATGAATTTCCACATTAGGGATTTGCTCAGCAGTTATCCATGGATTATTATTATTATTATGAGTCTCCTCTAATTCCACCATCTTCTAGTATCCTCTCTCTGAAATTGGGATCAAAAAGTTGGAATTTTTTTATGTAAAGAACAAAAAAAAACTTTATTTTTTTTATAAAACAAATAATCAAAACACTTTCCCGATTCCTTGGAGGAAAAAAAAAGACTTACCAGGAAGAAAGAAGGAGAAGACGAAGAAGAGAGTAAGGAAAGGGAAAGAACCTAAAGAGGTGTATGTGTGTGTGTTGTCGCATACAATACAACTGTGAGAAATGAGTTAATTTGAGGGTTAAACCTAATTGTTTTTCTTTTTTAGATTATAAAATTATTTCTTTGGTCCCAAGCAAATGAAAACTAGTGGAGGAGAACTCTCTTCTGTTGTTCAAATATTGAACCCTAAAAAAAACACAATATTATTTATTTATGGGAAAATCCTAAAAATTTATGGTTATGTAGATAAGTCTTTAATTTTGAAAATTACTGATAAAAGTCCACAAGGTCATGTGTTTTGTAAGTATGGTAGTTCTTTTTTCTAACTGATCTATTAGATGTTAATTTTTTATTAGTCCGCATCGTAATTTTAGTTAAAGATAATTTAAACTTTCTAAAAATTTCAAATTAATTTTTAGTTTTTAAGTAAATATGACTGTATCTCGAATAATCGTTAATAAAAGTGACGAAGTATTCATAAACACCTCGAGTTTAAATATTGATAGATTCATTCATACACATTAGTGTGAATAAGCTCAAGTTTTCTTTTTTTTTGACTCTATTGCATTTTACAGAAAAGATCTTTTAGCCATTTTTCTTTCTAAATAAGACTCGTATATCGGAAGAGTTTCAACTTTTATTTTCCTTATAGGACCTTTCTTTGTTAATCAGTTAATTCTGTCTAAGCCAATATGGCCTAAACGTAGATGTCATAGATACGTTTCATCATCATTTGAAACTTTTTGCCTTTTATTTTGTTGAGGCAATGCTACTGTAAACAATTTATTATTTAAAATTAATTGCTCACTACGATTGGCCACATAAAGTCTAGAAATTTTTACACTAAAAATACAAAAGGCTAACTTTATTACATATATACTACAACACGGTAAAAGCAACTTTTATACACTTTAAGTTTATTTTATTACACTTTTACCACTTGCACACACAATCTCTATTTCATTTCATTTCAGCCATTATTGAAGTAGGAAGAAATTACTCGAGATAACAATGGCAGACGAAGAGACCTCCGCCATAACCCCTCCGTCTTCAAACACAGTCTCAGATCAAGACTCAACAATGGAGGCTCCGGCGAATGAGTCCCTAGAATCGACCACCACAAAGAAGCCGAGCAGCCAAGCCACATTCAGTATATGGCCACCGAGCCAGCGCACTCGAGACGCCGTGGTGAACCGTCTCATTGAGACCCTTTCCACCCCTTCCGTTCTCTCTAATCGCTACGGTACCACTCCTCCCGAAGAATCCTCCTACACCGCCCGCATCATTGAAGAGGAGGCCTTTTCATCCGCCGCTAGCTCCGCTTCTGCCTCCGAGGATGATGGCATTCAGATTCTCCAGGTTTACTCCAAGGAGGTCAGTAAGCGAATGCTTGATGTCGTCAAAGCTAGGGCTGCCGCCTCCTCCTCCTCTGCTGATGGTGCTTCACAGCCCGAAACTGGGGGTTCCGTTGATTCGAATGTTGAGAATAACGAGGCATCTTCTTGATCTGTCTATCTCTAGTGATTCTGAGCTTTTATTTTACAATCCAATGCATATTAGGTTCTTCTTCTTATAAGTTCTAGGGGTTTTTTTTTTTGTTTATTTTCATTGATTGTTCTTTGTCAGATATTGGTTAAATTGGAGTTGAATTTCAGGAGTTTCCCTTGTGCAGAGCTGTTATAATCAAAAGTGTTGTTTTGTGTTTGACCTTTAATTATGCTTTTGCTATAATTACTTGTTCTAGATTATATTGAATTTGGAAAAAATGATGCTCATATTAGCTGAAATAATGAAATTTAGGAGTATCTTCTTTGAAATTTAGAATATGATAACAAATTGATTGATTGTGTCTTGTTGATAAGTACTAACAAAATTTGATGTTCAAGTTCAGCTCCTGATGATCTCAGAAACTATTGGAATTATCCATGGTTTTAAAGTCCTGCTATTAATATGCAACTATTTGCACAAAACTTACTATGTATAACTACTATTTTTTAGTCCCCATCAAATTAAATTCTTGCATAATATATAAACTATCATGAAACGATAATGCAACTATAAGGCAACTATTTGCACTTGCATACAGTTGTTTTGTAGTTTTATTATAGTTTTGCTACTGGCATATGTTATTTCACTATAAAATTAATATGCAACTATTTGCACAAAATTTACTATGTATAACTACTATTTCTTAGTCCCCATCAAATTAAATTCTTGCATAATATGTAAACTATCATAAAACGATAATGCAACTATTAGGCAACTATTTGCACTTGCATACAGTTGTTTTGTAGTTTTGTTATAGTTTTGCTACTTGCATATGTTATTTCACTATAAAATTAATATGCAACTATTTGCACAAAACTTACTATGTATAACTACTATTTCTTAGTCCCCATCAAATTAAATTCTTGCATAATATATAAACTATCATAAAACGATAATGCAACTATAAGGCAACCAAAACAAAAAATAAATCAAAATGCAACTGTATATAACGTAGATGTATTATTCATGAGGTTTTTTTTTAAAATTTTTCACATCATACATTGTTTTGGATTTAGTGGGAGCTCCAAATCTGTTTGTTACAGATCTACATTTCATGAATATAGATTTCGATATTAGAGGGAGTTATTTTGATCGAATAAAATAGAAAACAAATGTGTAATTTCAGTTTCTTCACAGTTTTTCTGATTTTTTTTTCGTCATTTTCAGTTTAGATCATTGCAGGTATTCTTTTCCAATTGATTTTGCCAGAATTAATAGTTGTATTTTTCTCGTTTTGGTTTCATTTTGGTTGTTTTGCGGTTTTGAAACGAGCGCGTATTTTCATCTTCATGGTTCGCTCTGTACAGCTGAAGGCTTAGTGCATGTGGTATTTTTGTAAATATTTGTATGTGGACTGTATAAATGTTTAATGGGCCGGCCCAAAGTATTTTTGTAATTTTTTTTCCTTTTTTGTATTTTTTTGTTTTTTTCCCTAAAGTCTATTTCTCTGTTTTGCAGAACAAATTAGCGTTCCAAATATGGAAATAATAATCTCATTATTAATAAACTTTAACGGATTTTGCCAACACACTTGGCAGACACTTGTGCTCCATTGCCCACTCTTATGGTCACATTTCCATCAGCCAGTTCTTTTGACAAATCAAGTATTTACATTGAAGAATAAATATTATTAGTGGCTCCAAAATCAACAATCCATAAGGATTTATTATCTTCCATTAAATTAGCTTCAAGAATAAATAAATCGAATTTACTATTTTTAAGCTTAGAGAGATACTTGTTACAATTTCTCTTTCAGTGTTCCATCACGCCATAGTGGAAATACTTTTCTTTTGCCTTCTTGTCCTTGGACTTAGGGTTGGCTTTGTTCTTCTTGGCTTTAGGTGCCTTCTTGCCTTTCGGCTAAGGCTTGCTACTGTTGTTCTCCTTATTGTCCACTTTCCTTTTCTTATCTAAGTAAGAAGGAAAGTAGGACTTTGTTTCAACATTGTTTAACTCACTTTCCTTAGGACTTATCCTTGTTAAGGTTTTCAAACACATTTAACTCGTTTAATAATTGAGTCATGTAATGAACTATAGCTTGTTCATCACATAGTTTATAGTGAACACTTTGAAGCAACGAGTAAAGCGACTCAAGAATAATGCATACTTGAGTCCTCTTGTTTACGATAGATTCTTGTATCTCTGCCTCATGTATTAGCCTTATCACTTGCAATACATGAGTTCCTACAGAGACATTACTCAGTTAGGACAAATTTGTGGTTCTCACAAACTACCATCAAATTTAGATTAGATTTTCATTAATGAAAATATTCACCATTCAGTTTTTCAATTTCTAATAAAATAATAAGAAAATTTGATATAGTAGACATTTTTGAAATAAATTAAGATGACATAATGGTTATACTTGAATTATAAATATTATTTTAAAATTAATGTAAACGTGATGCATTAGCACAAGATAAAATACATAAAATATTGTTTAAGTTATTCCACAATATATAAAACTGTAAAGACCGCTTAGCTTTAATTTGGAAATTAGCAGATAATTAGGATTTAATTATGAAATTAGTTATTAATTCTCAATTATTAATTTATGATGATTTATTTGAATTCAGAATGCATTTTATATGTCATATATAGAAATTTCATATTTTTGCATGTTCGGCGCCCGACAACATTAGAATGCGGTGTATGGCTCAGTAGAATCACATCTTAGTATTTTTGTATAGCGACGCAGTTTAGTTAGACATTGAGAATGTCGGGATTAGTAGGGAATTTAGAGTTTTCCCAAAATACCCTAAGTGATTTGTATGACTCTTTATTATGGGCAAGATCATTATGGTCTTTTTACCTTTTGAGTTTTGTCTTTTAGTGGGGATTTATTATTAAGTTTTAAATCTGATTTTAATGATTTTAAGCTGATATTAAACTTAGATTAATATTATTTTACTTCATTTGCATGAAAGAAAATAGAAAGTTAGAAAAAAAATCTCATTTTCTCTCTCAAGCTCACTCTCTCTTTCGGCCCCCTTAGAGCCGCTAGGGTTGGGTGTTTCTTTGTGTTTTTCCAGCAAGTTTCTGCAAGAATTTGGAGTGCTTAAGCTCTAGGTAAGCTTTTGACTTTGTTTTCTTGAGTTTCTTGAATTGTAAGTAAGTGAAAGTTGCATGTTTTGAGGATTTGCTTGCTGTAGCTGCTGTTATTGTTTAGTGTTGTTATCTGAAGCTTAAATATGTTTAGTTATGTGGATTCAAATAGGTTTTGTTGATTGTTGGTTAGATTTAACCAAGTTTGAGTTTTGAACTCAAACTTGGAGCTTTAATGGTGGATTTTGATTCTGTACTTGGGTGGTTATTTTATTGCCTTAAAAATATTCTCTAGGTTGTATAGAACAGGTTTGGAAAGTTTGGATTGGATTGGGGTTGAATTGGTCGAGTTATGAAAATTTTGGTCATTCTTGCACTGAACCGGAATTCCGGTTCAGAGAGGCCTGTAGGAACCGGAATTCCGGTTGGCTTCCAGGAATTTTTCCCAGAACCGGAATTCCAGTTGGGGAACTGGTCTACTGGTTGGGCAATTTTGGGAACCCTAGTTTTTCCCATTTTTGTGTTATTTAGGGTATTGCCATGTTATTCATCGATAGGGAAACTTTTAGTTTTAAGTTTAAGTCCCCAGGAAGTGATTTAGCATGTCACTTATCAGTGTTGTGATTGATGTGATTTAGGAGCCTGTAATTCGTCGAGCAGATTGTTCCACTCAGGTTGACCGGCACACCTAAATTCGGAATCGAGGTAAGATTAGTATAACAGTATGCATATGTATTTACATGTTTAGCGTGCATGTTAGTAAGCCTTAGATTACATTAGATGTGTATATTGGCGTTCATGATATTTGACAGTATCACATCGGTACGGCTAGAGTATGACTAGCGTACCGAGTATAGGCTGATATTATGGTCAATAGCACCGTACTATTTGACAGTATCACATCGGTACGGCTAGAGTATGACTAGCGTACCGAGTATAGGCTGATATTATGGTCAATAGCACCGTACTATTTGACAGTATCACATCGGTACGGCTAGAGTATGACTAGCGTACCGAGTATAGGCTGATATTATGGTCAATAGTACTGTCGTACGAACGTTCTAGACTCAGTACCATGTGGGACACGGGGATTAGGGTTATGGTTAGGGGTATGGGTGTCTGATCATAATTCGGGATATATGTATGTTATATGATTTATGCTTTTCTTACTGAGTCTGTCAACTCACAGTGCTATGTTTATGTGTAGGTAAGGGCAAGGCTAAAGCTGAGGAGCCGTGAGGACGAGCAGATGAAGATTGTACATGTCGGGGCGGTTAGGCCTGGAGCGTACGATACTCGGGACATCAAGGCTTTTGTTGTTAGTCGTTGGGCGACAAATATTTTGTAAAGGAATAGAAATCTTTTGTAAACGGGATCCCGAAATATTTTGTATGTAATATTATAAATTTTTAATTAAATAAGCAAATTTTAATTAATCACTTTTTTCATTAACCTCGTTAATTAGCAACGAGCTGTACAACAAGTTTAAAATCACGTTAACACGCCTAGGCTAGTTAGGGCGTTACAAAAACTCTTTGACAATTGATCGCCGCCTTAGAGTTGGTATCGAGTAAATTGCATTGAGCCTATGAGACTGATCTCATCTTTATAATTTTGAAACTTAATATCTCATATTTTCTTTTCAAAATATAAAGTATTGTTGTTTGGTCAAGTTAACAACTAACCATTATGAAGCTTAGTTGCACTTTGTGAGTGTAACCCATTATTTCATATTTCATGACTTAACTTAGTAACGCTGTCTTATAAGGTCAGTGTCGCACTAAAATACATCATTTTCTCTTATCTTAGTCAAGAGATCAAGCTTGAACAATAGTATAGACAAATACCTTCTTTAGGGCTACGAAAAGAAAACCGTCTCAAGGACAGCCTATACTTTTTCGGTGTTGACCAATAATGGAGGTTGAAGGTTACATTGACATGAACTCTTTTTCCCACTCACTATTTTAGGTTAATTATTTATTTAATACATATTAACTACTTTAATAATTATGATTAATTTATTTATAATAAAATCCTTAAATTATAAATAAATTTCCTGTCATAATTATTAAATTTGAATTAATTCTTTAATTCATAATTTAAATTTATTTTAAATTAATAGGTTAATTTTAAATTACCAAGTTAATTATAAATTATTCTTAGTCAGTTTTTTATGCTCTCAGTTTCAAAAACGGTAAATAAATAATCACATAGGATAATTTTAATATATCATGTTTCTACCATGAGATGCATGATAATATAACTGTGTAGAATTTCTATATATGACATGTTATACACTAATGCATGAACATGTTATTAATCAACTATTAATGAATATTTATTTAAAAATAATAAATATACAATGATGATGAACGGGTAAAATATTTGATCTTTCTAATTTTACAATCTTTGAAAAAATTAGAAATTTAAATTACAAAACTAATCTCCATCACTGCAGGGGTAGTTTTGTAATTTTGTAGGATTTTCCTAAGCTTGAAAATTAATTAAATATTTTTAATTAATTACACTTAAATAAAATTTTATTTAAAACATCTTTTTAAACCCTTTAAATTAATTAAAATATTTAATTAATTTATTTTTAAATAAACCCTTTATTTAAGATAACTTTATTATCATATTAGTTTTGTCTTAAACTAATAACGTTTATTATTTTAATTGGGATCAAAACAACTTTTGTGTTAATATGATTATAGCTTTTGAGCTTGAATTTTAAATTTATAACCAACTTATATTTTTTTAATTCAAAATTAAATTTGAAAAAAATAAATATCCCACAAAATTATATTATTTTATCTTAATTATTTTAATAATAAAACACTTTTATTCTTTAAGTTAAAATAATTAAGAAAGTTACTAACTAGAATTTGAATTTCAACTTATAAGTAACCATAATGTTTAATTTGAATTTAAAACCGAATTTGAAAAATAAATATCCAAAACAATATTTAATTATTTTCATTAAAATAATAATATGAAAATTTATATTATATAGACACTACGTAAACTATATACAATATATAATATAATATAAATATATACCTAAACTAAAAGTACAAACATATGTATTTATTTTATTGGAGTTGGGTTTTTGGGGTTAAAGGTGAACTGACCACTATGGTCCACCATGGTCGGCGGTTCCGGAGAGCCACCATGGCTACGATGGCCATGGCTAGGCACCAAGTTTATTACATGAACGGGTCAAAAGGACCCAAGACCTGACTAGCTAGGTCCATATGTTCGCACAAACATGGAGGTGGAGCAAGGGGAGGATCAGACCTTCTAGTCCGTGGCTCACGGTGGCAACAAGAGGAGCCTGAAGAAATCGAAAATCTAGTCAGGTTCCTTCTCTGAGCACGAACAGCACCAGTCTCACAGGTCCAACACAACCAGTCTCACTAGTCCAAATGGACCCGGCTGGTTCTCCTTGTGTCTCAAGGGACTCATGTCCTACTTGTATGCATTGCATGCATGAACCTTCTTCATGTGGGCACGGTACCCGAAGCTACTTGGGTGGCTGTGCATGGTCGAGGATAAATCCTGAGCTCGCATGCATATGATTTTGGCGTGCATGCCTGGATTTCAAGATTAGAAACTGAGCGCACATGCTATGAATATTACATTATAAAATTTGTACATAAAAATAATTTCATTAAAATAAAATTACATAAAAAACTCTATGCCCCAGTATTGGCTTACATTATTTGTTAAGAAAAAATAATATAACAAAGCCTACACCTAATTTTTCTATATAATTAATGATTCATCACCCTCTCATACATCCACAATAATATTACCATTTATTCACATACATATCACACACACACATATATATATATAAATGCATAAAACTCACACAATATTTAATGTATATACATTCATGGAACTACTCTTGATACCAATTGTTAGTTTTATGGTACTAAATCAGGTACCTGGCAAAAGATTTTTATATTTGATTATCATTATACCATAGTCCCAAAGATCTCCAGATGTATAATCATTAAATCAAAATATAAATTACATGAAAGATATATATACCTCTAGAAGCCTATCATGGTATCTTTGATTCTTTTCGTAATTTGTATCCTTTCAGGTTGATTAGAAACTAACACTGTAGTATTCTAAATTGTTTCACCACACACAAAGAATAGTGTCGGCTATTAGTATAGAGTGTATAATTTGTTCTTGTTGAATTCTCAATACATGAGCAAGAATAGTTTGAGAGAGAAAAATAATTTTCCTTTCTCATGTTAATGTTGAATTCTATAGTGTAGAAGCATCATCTAATTTCTCAAATTAGGCTTTTATTTATGATAGTTAATTTCTTAATTAATTGAATCATATTTAATTATTTAAATAAATATCTATAACTGAATTCGGTTACTAGTATTTTTGATGAGGAAATCTCTCAACTACTTGAGAGAACATCTCACCTAACCTAGGGCCGTCTCAAATATTTTGGAGGCCATGTTCTAATTTTAAAAAGTAAGCCTCTAATAAAAAAATTACAATTTATAAATAATATTTTTAAATATCATCATGTTATGAAAATATATTTTACATAATTAAGCACCAAAAAATTTAAACAATTTTAATATTTCTAATAAAACTTCAAGCTAATATCAAATATTATGAAAAAAAAAATTAAAAGGAATTAACGAAAAACTTTTTTTTTTTATTTAGCATAACACATTAGCGGAAGATTGGGTTAAAAAAAAAAATCTAAGAAGTCATAATGTGCCTTTTTAATTTGTGGGCCCTGTGCTTTAGCACTTATTGCACAGCTAAATGGCCGACCCTGACCTAACTTTGAGAAAATATCTCAACCAACTTGAAATATTTTTAAACCACTTTTCAATTTAAATATTTATCCAATTGATTTAATTAATTAATTAATTAACTCAAAGAGACAAAACTAATAGGGACACCTTACTATAGGATAGGCGCCAACCTTGTCTTAATTAAGACAAGGACGGTGTCTTTTATATATCTTGATAACTTTTGTCTTGACAAATTTTGTCTTTTTTTCTATTTAATTAATTTAAAAAAATTATTTATTTATTGCAAAGATAAATAATTACTATTTTATCAGTTCAAAATAGATTTTTCCGAACAACATTACAACTCTTTTTTCCTACCCTTGACAATATTTTAAGGTGGCGATTAAGGGACTATAGACGTATAATTCTAAGCTCGAATAAATTAGATTTATTTATTGAGTCTCTTCAATCAAATAATATTTTTTTTTAATTCCATGATTACTCCACTATAAATATGGAGTTGAACTCTTATTAATTATAAAATTATATTTATTGAGTTTTACTACAGTGTCCATTGATATAATCAATTCCAGTAATTAGCTCTCCTTGTGTCGGTTCATAATTAATTTTAGTTAAATTACTTTTTTACCCTTCTAATTACTTCTTTATCATTTAGTACCATTAATTCACTAGTGAAAGTATAATTTAGATCTCATCTAAATTTACGCATTAGTTTCCAGTTCTATAATTAACACGTAAAGGGAACCAACATTTGTTCTGTTAGGAAAGTCATAATTTCATAATTGTAGGTCATGTTCCCAGTTATCCACATTATTAGATTTCGAAAACATAAGTTGTAAGAATCATCATCTATAAGAAACTTTGATGAGTAAATCAAAGAAACTAACAATATGAACAGTTCATGATTACTTAGGATTTAGGTCGATCTATTATTAATTATTGTTATGATATGAATTAGGACTTTATAGTAAACGACACGTTTGATAAAGATAACTTTACTCATATCGGTCATTGTCATATATACTCTTTATTATGTACAACACCTTCACTTAGATGTCATGCTACATCAGTAATTTGAATCGAGATTACTTGCACCGAAGAATAGACATCAGTGAACCGTACTAGCAACTATTAATTAAAGATTACTAAACTTTAATATGTTGCTGACTGTTTTATTCATGGCTAAGTGATCTTAATTCTCCGTACAGCTACAAGTCACAACCTCATATATGAATAAGAATTTTCCAATATTTATATATAAATTATTCAATATTTAATTTTAATAATTTAACATTTATGTATATATCAAAATGTTCAACTCTCATTTATAATCAGAAATATCTTTACAGACTTTTTAGGACATAAACCCTAACAATCTTTCACTTGCCGTAAAAGCAAATCGGGCATATCCTTTAATCCTATATTAATTATATGACCCATAAAAGATTTCACTGGTAGCGTCTTTACAAGCTTTTCAGGGCATAAACCCTAATAAGGGTCTCCTCTAGTAGGGACCAAGTGGTTGTCATCAACGGGATCTCCATGTCTCATAGACGCTGAGAAGGTCTTGACATCTTCAATTGTTAGTGAAATATTAAGGAATCAACGCAGTTTTGACCTTTATCATCCCCATAGACGGCGCCAAATGATGTTAATTATTGGAAAATCGCAAGTATATCAGAGAGTAAGAAGGTAGATGAAATCCAAGAGAAACTTAAGAAAAATTTGCAGAAGAATAATGGTAAAAAGTGAGTATCTTACATTATCAACTTAAGAGCTACGGTTACAAGGAATTTCCAACCCCTTTGAATGAAAGGTGAGACTCTACTTATAGGTGAGCTCTAATGGCTTAAGTTACATGTGGTCCCCATGGGGATAGCCAAGTACATGGTACATTGGTCAAATGGAAAAAATTAGAGTAGTGGCTGCAGGGTGATGCATGTAGCATATCGTTGGTCGGGTGTACCAGGTGTTGCAAGTGCATGGTGATCCCATTACTCACTCAGACCTTGTGTCCATGCTTTGTCTAACATCATGGATGAGCATGCAAATATGGTCCCCACTTAGTGGTCCAAGCATGGCAAACCTTGTACCATCTCTCTTGTCCAAGTTTGCTTTCTCATTGTTCGTATTTCCTTGCCAAAGATTAAGTGTCTAGACCTAAAGCCAACTTTTTGGATCGTTTGAGCACTACTAGGACGAAAGAGGCAGTAGTGTCATTTTTATTCAAGTATAAATCTATATCCATTTAAGTTTAATTAGTATATGTATATAATTCATAATAACATATATTCTTCATATGTAGAATTAAAATCATCAAATGGAGATAAAGTTTTTGCTCAAATATTCTTACAAACTTAATGATTATAGTGAAGTTTCAAATAGCAAAGATGATTTATATTAAGATTTACACATGCTATACACCATAACTGACCAAAGGAAACAAAAAAGAGTTATGGATCACGTGTTGAATTATATAAAAGAAATAGCTTTAAATTACTTTAATGTGTGGATTATTTATAGAATTTCGTCAACAATTTCAGTTATTGTTGGCGCCCATGTAGAAAACAATTTTTTCAAAACTGAGGTTGATCAAATCGGTTAACTATGTCACAAGAAAAATTAAGTGGTTCAACGTTATTTATTGAAAAAAATAATGGGAATCTTGATTACAAATTTATAGATTCTTGACTTATCTATATGGTTTTTTTTTTTCGCTTTATGTTTTTATATGTATCTTTTGGAAATTTTTGTATTTTTAAATGTATATTTATTTATTAAGGACCTCCAAATTTATATCGTCTTAGCCTTTATATATTTAGAACTAGTGACCCTATTTTCCATCTTTCATGGAAGAATTAGGAAGGAGAGAAGAAGAGAATAAAGTCAAGAGAAAGAGTAGATGTTTAGTTGAGACTTGTGAGATGGGTATACAAAGGTAAATCATTACCATATTTTTGAGATAGGGAGATTAATAATATGTAGGAAATTATAATATGCACATACAAACCTCACACACATAATAAGTAATTTCAACCAATCATGGATAGCACTTATATCAATTGTATATGAGTGTTTATTTTTATTATGGGGTGTCACTTCAAGCTTAGAAACTCAATTTTTTTTTGTTTTTCTAGTACGCAAAACAAGAAGAATAAGAATATATGACTGCATGGGCTAGCTACATATAGCTAACCAGCTCTTGACGCAATTACCTAAGATCTCCAAGTTTTGTTTAGTAGCTAGAATACAAAATTTCCAAAATAATATTAATTATATATATCACTATGTTATCTTTTTATTATATATATAAAATAAAAGTAATCAAACAAAAATGATGAGACTTCGTTGTCTTATGCTGTACAACAAAATTTTCCCAAAACTTATATTGACAGCCATAATAATTTTAATTATTAATTAATCACAAGCATAATTTATATATATAGCTATCTCAACATGGTGAGCATATCCTTTACATTAACTAAGCTTATTATACATATATGATCTATCAATATGGAGAAATATTGAAGGTAGGAATATTCTTATTCTTTCATTACAATTTCTTGTTAAACCTAGTAGTTAACGTTACACTATTCTACAAACCAATAGTTTCTTTAACATAATATACACATTATTTATAACGGGTTCATCATTATAAACTGTAATACAAATTAATACGTACCACGTACTAATCATCATCTCGATCAGTACGTAAGAAAAAGAAAAAGAAAAATGGGGATAGCAGTGCTTGATGCCCTAGACAACGCTCGTACACAATGGTACCACGTCACCGCCATAGTGATCGCCGGAATGGGCTTCTTCACCGACGCATACGATCTTTTTTGCATCTCAGCCGTCTCTAAACTCCTCGGCCGCCTTTACTATTTCGACCCCCAATCACCTAAGCCCGGAAAGCTTCCTACTAATGTTAACAATGCCGTGACAGGAGTAGCTCTTGTCGGAACCCTAGCCGGCCAACTCGTATTCGGGTGGCTCGGGGACAAACTAGGCCGCAAGAAAGTTTACGGAATCACCCTCATCATGATGGTCATTTGCGCCATTTGCTCTGGCCTCTCGTTTGGCTCGAGCTCACACTCCGTCATGGGAACCTTATGTTTCTTTAGGTTTTGGCTAGGGTTTGGCATAGGCGGAGATTACCCGCTCTCCGCCACAATCATGTCTGAATACGCCAATAAAAAGACTCGCGGCGCTTTCATAGCCGCGGTGTTTGCAATGCAAGGAGTTGGAATAATCTTCGCGGGGTTAGTTTCCATGATTTTTTCGCGCATTTTTCTAGCGGTGTATGCCGCTCCTCCCTACAACGAAGATAAGGTCTTCTCCCCACTCTTTTCAACTCAACCCGAAGCCGATTACTTATGGCGAATCGTGCTAATGATCGGAGCTTTACCGGCAATATTGACATACTATTGGCGTATGAAGATGCCGGAAACAGGAAGATACACAGCAATGATCGAAGGGAACGCAAAGCAAGCCGCAGCCGATATGGGACGAGTTTTGGAGATTGAAATTCATGATGAACAAGATAAGTTGGCTCAATACAAGGCTGCAAATAGCTACCCTTTAATGTCAATGGAGTTTTTACGTCGTCACGGGCTTCATTTATTAGGAACATCAACAACTTGGTTTTTACTAGACATAGCTTTCTACAGCCAAAACCTAACACAAAAAGACATTTTCCCAGCTATCCATTTGGTCAAATCTGATACTCATGTCAATGCTCTTAGAGAAGTGTTTGAAACAGCACGTGCCATGTTCGTTATAGCCTTGTGTGGAACCTTTCCCGGTTATTGGTTCACAGTTTTCTTAATCGAAAAACTTGGTCGTTTCAAAATCCAACTCGGAGGGTTCTTCATGATGTCAGTTTTCATGTTAATTATAGGTCTCAAATATGATTATCTTAAAAGTCATAATGGAACTTTGTTTGCAGTGTTGTACGGATTGACTTTCTTCTTTGCCAATTTTGGCCCCAACAGCACGACCTTTGTCTTGCCAGCTGAGCTGTTTCCCACACGTGTGAGGTCCACGTGTCATGCTATCAGTGCAGCTTCGGGTAAGGCGGGTGCTATTATTGGTGCTTTTGGTATTCAAACCTACACTTTGGATGGTGACACTAAGAAAATTCGAAAGACTATGTACATTTTGGCTGCAACCAACATGTTGGGATTTCTCTTCACGTTTTTAGTGTGTGAGACCAAAGGAAGGTCTTTGGAGGAGATTTCGGGTGAAGATGGCGGCGCCGCCGCCGAGGATACTGTCGGAGGAACTGTTTCCATGTCAAGGCAAGAAAGTACTCAAAGGGAAAAGGAGCAAATGTCTGCTTGAGATTATGATAATAATGAATTAATAATACAAGTAATATTATAATATATTTTGTGTCAATTAATAATAATGTTATAACTCTTTATTATAATTTCAATACGTACTTTGTTTAATGTTAATTTGATTATTAGCTGGAATTGATATCCTCTATATATATATTGTAGTTGACGAAGAGCGTGTGATGCTTGAAGTGTATGAAATAATAAATAAATAAGTAATCAATAATTTGTTACTTTAATTAAATATAGGACTTGGAACCGTATTAGGTCGTATTGTATTGTATTATATTAAATTGTATTTTATGCAATATTTTTATATAAAACTATATGTGGTATTAACTTTTATGGACACCTAAATATATAATATTTTAGTATAAATTAAAGTTTAACATAGTATTATATAAAAATATGATATATAATCCAATTCAATATAATACAATACAATACAATACGATCTAATACGACGTTCCAAACGAGCCCATAGTGCACTATTATGGGTATTAATCATTTATGAGTAATATTAAAAAAATTTGATTTTATACTTAATTTTTTTATCTAATTAAAAAAATCTTTCATTTTTATATTATATGAGTTGATGTTGTTCAATCAGTTGAAAAAAAAAATATTAAAAAAAAAGTTTTTCGACAAAAAAAAAATTAAAAAAAAAAGGTTAAGTTTGACTTAATTATATTTTTGATATTTTTTTAATTAAGTAGCGAAATTAAATATAGAAATTAAATTTCTCTTTTATTATTTACTATTTGATCAAAATCTAATGATTTAATATTTTTAAAATAATTAATATTTATAATTAAATTTATTTAATAACTATCAATTGGTAATAAATACCCATTGAAAAGTGTTTCTAATATATGTGTATTTGTTTTTAGGGAAAATACTAAGCTATCATAAACTAAGAATGTATGTCATTTACAATAGTTGAGTAATTTTGTGGAGGAAAATTCTCCATTCAAGAGCAAGTTCCATTCAACTCTAGAATAATGACCAACCATATTGATTGAATGTTCACATGAGTAACATTGATTCTAGAAAGAAATAATAGAATGTTAGAAATATCTACAATTAAATCATCAAAGAAAGAAGTTGCAAAAAGAAGTGCATTTAAAGCATTCAAAACCAATCAAGGCATCAATCTCGACATGGGAATTGGCTTTTGCAATTGTAGAACTTAATTTGGACTGTGGAAAATAGTTTTAGTCTCCTGAAGCAAGTGGATGCCATGGAACAGATGCTTGAACTAGCGGAGGAGATCTTGAAACAGAGCTATCATTCCGGTGATATAGCTTGAGCATCTAAAAATTTTGCAGGTAATTTGTTGTAAAAGAGACAAGTGTGCTTGTTGGTTTTGCAGTACCCCCATGTACTACATTGTTTCTCTCAGACCATATAGATCAAATAGTACAAATTATAAATTCCATATCAGCTTTGGTGTAAAGGGTTGAAAGGTGCATCAAGTAGTCACATCTATGCATAAAGTTGGCAAGTCTCAAGTTAAACACCAAATCTGAATGTCGCCAAATGAAACACGCATATTTACATCCAAACAGGACATGTCCTATGAATTCCCAATCTAAGAACAAAGAGAGCAGGTCGAGTCAGTAATTACTTTTTGTCTTACCAAAGAGATGGCAGCAAGGAGTGGATCATGGACTGACTTTTTATGGAAACTGCAAAGACTGAAAAAACTTCCACCAAGATGCATGCAAAAAGGAGGGAGGGCGCTGCAGCTTCAATAGATGCAGCTCTTGTCTCGGATCATGAGGAAGATAGGTAAGAAGGACGATTTCATGTTTCATGAGAGATGTAGCGACCTTGAACTGAATCATCTAAGCTTTGCTAATGATGTATTACTATTTTGCAATGGAGATTTCAAGAATATCTATTATATGTTGCAAGGATTAAAACTCTTCTCACACACCTTAGGATTGTTTCCTAACCCCTCCAAATCGGCAGTCTATTGTAGTAACATGTCGGATGTAGAAATTTAAAAAATCATTGATGTTTCTGGATTCCAGAGACAAGAGTTGCCTTTCAAATACCTTGGAGTGCCTATATGTCTGAAGCAAATCCCCTCAAATGATTGCAAGGTATTAGTTGAGAAGATGATGGTTAGAATCAAAACTTGGAGTACTAGAAATCTTTCTTTTGCTGGGCGGATTGTGCTCATCAACTCGGTGCTAATGGCTCTACATTCATATTGGTGTCAAGTCATGATCCTCCCAAAGAAAGTGAAATAGAATCTATTTGTTGCAGTTTCTTATGGAATGGACAGTATTCTCTAACAGGTGTTCCTGCGGTTGCTTGGGCATCTATTTGTCAATCCAAGGCCTCGGGTGGATTGGGTTTTAGGTGCATTTCAAAATGGAACAAGGCAACCTTGTTTAAATATGTTTGGACAGTGGCTAAGAAAGAAGATAATTTGTGGGTTAAGTGGGTTCACAACGTGTATGTAAAGGAGGAGAATTGGTGGACTTATCAACCTACGGCTCAAGCGAGTTGGTATTAGAGAAAACTTGTAATGGTCAAGGAAAAAATGAAGGACTTCAGGGATTTAAAACAAACACAATGTAAGTATGAGGTGACTACAGGTTACAAAGAATTGCATACACATTTGCCTAAGGTGGAGTGGAGCCATCTTGTTTGGAATAGACTCAATCTTCCTAAGCATAGTTTCATACTATGGCTTGCCATGCTTAAGAAGATGAAGACAAAGGAAAGATTGAAGAACTTTGGGGTGATAGACAATGATAATTGTCTATTTTGTAACAGTGGTAGTAGCGAGACCATTGAGTACTTATTTTTTGAGTGCCCATACTCAAAGGACTGCCTTGATCAAATCAAAAATTGGCTGCATTAGGGAACCACCTCAGTTTCCTTGATAAGTATCAGCAAGTGGATTAAAAAAGCAAAGTTTTCAAGGTTCAAAAAGCAGGTATTAGCGGCTGCTGTTGCAACGTTGGTTTATCTGATTTGGGGTGCCCGAAACAACATGTTTTGGAACCAAGTGATGGAAAATAGTGATATCATTGTATATAGAATATTAAAAGTGTAATCAAACATAGAATTACTTGTATTTGGCCAAAGATGTAACTAGTAGTGAGGAGTATTGGTTTAATACATTGAAAAGCTTATAGATGTAATAGGTCCTTTAAATTGGAGGATGCCATTAGGTTGTAAAAATTATTTCTTGGTATATAATACACTTGCTGATTTACTAAAAAAAAATAGATCTGGCTAAATTGTAGCCCGAACACCTGTTTGATCATGATGCCAAATCAGTGAGATCACTACAGCTAGGGAAAAAACTTAGAGGTAATGTCAAAATCCTCTCCACATCCAAAAGTGAGAAGAATTGTTCTAGTAGCTATATATACCATTGACATTCTGTAATGATTAAGTTGGCCACCACCCCATCAGGAAGTCCTAAAATACCTAAGAAGAATAAAAGAGTTGTGGCTGGGTATCCACAGGTCCATAAATACCACTTCTAATCGATCCCCCATCTCTAATTTTCCAACGAATCCCAGCTGTTAATAAATCTCGTCCCCATAAAATTCCTCACCATGTCAAAGAAGGCGAGTGCCCAAGTTTTGAGTATAGGAAAAAAGTATTTGAGAAGTAACGATTTTTTAACAACTTTTTTTATTAAGAAGAAAAGACTTCATTAATCGACAAAATACATACAAACACTAATCAAACCAACTCATCCAAACACGACTCCAGCTGGCAATAACAGCCTCAAATAACCAAACTAATTACAATGCAATCTCAATAAGCAATATCTCTCTTATTTAGACAATTTTCTATTATTTACTATTTGTAATCTATATTTTATAATAATCTTTAAATCATTTACAACTCTAAAAACTGATCTAGAATAACCATTAAAAATATACCTATTTCTATTGAGCTAAATATTATATATCACTGCTGCCAAAATGGTGATATTGAGCCGCTGAAACTAGGGGTGGGCAACATCCAATCCAATTCAATTGAACCGAATCGATCCTATCCAATCCAATTATAATTAGATTGGATTGGATATTAAAAATTGGATTCTAATTGAATTAGATCGGTTATTGGATGTCAATCTC
Organism: Cannabis sativa; assembly: GCF_029168945.1. Taxonomy (NCBI): domain Eukaryota; kingdom Viridiplantae; phylum Streptophyta; class Magnoliopsida; order Rosales; family Cannabaceae; genus Cannabis; species Cannabis sativa. The sequence continues at coordinate 5,959,617 of NC_083605.1, forward strand.
AAAATTCAATTAAAAATCGATCAAATCCAATATCATGTATATACATTAAAAAATTACTTATATTAATTTATATAATAAAAACTAATAAAAAAATATATTAATTATATATTTATTTACCTTTTCTTGTGAAATTTGTAACACTTAGTTGTTCTATGTATTTATTTTTATGATGTTTTGTTATATTTTATTACTTAAAAATATTATTATTTTAGCTATTTGAAACGTTTAGTTACATTACGCTTTTTTATGGAGTATTAAACTTAAAATCTAATGGTATTATGTAGTTTTTACGTATTTATTTTCATATTTTTAAGTTAATATTAAAAATTATGTGTGTAATTGGATATTTAGTTAAGAAAATCGATCTAATCCAATTAGTAATTAGATTGAATTGGATTGGATTTTGAGGTCTAATCAGATTGGATCGGATGATGATTTTTCAAAATTCAATTACTAATTGAATTGGATCGAATGAGGAAAAAAAAAGTTAGATTGGATCGGATGCCCACCACTAGCTGAAACTGATCCTTCCTTGTCCCAGTAACCTAGCCAGACCAGCCAGCAAGAACTATCAACCACCCTCTAACCCCATCCAAGCAAAGATAAAATCCAAGACTTTCTGAGATAAGACACATTATAAAATAGGTGCTCACGAGTCTCCACATCCTCCTCACACACAGGGCACATTAGAGAAGATGAGAAGATGAGAATTTATTACTTGCCAAAAGATAAACCTGTGTTTAGACACAGTTAATGAACTCCAAATAGTCTTGTAATAATTGACCTGGTTTTGGACCAACCTATTGTTTTATAACCAGCTGGTCTTAAATCGGCTAGATGTTCTCACTTTAAGGATCTTATAATGCAAGAATTTCTTCCTCATGTGACACAATTTACGCTAATACCAGATAGAATCTATTTTAAGATCACAAGACTTGAAGCTCACAATCTTTGCCCATTTGACCCAAAGAAGGTCTTATTTTGTTGAAATCGCCCATACATACTTAGCAAGAATAGATTAGTTCCATTTAACAACATTTTTAAATCTAAGGCCTCCATAAGCCTTCGGGAGGTACACTTTTTCCCAAGACGCAATGTGAATCTTACTCTTGTTTCCATTTGTACCCCAAAAAAAGTCTCTACAAAGCTTCTCAACCTCCTTGGTAATACTATGAGGAAGAACAAAGATGCTCATCCAATAATTTTGAAGGCCAAGTAAAACAGAGTGGATCAACTGAACATTTCTAGTAAATGATACGTGTCTACTCAATCAAGTATGTAATCTCTACTTTATCTTCTTGAAAATGATATCACAATCCTCAGCTTTCCATTTCATCAGCCTTAGAGGGACTCCCAAATATTTGAGGGGGAATGTGCCTTCAACCAACTGAAAATCTCTAAGTACAATTTACTTTTCCTTAGTGTTCATGTCTCCAAAATATATTTGGGATTTACTAGCATTTATGTGCAATCCTGTAACAGAGCTAAATTCATCAAGCACCTATCTAAGAGCCATAACCGAGAGTCTTGATTATTAATAATTTCTAATTTGGCCCCTCATCAAATCAAAAACTATCTAATTGGTATCCACATATTAAAATCATGACAATCATGCCCTTAAGTCATAAACTTTATTCCAAAATAGACCACATAAATTTAACTTATTTATTTGATGACCCAACACACATTTTATATATACAATTGTGACCCCAATTATTTCTAACAATCTCCCACTGGGTCACATATGTATACATATAAATGTGTTAACCTTATTGAGCTCATAACTTTGTCATCATAACCATAGGCATGTGCAATCTCGTCCATTAACTATATCAACATAGGATCAAAGCGATTTTCGTTGTATCAATCACAACTAAACCCATCAATGGTCACATATATCAACATAGCCAAATGACATAGATCAATCATGATAATGTGGTATGAAAATTACATGCATGGTGATCTATTCATGTCAATTTTCAATTGGTCCTACTTTACTTTATGGAGATCAAAACTTTAGCCTAAATGTACAAAGTGAAATAAACTGAATAACATAATTTCTGATCAGAAAAATATCCAAATACACATGTTTCATAAAACAAATAAAACACACTAAAGACAAACTCCCACTGAGTCTAGATATCCTCATAATCTAAAACACCCATACGAGCAGTGTGCTCATGAAAGACCTTGGGGGGCAAACCCTTAGTAAGGGGGTCTGCAATCATGGAGTTTGTACCTAAGTGTTCTATACAAATCTGTCCACTTTGTACCCTTTCTTTTACAACAAGAAACTTGATGTCAATGTATTTTGACTTCGTCGAGCTCCTATTATTGTTGGAATACAATACAGTTGACTTATTGTCACAATACAACTTAAGTGGTCTTTCAATTCCATCCACAATGCGCAACCCAGTGACAAAGTTTCTCAGCCATATACCATGGTTGGATGCCTCATAACATGCAACAAATTCTGCTGCCATGGTGGATGAAGCTATGAGTGTTTGTTTTGCACTCCTCCATGATATAGCTCCACCACCTAATCAGATATATGTAGCCCGAAGTAGATCTCCTACTATCTTGGCATCCCGCAAAGTTAGAGTCAGAGTATCCAATGATCTCAAAGTGATCTGACCTCCTATATGTGAGCATGTACTCTCTTGTTCTCTTCAAATATCTCATAACCTTTTCGGCTGCTTTCCAGTGATCAATTCCTGGATTGCTTAAGTATCTGCCTAACATTCCAACAATGTACGCTATATCCGGACGCGTACAAACTTGAGCATACATTAGACTCCCAACAGCCGAAGCATGGGGAATCTTTTGCATTTCTTGAATTTCAAGGCTTCCTTTAGGGCATTGTTTAAGACAAAATTTGTCTCCTTTAACGACAGGGGTATCACCTGGTCTACAATCTTGCATGCCAAACCGTTTGAGTACTTTATCGATATAGCTCCTTTGTGATAATCCAAGAATACCCCGAGAACGGTCTCGATGTATTTGAATTCCTAAGACAAAAGAGGCGTCACCAAGATCTTTCATCTCAAAATGCTTCGATAGAAATCTCTTGGTTTCGTGCAATAAGCCTATATCATTAGTGGCAAGCAATATGTCATCGACATATAGAACCAGAAATATACACTTACTCCCACTAAACTTATGATACACACAATCATCAACAGTGTTCATCTCAAAACCAAATAAGAGAACCACTTGATGAAATTTGTGGTACCATTGACGGGAAGCTTGCTTGAGTCCATAGATGGATTTTTTTAATTTGCAAACCATTTTCTTTGGGTCACCAACCACAAAGTTTTCTGGTTGCTCCATATAAATTGTCTCATCAATGTCGCCATTGAGAAATGCTGTTTTAACATCCATCTGATGTAACTCAAGATCAAAATGAGCAACAAGGGCCATTATTATCCTAAAAGAGTCTTTCGATGAAACCGGAGAGAAAGTCTCTTTATAATCAATGCCTTCTTTCTGAGTATAGCCTTTTGCTACAAGACGTGCCTTAAACCTCACCACATTACCATTTTCATCCCTCTTGGTTTTAAATATCCATTTACAACCAATTGGTTTTACACCTTCTGGTAATGGGACAACTTCCCAAACTTTATTGTCTTGCATAGACTTGTTCTCTTCATTCATGGCATCATTCCACTTTTGAGAGTTAGAACTTTTCATGGCCTGATGAAAGTTGATTGGATCATCTTCCATCATTCCAATGCCATCCTCATGTTCTTGAAGATACACTATGTATTCATCTGGATTAATAGCATTTCTTCTTTCTCTAGTGGATCGTCGCAAAGGCACTTATTCTTGAGGTTGTTGAGTTTGTACCTCTGGGGTTTGATTGACTATGTTTGGTTGCTCTTGATCTAAAACTTGATCAATATTAGGATTAGAATCCTGAACATTGTCAAAAGCAACTATTGGAATAGGAATCACTCATCTTCAAGAGAAGTGGGTGATTCTAAATTCTCCTAAAAAACAAAGTCTTTAACCGTATTTCTTCTCAATATCCTCAAAGAACTTTGCAGTTCCCGTTTTAAATATATTCTTTACTTTGGGATCATAAAACTTGAAACCCCTAGATCGTTCAGAATATCCAATAAAGTAGCTGCTCACAGTTTTAGGTTCCAGCTTCTTTTCATTTGGCCTATAAGGCCTAGCCTCAGCTGGACATCCCCAAATATGAAAGTGCTTAAGACTAGGCTTTCGCCCTGTCCAAAGCTCATAAGGTGTTTTTACAGCTGCTTTAGTTGGTACCCTATTCAAAATGTAGGCTGCTGTCTTAAGTGCCTCTCCCCAGAGTGATTCTGGTAAGGTTGAATGACTGATCATACTCCTTAATATATCTTTAAGAGTACGGTTTTGTCTTTCAGCAACACCATTCATGCTAGGAGATCCCGGCATAGTGTACTGTGGGACAATTCCACACTCCTCTAGATATCTGGCAAAAGGTCCTGGACGTTGTTCACCTGATCCGTCATATCTGCCATAGTACTCACCACCACGACCAGACCTGACTTGCTTTATTCTTTTGCTAAGTTGATTCTCAACTTCAGCCTTAAAAGATTTGAACACGTCCAACACTTGAGACTTTTCATGAAGTAGAAATAGGTACGCATATCTTGAGTAATCATCTATGAATGATACAAAATATCGTTGACCATTCCAAGAAGGTGTAGGAAATGGCCCACAAATATCTGTATGTATCAACTCTAAGACATCGGTAGCTCTTTTCGCACCCAATTTCTTTGTTTTGGTCTGTTTGCCTTTGATGCATTCAATACAAACATCAAAGTCTGAAAAATCAATTGAATCTAAAATTCCATCAGACACAAGTCGCTCAACTCTATTTCTAGAGATGTGACCTAACCGTTTGTGCCATAAGGAACTTGATTTTTCATTATCCATTTTACGCTTAGTACCACGTGATTCCACATTCAAGGTTTCATTATAAGAAGCAACGGTGTCAAGCAAATATAAGTTGTCATAAACCATAAGAGAACCAGTTCCAACAGTATTTGAATTAATAGATAAACTAAAGCAATTGTTTCCAAATGAACAACAATAACCCAATTTGTCCAAACAAGAAACAGAAACCAAATTCCGTCTAAAAGACGGTACAACAAAAGTATCTATTAAGTCCAAATAGTAACCAGTACTTAACAACAACCTAAAATGCCCTATTGCTTCCACATTTACCGACTTGCCATCTCCCACATAAATGCTTCTTTCAGCATCATTTGGCTTTCGGTAACTCAGGCAACCCTGCATAGAAACACTGATGTTAGTGGTAGCACCGGAATCTAACCACCAAGTGTTTCTAGGTACTGAAGCTAAATTTACCTCAGAACAGACCAAAGTAAGAAATGTACCTTTCTTTGCTCGCCATGCAATGTACTTAGCACATTCCTTCTTCATGTGTCCTTTCATGTTACAAAAGAAACAAGCATCACCATTGCTGGCTTGAGTTTGTTTCTTATGTGCAGAATCTTTATCCTTAGCAGCCTCATTCTTTCTTTTCTTGCCCTTATCCTTAGAGGTGCTTGCCAAGTGAACACTTTCAGTCTTCTCTTGCTTCAGTCTTTCTTCCTCTTAAACACAAAATGAAATGAGCTCATTAAGAGTCCATTTCTCCCTTTGGCAGTTATAACTGACCTTGAATTGACTGAATTGTGGAGGAAGAGAGATAAGCACTAAATGCACAAGCAAGTCATCCGAAAGCTCAAGCTTTAGTGCCTTTAACTTTGAAGCAAGGTGAGACATTTCCATAATATACTCCCTTATATTTTCCTTGCCCTTAAACTTCATGGAAATAAGTTTCTTTAAAAGAGTACTCGTTTCCGCCTTATCACTTTTTTGCAAAGCGCTTCTCAATTTCAGCAAGGAAAGTTGTGGCATCGGTGACCTCCTCGGACACCGCACCCCTAAAAGCCTCAGGTATGCCGCGCTTAATGATCATAAGACTCATGCAGTTTGAACGGTCCCACTTCTCATAAGTAATATTTATTAATAATTTCTAATTTGGCCCCTCATCAAATCAGAAACTATCTAATTGGTATCCACATATTAAAATCATGACAATCATGCCCTTAAGTCATAAACTTTATTCCAAAATAGACCACATAAATTTGACTTATTTATTTGATGACCCAACACACATTTTATATATACAATTGTGACCCCAATTATTTCTAATATTGATCCCTTACTAAACAAAATTAAATCATCTGCAAAGAAAAAGTTGATTATTTTAAGGCCTTTGCACATTGATGATACCTATAGGAAGAATTGATAGCTGCCATTTGAAGTCTTCTTGTGAGACACTCCATAATAAGCACACAGATAAGAGAAGAGATTGGGTCACCTTGTCTCAACCATTTCTCTCCTTTAAATTTGCCCTGCACTCTTCCATTCATAACTATCGAGTAAGAAGTTGCTCTCAGACACACCATAATTCACTGAATAAACTTCTGAAGAAAAATATAAGCAGCTAAAAAATCCTCCAAAAATCCCAACTGACAATGCATAAGCTTTGCTTATGTCAATTTTGATAGTGCAGCTTTTATAATTTTTCAGAATGTCTTGAAGGATCATCACATTGAGCGCTACGGATCTTCCTTGAATGAAGGCTCCTTGGTTTTGATTAATCAAACCAAAAGCTTAGAGCATAAAAACTTCAAAATACACTTGTAAATCGTGGAACAACGAGCGATAGGTCTATAATCCACAGCTCTAGAAGGATTCTCATGCTTAGGAATAAGAGAAATTAATATCGAATGGAGTTCAAGAGGCATAAAACCTTTATTGAAAAAATAATTGATAGCAGAGCAGAATTTTGCTCCTAATTCTGGCCAAAGTTTCTTGAAAAAGCCTGACTTTTTAACAACTTGTTGAGTAAAGAATTTGGGGCTTGCAAAATTTGCCATGATTGTTTTGCTAATGAGGCTTTTTAAATTTAATTTCGTGAGAGAATAAAAATTTGTCATCCTTAGAAAAATTAAAATTTTTAACATATATGTGGTGAATCCTCACCCTCAAAATAGGTTGTTACAGCGGTAACAATGTCCAAGAAACACAATTCAAAACTAAAACCAATCACAAAATCAAAACTTGAACTTAATTGAAGTTAAATGAAGAAAACTTAGCTCGATAATAAATGAATGAATGATGGATCTTTATTGAATAGGAATAGTCAGTAGTACACAATAGAATGACCCCAAGATTACAACTCAAGACAATAAAATATTACAAAGAAATGTCTCACATTGAGGAAATCACTTCAAGAGTGATACTCCCTTTACATCCCTCCACACACACTCACTATGATCTTGGACTCTCTCTCTCTCTCTCTCTCTCTCTCTCTCTCTCTCTCTCTCTCTCTCTCTCTAAGATGAATCTAAAGTATGAGCTTTGGAGATTAGAGATCAGAACTCAAAACTCAAAAATCCCTCTTTGAGAATAGATGAACCCCTATTTATAGTTGTTGATGGGGTCCCTATTAAGTTGGTATTAAAGCCAACTGTTATAATAGCAGCAGTTTTCTTCATATTCATCTGATGAGCATATAAATGGACATACTGACTTAACAGGTTAAGTGAGTTTAATCCCAAAAATTCCACCTGACTAGACTCACTTAAACTCTGATCTAAAAGAAATGAGTGAGGACATTAAATGTCCTGAATGCTCAACAAATTTAGACAGTGCCTAAACTTGCCTCTAGTTACACTTTTAGCTAGTGAAAATATCTGCAGGGTTATCATGTGTACTTATTTTTTTCACTTGCACCTTCTTGGATGACACAATATCCCGGATGAAGTGTAACTTGATATCAATGTGCTTTGACCTCTCATGAAACATTGGATTTTTCATGAGATGCAAAGCACTTTGATTGTCACAGTAAACTGTGATATCCTCAGATTTAAAACCTAACTCCTCTATTAACCCCTTAAGCCATATAGCCTCTTTGATGGCTTTTGTAGCATTCATGTATTTAGCTTCTGTAGATGACAAGGCTACTACTTTTTGTAATTTAGATTTCCAACACATGCAACTCCCAAGAGTAGTGAACACAAATCCTGTTAGGCTCCTTCTAGTGTCTAGGTTTATTGCAAAATCTGAGTCACAAAACCAGTGATTTTTTCCTTGTATTGGTTCTCCGTAACACAATACCAGTGTCCAGAGTATCTTTCAAGTACCTCATTATCCATTTTAGTGCTTCCCTATGTTCAGGGTCAGGGTCTGAAATGTATATGCTGACCACACTCATTGCATGAGTTAAGTCAGCTCTAGAACATACCATGGAGTACACGAGACTCCCAACACAACATGCATAGGGAACATTGTTCATCTTGGCTCTTTCTGCATCTATTTTTGGTGACTGAGAAGTAGACAACTTGAAGTGTTGAGCAAGTGGTGTTGCAACTGGTTTGCACTTGACCATGCCAAACTTGTTCAATAATTTTTGTAGGTACGCAGCTTGAGAAAGTATTATCAAACCAAGATTAGATCTCTTTATGTTTATCCCATGAATTCTCTTTACTTTGCCCAGATCTTTCATCTCAAACTCATCATTGAGTTTCATTTTTAGCTTGTCAATCTCTGACTGCGCTTTGCTAAAGATCAGTATATCATCAACATAGAGTAGCAAATAGGTTTGATTATTGAAATCTACACATGAGTCCTACTTGCTTTTAGTGTATCCAATATTCGGCATATAAGTGTCAAATCTTAAGTTCCATTGCCTAGGTAAAGAGACTTCTTGAGTAGACATACCTCATCTGGGTTCCCATTGTCAAAGCCCTCAAGTTGTTGCATATAGATTTCTTCTTCTAACTCACCATACAAGAAAGTTGTTCTTACATCCATCTGTTCAATCTCTAGGTCCATTCCTGCTGCCTTTGCCATCATGGCTTTGATTGAAGCTTGCTTAACCACTGGAAAAAAAATCTCATTGTAATCGATGCCTTCTTTTTGAGTGAATCCCTTGGTAACTAACTTTGCCTTGAATTTGGTAGGTTCATTCCTTGAACCTTCTTCATGCTTGAAAAGTCATTTACAACCTACCAACTTCTAAAACTCTGGGTTCTTTATAATAATCTAGGTTCTATTCTTCCTAAGAGACTGCATCTCTTCTTGGATGGCCTGCAGCCATGCTGCAGCATCTTTACTTCTCATAGCTTCTTGAAAGCTGGTGGGTTCTAAACTGTCAACCTCTTCTGTAATCATAAGAGTATATGCAATGAATTCAGCATAACCAAAACGATCATGGGCTTCTCTCTGTCTTCTCTCTCAATCTCTAGCTAATTGATAACTGCTTAGTTCCTGTTGATCTTTATTGTTTGCCCCTTCTGTTGCCTCAGTTCCATTTGGAACAACATTAGTTAATGCTCGAGCAACATGCTCCACCTCAATTTGGACATTCTCAACTGAACTAGCTTCACTATCTTTGTAAGTGCTCTTGGTTTTCATGGTCATTTCATCTTCCTTGAAAACTACATCTCTACTAATCAAACACTTCTTGAATCTAGGTTCTAAACACCACACTCTATCCCTTAACCCCTTTAGGGTAGCCTAGAAACATGCATCTCAATGCTCTAGGTTGCAACTTATCTTGTCTAACATGCACAAATGCAGTACATCCAAACACTTTCAAGTGATCTAAGTTTTGGGGTTTACCTGTCCGTAACTCTTGTGGGGTCTTGAAGTTGTTTGGCATAGATGGTGATCTATTGATTAGGTAACACACCAGAGATTTATAGTAGTTCACCCCTATGTCGCAATGGTAATGGGGCTATGTTTACTCTTACTTTTATTAATTAGATCTAACACACCAAATCTATGTTCTCAAAAGTGTGTGGACAATAATACAACAAAAGTGTAATGAGATTTTAGTCATCATTTTTTGGTTGTAGTATAATATGCCATTAGAGCAATAGAGAAGTAATATAGAGCTACTATACCCAAGTCTTCTTAAAAGGTGTTGTAAATTGTAAAATTTTTGTTACTTTTAATGAATCTCTAATTTCACCTAGTGACTTCTTTGAGAATTGGTGAAATCTAAATTAACTCTTGTTGGCATTAAACTCGTGTCTATTTTATTTATTACGGTTTTATTTAATTAAATTAATTTATCGTAGTTTTTTTTTTAATTTTACGATCTTCTTAGATTAGTTTACAAAAAACTGTGCCAAGAGTGTTATATTGTATGTGTGAGAAAAGGGTGTGTGTGAGAGAAAGGAGTGAATTGTGAAAAGAAAAATGAATGTGAGTTTGTAGTGTTATTGTGAGAGTATTGAGATTTAGATGGAGAGATTAAAATAGTGAGTATATAATTCTAAGTTATATGTAAAATATATATGTTTGGTAATTTTATCAAACGGAATTAAATTTCTCTGCTTAATATATTTTTTATTTTGATACCTTTAAGTATATTATTTTTCCCAACAATTATAATATTGTGATGTAGAAACCAATGCTTATATTAGGTTATCCTGAACTATAAATATATGTACATTATAGATCGATACGCATGAATTAATTAACTAGGGAGAGAGAGGTGTATGTTGTTGTCTTAATTGTATTGTACAAAAATCTTATTGTCCGTACTTTTTTTTATTTAAGCTTTTTTAGTATACATATATACACCTAGACTCTTGATATTGTAGTCAAAATATAATACATTATATACATAATTATATATATAGTTATAACGCACGGAGATTGGATAGGAAATATAGGCGAATATTTATAACTTGTATATATATCCGTATATATATATTGTCATTACAAACCCTAATCAGAAATAGTTCGTATCTTATAAGAATATCCCAAGTTCTATCCTCTCTTTAAACCTAGTTTAACTCGTCCTGATCAATTTTCATAAGTACTATATATTACCTACACAACGATGGCTACAAATTCCATGAAACGATCCCATAAATTTAATTTACCAAAATGGCCATAGCAGTACTCAGTGCCTTAGACAACGCTCGTACACAATGGTACCACGTCACAGCCATAGTCATCGCCGGAATGGGCTTCTTCACCGACGCATACGACCTCTTCTGCATCACAGCCGTCTCCAAACTCTTGGGCCGTCTTTACTATTTCAATCCCGATTCCGAAAAGCCCGGTAAGCTTCCTACTAATGTTAACAACGCCGTCACCGGTGTAGCTCTCATCGGAACCCTATCCGGTCAGCTCGTCTTCGGTTGGCTCGGTGACAAACTAGGCCGGAAGAAAGTTTACGGAATTACCCTCATCATGATGGTAATCTGTGCCATTTGTTCCGGTATCTCTTTCGGTCACAGTCCCGAAGGAGTGATCGGAAGCCTATGCTTTTTCCGATTTTGGTTAGGGTTTGGTATTGGCGGAGATTACCCGCTCTCCGCCACCATCATGTCAGAATACGCCAACAAGAAAACCCGAGGCGCTTTCATAGCCGCGGTTTTCGCCATGCAAGGCGTCGGGATAATCTTTGCCGGGCTAGTTTCCATGATAGTTTCGAAAATATTCCTTGTCTACAATGATGCTCCGCCCTACAACGGTGGCGAATTCGATCGCGTGTTTTCCACGCAACCCAACGCCGATTACATGTGGCGAATAGTATTGATGTTGGGAGCTCTTCCTGCTCTTCTAACATACTATTGGCGAATGAAGATGCCGGAAACAGCTCGTTACACGGCGTTGATCGTCGGAAACGGGAAGCAAGCCGCCATGGATATGGAACAAGTTTTGGATATCGAAATAGAAGCTGATCAAGCTCAATTGGCTCAACTCAAGGCTGCTAATAACTACAAATTATTCTCTATAGAGTTTTGGAATCGACATGGATTGAATTTGATAGGAACAAGTACAACTTGGTTCTTACTAGACATAGCTTTTTACAGCCAAAACTTAACCCAAAAAGACATTTTCCCAGCTATGGGTTTAGTCAACAAAGACGTTGACGTCAACGCCCTTAGAGAGGTGTTCGAAACATCACGTGCCATGTTCGTGATCGCCTTGGTTGGAACCTTTCCAGGTTACTGGTTCACAGTCTTCTTAATCGAAAAGCTTGGTCGTTTCATCATACAATTGGTTGGTTTCTTCATGATGTCGGTTTTCATGTTGATTATAGGAATCAAATACGAATATTTGAAAAACGACAACAAATGGTTGTTTGCCGTTTTATACGGTTTGACCTTTTTCTTCGCTAATTTCGGTCCCAACAGCACGACTTTCGTGCTGCCGGCTGAGCTTTTCCCGACACGGCTTAGATCCACGTGTCACGCGATAAGCGCAGCGTCGGGAAAAGCTGGGGCTATGGTGGGAGCTTTTGGGATTCAGAGCTATACTTTGAAGGGTTCGACGAGTACAATCAAGAGGGCGATGATGATATTGGCTGCGACGAATATGTTGGGATTTTTGTTCACTTTTTTAGTGACTGAAACTAAAGGAAGATCGTTGGAAGAGATTTCGGGTGAGGATGGGAGTGAGAATGGAACTGAGAATTATCATCATAAGACCACTTTCAATGCTGGAAGATTGTCTATTTCGTCCAGATCGGGAAGTACTGGTACTAGAACGAATTAATAATAACGACGCCGTTTTACAGTGATTAAAGTTAATTAAATTCCTAAAGTACCATCTTTATTGAGATATATATATACACACAGTTTACAAATGTATTAGAATAAAATAAGAGTATTTTATATATTTTTTATATACGTACAAGTAAGTCGATTGCTACGATGCCCTTCTTCTATGTGTGAGAGTTTATTATTAAGTAATGTCCAACAAATAAATATAAGTTCTAATTAATATATTATAAGTAATTGAGAAGTAATAGGGAATGGATTTTGTCTCTTTGTTATAAGAGAAGCACAATCATTTTGATGTTCTAAATGTTTTGTTTGATGTATTCTAGACTCAATTTATTCATTTACTATTTTGGCATTCAACGGTTAGATCAATTTTGTAACACTCTACTTAATTATAAACCACAATTAGTAACCGGTTTAGACCAGTAAAAAGATGAGAAATGTTATCTATATCTATATAAAAGTGTTAGTTTTTAAATACACTTTATTATTAAAAAAAAATATAAATTTAAATAATTTTTAAAAATTATTCTTAATATTCTTTTTTTAATTTTTTTTTCTCAAAATGAATTAACATAATCATTATTTATAATATATGATATATTTTATCTATAAAATTAAATTTTATTATTGCATATTTTATTAGTGACAAAAAATTTGAACAAGTTTGACCGAGTCTTTACAATTATAGTGATAAAAAATAAAAACATATCACTTTTTGTTTTGATGAATCAAGTATCTGTATTTCTCAAAAACGATTTATACAACCTAATAGCATTCTCCAAGTAAGAGAATCTAAATATTTATAAAACTTTACAAGGTATCAAACCATTCTTTCTCACTTTTAGTTGCTTTTTTTAGCCATATACATGTAATTCTTTTTTTTTTTTCACTATGTTTTTCACTTTTACAATTACAATCTCTACATTTGTATTAGAATTCTGCAAAAAAACATTGTTTCTTGTAGGCCATGTTTCGTAAACAAGAGCTGCTATGACAGCAACTAAAATTGACTTCTTTACCTTGCCCTCCTTAACCGCCTTATAATTCTTTCCAAGGTAGTAGTTGTCATTCCCCAATTAAGCCAAGATTTCACCTTATTTTCCAAGCAATCCAAAGAGAAAGAACACTTAAAAAATAAGTGAGGCACAGTCTCATCTTCAGTGTTGCAAATTAAGCATTTAGAGTTCTCAAGCTCTATATACTGCAACCTGTCTTTTGTTTTGATTCTATTAAGCATAGATAGCCATAGAATGAAACTATGCTTGGGAATATTTAACCTGTTCCAAACAATTGAATCCCAATCAACTTTATTAGCAATAGGCCAAATAGCCTTATATCCCTCTACCACTTTGTACCTGTCATTCTGTACCTAGGATACATCAAAATTGCTTGCTACCTTATCTTTTATGGCTACCAGCTTGCACCAATACCAGCTGGCTGTTGGAGTGGTCCTATAGGACCACCAATTTTCCTCCTTGGTGTACACATTATGCACCCATTTTACCCATAGGTTGTCTTCTTTTTTTGTAATGGCCCAAACATATTTGAACATGGCTGCTAGATTCTAATCTGAGATACTCCTGAAACCTAGACCTCCAGCCAATTTAGGTAGACAAGTGCACGTAATCAAGTAGTAAACTCACGCAGGTGAGGTCGAACCACAGGGAATTGAAGTGAATACCACTAAATTAGACTTATGATTCTATTTGGTAGATAAATAATTTTGATAGATTTTGACATAAAGAAAAACAAGAAAATTAAAGAAAGCAATAAAGGTGTTTAATCAAGGATGAGAAATTAGGGAAAAGAATCCTGTTGATTTAATTACCCAATTGTTAATGCTAATTACTATTCTCTTTCTTAATGTGAATGATAGATTATAAAAATTAACCTAACTTTTTTCAGATCTTTTAGGTCCTAAATCACATGTTATCTAATCATCTCTGAGATAGATTAACATATAATCAACATTAAGCAATAATCTAAATATCACAAAGGCTATGCAAATACTTTCGTTTCACATCAAAACCTATTTATCCAATTTTAGCATTCCCAATTCTCACTTTTCAGATTTTGAATTAGGATCATAGAACATGTAGAAGGTGATCAATCTTAAACATGTAATTAAACAAAAATATGGATAAATTCACAGTCAAGAAAGGAGAAATAGCAATATCATTAACCAAAAGTAATTTCAATCAACATTCATCATCTCCCTAAATAGGAGTTTAGTTCATAAAATCCATAATAACATCCATAATCAAAACTAAAACAGAAATTAACATAGAAATTAAGAGTTTAAGAAAGAACTAGTTGGTGATTGCATTCTGGATCGCCACCATTGCTTCCTCTGCCTCCTTCTTTCACTTTTGGGTCCAATTTCTGCCTCCCTCTTTCTAAAACACGAGCCCCTTAAATAGAAATTAGGGTTGCTACCTTTGAAAAAGTTAAAAATTGGCCAAAAATCACGTATTTCGCCTGGTCGCGACTACATAAAGCCTAGTCGCGACCATAGGCAAAATACAAAAATAAACTTGTTGTTTGGCCTCTTAGTCGCGACCATGGAAAGTGGTGGTCGCGACTACTGAAGCAAATTTGACAGATTCAGCATCTTTCAGTAAAATGTGCATAACTTTCACATACAAACTCCAAATGAGTTGATTCAAGATGTGTTGGAAAGAAGAAAGAGAAATCTAAAACTTCTATGTTTTGACTTTTTTGCAAAATCTGATCTGAACATAGTCAAATTTAAGCTTGAAGTTTCAGCTTTATTTTCTTGCAGAATTTTCTCTATTCTATAGATTGTTGTTTTCCGAAATTTGATCAATTTATACATTCCAAGCGTGAAACCTGAAACCAAAAGAAAAAAAAGCATAATTCTATTCCAAAAAGAATAACAAAGAAGGAACACAACTATAAAAAGTGACCGAAAACGTAGGCTAAAAATAGTCTAACAAATTCTCCTAAACTAGATTCTTACTCGCCCTCGAGTAAGACTAAGACTAACACTAAAAACTCGATTAACTAAGCTATCAGATAATTATATTACTGCTCGCTCATGTGAAATTTCTTTCAATTAACTAAACTAGATTTTCAATTCTAAAAACTCTAACAATTAATTAGGATGCTCATCTTATTGACTTAAGAACACAAAATGCAATGATTCATTTCTTAGAGCTCTTACAATGATATCTCTGAGTATATACTCTTAGATAAGTTTTTCGACCTTTTGCCCAGTGAGAATAGATCACTATTTATAGGGCTATAAGCTTTGAGGGAAAAGTTTTCCTTCTGTTTACAATGTCTATAATTGGTAAGATTACACATTAAATACAAAATACACTGATCAAGGGATTCAGACAACTTGTCATATCTCTGTGATATAATCCCAGAATTATAGGGATCGCCTCTGTGACTCACGATGCAAGTGTGCCAATCGCTAAGTGTTGGCACGCTGTTCGGACAGTCCACTGCCCGACTAAGAAGGCTTCGTCCGTGCAGATATATGCAATGCTTTGTTTGGCATATCTCTTTCGAGCAGATATGTGAAGTCGATTCGACGTGTCAGCAGTATGTGATGCCACATCAGAGTGTCAAAATTAGGATAACACTAAGTTTTTTAACTTTTTTCTTTTAATTCATATTCTTAAAAAATATACTTGTCAAATAAAAGTAAATTATATTTTAAATACTATGACAAAAAATTAAAATAAAACATTATATAAATTTTTTTAAAAAAATAAAAAATATATACATGAGTTAGAAAAAATTATAAAAATGAAATCAAAATAAGTATTGAAATTAACATAAAATAATATGATCTTGTATCTTTGTGGTGATTTTGGCTAATGATCTTCCAAGAAAATAAGACTTAAGGTTTTCTAATTTTTTCTCTTGATAAGGGAAGATGAGAATAGAATGGCTCTTGCTTATTGAGACCACTGCCACTATATAACCTAATAGGTCATTAATTATAGTATTTTTAATTTGGCCCAAAACATAGAAATATCTTTTAAAGTATCTACACATTTAGCTCATGACACTTTAATACATAATGACCCACAATTACTAAAATGATCACTTTATTTGGGTCAAACTTTATATGGCAATACACACAAATACATATGAGCCCACATTAGAGATTTTAATCCAACAATGCACTTAGGCTACATATATTTTCTTATAGTGTATAACCTTATTAGCGCTTAAACTTTGCTATCATAATTATAGGTATTTCAAAATAATCTCGTGTATTGATTATACTAACATAGGATTAAAGGTATTTTTCTCAATCATTTATTTATTTTTCACAAATACCACTTTTTGTAATTTTAATTCTATAAATACCAAAATTATTTATTTAATAATTAAAACTAATTATCAAATAAAATTGTCATTTATATTATTTATTAATTAGACTCAATAAAGTCTCTCAATTAATAACTAAACCCTAAAATTCTATTTCTTCACAATCAAGCCATATCTTAGTGAAAAATTCATAACCTAGACATAGTCTAATTTTAGAATTATAATTGATTAATTAAAATCAATTAACTGAGTCTTACAAGAAGTTTGTCTCAACTAGTATGGGGACCATGAGCTATATAATCGAGCTTCCAATAAGCAAATCTAGAATTTACCAAGTAAATTCTCTAACATATTAATTCATCCTTGCACCACTATAGATTTAGAATTACATTCTCAATTATATAAAACGCTCTATATGTTCCACGATATAGATACGCTGTGAGATTATCCATTTGTTATCATCATAATAACCAATGATCCTCTATAGATGATCTACACTGAGTATGGACTAATTTACCGTTACACCCTTCAATGTATTTTATCCTTAAAATACTTAGCTACTTATAAATGATAACCCAGTGAACTAATATAATCACTAAAATGAGTACTCAACTATTTATCTCTGTTAAACCAAGCTCAAAGGAAATCATCGTTTGACTTCTATATCCAGATAGAAGCTATAGATTCCGTATCTATGAACGCTCCCACTCAATTGAACTACCATGTCCTTAACCTATATGTCACGAGAAGAACCATTTGGTCGACTTTAATGAACAGGTTTAAGAACACAAATAATGCAACTGAACTAGAACCTAACCATTTCAGGATTAAGATCACTTGATCTAAGATCAACTAGGTGATATTGAATTAAATAGATATTACGGTAAGTTTATCATATCTGATTCAAGTTCAATATCGGTCCCTTCCGATGCATACTCCATACATCCAACCCAAGCTTACTTTAACCAATGCCCTAGAAAAGACATAACACTTATCCAAGGTACAAGTAAACTTCATTGTAGATTATCATATCAGTTAAATACTGTGTACTGATAAATCATAGGAATACATTTAATCACACAATCTTGATTACTTTCCACTGTGTTGACGACACAATAAACAAGAATATCAATGTGATAAGGATTTGGATGAATTTATAAATTAAATGAACAAATAAGTGATCACATGAACCAAATAACACACTAAATAAGTAATAAAAATAAATCTGTTTCTTTATTGATAATTGAATAGAAAAGATTATATTATAATAGAATTTTATTTAAGCACAAAACCCAACATTAAGTCCCGGTGCCTGAGCACGAGTATTATTGCCTTGTGGGATCCTCCTTTACGAATTGGTTGGGTGACCTTGCTCTGGGGTTTGGTCAACCCTTCTCTTCCGAAGGATAACATTTTCTCTCCTTCTGTTACTTACAAAGGTAAACCCCGTAGGTTGTGATGGATTGGTCTTCTTCTAGGGATCGTCAACTATGGCTTTCCCCTTCTCATTCATTGGTATTGACAGTCCAACTCCCAGATGATTGTACTTTCTAGTAGCCACTGACAGATTGGTATTGATTTGAACTCCAGGGGTAAGTTTTGATTGGTGGGAGGAACCTCTGGGTTGAGACCTCATGTTACAATCAAGGTTTGAAAATAAATGAGGGTTTCTTGTATTTGGCAAATGCCTCTTTTTACTTTGCCATCTTATCCTCATGGTTTAGGACCGATTTCTTTAAGCGTGTTACTTATGGGTCTTCAGAGAGATCCTCTATGTTTTCTAGGTCATAGTCCTCCTCCTCTTCCTCGTCATAATCACCTTCTTTTTCATTTTCATAATATTAGTCTAGCGCCTTCTCCGTTAGGATTTTCTCCATGAAGTTCTTCAAGCTAGTTGATGTTTTTGAAGGGGTCACCACCCACCACTGACGCCTCTACTCCCCGCATGGTCGTCGGCTAAAAATAGAGGATTCAGAGCATCAACAATGGGATTTTCATTGACATTCTGAGTGGTTTGGCTATTCGACTGCACAATCGTATTTCTTGTGCCAACTATTATTGTAGATGACAAACAATGGTGAGAAGTTTTCTTCAGCTATCAATGAAAGCACCAAATTTTTTACAAAGTTATTTAGAAACTAATAATTAAAAGAGATTAAGCTAAAGAAAATTAGAATAAAGAGAGAATAACACACGATTTTTATGTGGTTGAGGTATTAATGAGTCTTAGTCCACAATGCAGTTTTATAAGCTCTTAGCCATGGATTTTTTTACAGCTTAAATGTACATTTTTTTTATTGTGAACCCCATGCATGGAGGAGAAAATGTCATATTTATAAGAAACCATGCTTATTGGCTCAGATGGATTTAGGCCGTACTAGGTTTTTTATAGGATAAAGTCCATTGATGGGGTAAAATACATAAATTTAACATTCTTGTAAGCTATTGGACTGGGTAAGTGAAGCCCAATTCCAAAAAGCAGTCTATCATACCATGCATGGTACTGTTGACAATGACAGTAAGTGTCGTGCGCTGTTGTAGTGAAGGAGAATGTGAGAGTGGTGGCGCATTGCACAAAAAAGGTAACCACCTTTTTATCATGAGCCTTTCTAAAATTTGGCAAAGGGGACATGTTGCCAGATTCCTCGGAATTGTGTTAGAGACGTACCATATAAGCAACCTCCCGAATAAAAGACTATCCCAAATACTTTTTCAACTTCCGTTCCTGAATGACCCTTGAGGGTATCCTCCTTGAGTTCCAGTGTTTCTTAAATCTTAGGTAAATAAGTGGGGATGAACCATTTCTCTAAGAACACCATGTATTTGGAAGGTGGAGTAGGATCTAAACATGCTGTTCCGATTTACTTTCACTTAGGAGATGGATTGTTTTGTTTGTCTAACTGGACCAGGTATTTGAGTCCATACTTGATGGGCTTCTATGAATGATGACGTGACATTATTTCGAAAATACAGATTAAAGTAAGGAAAAGATTGAAGAATATTTAATAAAATAAATCATAAATATTATGTGGGTGGAATATAAATGGCTATAAAATAAGTGATGATAATAATAATAAGTGATATAGGTCTATAGGATAAAAGCCTTAAAATAACTATTTCAATTAAAATTCAGCAAAACATTGCTTTCAAAAAAAAAAAAAAAACACAAATCAGCCATAAAAAATACTAATTCAATTAAATTTCTCAGTTGAGTTTTATTTTAGTGGCTAACAGTGATTTTTGGCTAGAAGATAAAAAATAAAATTATATTAAAAAGAAAGAAAAAGAAAATGAACAGTGACGTGTCACGTTGTCGGAGACTGGGCACACGCCATGTATTTTCATTTTCTTTTCTTTTTTATTTATTTATTTATTTTGAAGGAATTGGCAGTGAGTGGGAAAAAGAAAACAAAAGAAAGAAAGCCCTAGAAAAGAAAAGAAAAGAAAATAACGAAAGAGAAAATTTCTCAAATGAAATGGGAAATGGAGATTGACGAAATCGAAGCTGTCCTGGAGAAGATCTGGGACTTACACGATAAGCTTAGCGACGCCATTCACTCCATCTCTCGAACTCACTTCCTCAACTCCATTCAAACTCACAGAAACTCCGACACGAAGAAACCCTCTGCTGCCTCCCCCAACGACGCCCTTCCCGGTCACCGAGGTTTTGTTTTCGTCAAGGACTTTCGTTTCCACCACGATGACGATTCCGCTATTCGGGAAGCCAAGAGTCTCAATGCCATTCGAACCGCACTCGAGAACCTCGAGGAACAGCTCGAAATTCTCCATGTGAGTTCTCCTTTTTTTAGTTTCTTTTGGTTTTTTGTTTGTCTTCTAAGAAAATCGCATGAAATGATAGTATAAATGTGTGGTTTCGCTGTTTTTGTTTAATTTCTCTTCGGTTGATAAAGAAATTGAGCATGGAATAGGTAGACTCTGATATGGTTTGCAATTTGTGTTTACATATCTGTGGAATTCTTCAAAATTTAGTACAGAGGACATGAGTTTGTAATCACGCAAGCTAAAGCTTCACTTTAAAGCAACTAATCTGTATCGGCTATAGGAAGACTCTGTTTTTAGGTTTGAAGATTGCAAGTGTTGAAGTTTCAGTGGCACAATTGATTTTGTCATAAACATTTGTGAAATTAAACAATTGAGGGAATCCATGATTATATATAGAAGAAGAAGAAAGTACTTATTTATCTAAATCAGTGATAATGAGGGAACTCAGAAACCTCAAAATGCCACATTTTCGGTGTAGTTTTAATGGTTTCAAGAGTTGAAAACATCTTATGAGAACTACAGATTACTTTTGTTTTATGTTTTAAACATGTTAGCTTTGTTGGCATGAGGATGATAAATCTTGTTGTTCTGTCATCCTTGAGGGTGGTTAGAGACTTAGAGAAGCAAGGTATCACATTTAAGATTCTCATTTCTCAACTAGGGCAAAATCTAAAGTTCAATTCCCGGCTTCATGCGGGGCAGTTTGAGATAGGACTGTCAAACTTTGATTCTTTTAATTAAAAGAGGAAGGAAAAGTCTTCCCATTTTGTTTGTGCTTGAATTAAAAAATATTAGTTGATAGATCAAGTGAGAATATTGATGGCAAGGATTATCAAACTGGACTTCTTTCTGCAATTTCTTGGAGGCAGGAATGAAATCCAGAGAAAACAGAGACCATCACTCACACATTTGAACACAGTAGGTTAAATATGGAATAGTATTGCTAATATTGGAACAACACACAGATAACACCCAGGTTCTTCGAGGGACCTGGAAACCTCTCTAGAAAACAGAGCTCACCATCACTCACACATCTGATACCCCTTTCTTCACCCCACCCCACCTGACAATTATATAATTATAATTTAACAACCAAAATCACCCCTGCTAACATTCCAGCCATTCTACACATAATAACAGCATGATGGTTGCGGCTCAATGTAACCCTTAATTCAATTCAGTTAAGGTCTGCTACACATGTTCTAATGTGTGCTCATTTCATTTGCACAAAGTTCCTAAGACCAAGAGCCAAAAGCTCATGAGAAAATGCTACTTCTGAGTTTTATTATGCACTTCCTTTATGCCTTTAAAGCTCTCTTGCATTTTGAAAAATTCATGCTATATCTAGCATTTTCCCCACTAAGCTCATTTTCTTTAATCCGATCTTCAGACTGTACAGGCACAGCAACGAGTTGAGAGAGATGCTGCCCTTGCACAGTTAGAGCAAAGCCGTATTGTTCTTGCAATGAGACTGGCTGAACACCATGGAAAGAAGTACAAAGTTATTGAAGAAGCTCTTGCTTTCGTGGGAGATGTCCAAGAAGCTAATCAATTTGTCTCTCCCGAAAAACATTATGGTTCTCCATTCAGTCCATCCGGTGAGAAGTTGGAAAGCCATGAAAGAAAGAGGTCTAACCTCTTGTATAACTTCTTCATTTCAAGTTTTAATTTAGTGAAGAAAACCCTTAAATTGGAGTGTTTCGGTGGTATTTTGGGAAACACAGCGCTGGTTGCAATTAGCATGATTGCATTGCTGCAAATGCAACAAGTAGCACACAGGGAAGACAATCAGAAGCATGAAGATATTGTCCACCGAAGGGTGAGAAAAGCATCCCGACTCCAAGCTTCCCCGTCACACGATAGTTTGAGCAACTTGGATGTTCTATTGGCTAGGGGTTAAAGTGATTGTAGTACCTGCTTTAGTCAAATATATCATGACAATAGCAAGACCCCATAAAGAAGAAGAAAAAGTTTTGTACGTTGCATTTATATTTTTTAACACGAGAGTTAAAAAGAGCAATTGATGCATCATTCGAGAATGCTTATCAAGCCTTATATTTTTCTTTTATTAGTGTTTCTTTAGGTTTTCCTTATACAGGAAAAAGAGTCTTGTTGCTTGTTTTCTTGAAGTATACAGATTATTAACCTCTTTTCCTATTGTCACTCGAAGCTTAATCTGTATATAACAAGGGCTGATTGATCCTATCTGTTTGTGAATTGATCTACATTCCTTATCAATTTTACACTAGTGTGATATTATTTATTTATTATTTTTTTTTTGTTACACTAGTGTGATATTATTAATCTTGCTTCAACCTTATAATATGGGTAAACATATGGAAATTTGCATTTTTATGGTTCTTTTGGTTAAAGTTATAGAAAAAGTTGTTTCTTATGGTAACAGTTTCAAAAAACATATCTTATGGGAAAAAGAAAAAAATAGTTTTCCACTCATTTTGAAAAAAAAAAAAAAATCATTAAAAACAAGAAAGAGAGATATGTTAGATCAAAAATCGAAACTGGGTTCAGGAGTGTAGGGTAATAGCTTTCCAAGCCCAGTGTAATGCTGAGAATAGGATAGGCTTTGAACAATATTTTTTCTCTGAATAATTACACCACGAAATTTCTAATTTTTTTTACTTTTATATTTTTATATTGTGGGGCGAAATTTTTTTAAAAAACATATTGTGTACTATGTTAAGTTTTCACTGTTGTTCTACAATTATTTTTATAGTTGTTCTACTGCTGTTTAGTTGTTTTGTTTTGTGTGTCACTGTTGTTTTATAAAAATACAGTATTTTTAAAAAAAATTCCGTATTGTTTGTAAAAATTAACCTAAATTCTAGTATTTTTGTAAATTTTCCTTTTTTTTCTTAGCTTTTGGTTGGACTTGGGTATAAAAGTGATAGTTTTGAAATAGTGTTATTTCTTTCTTTCTTTAATTCTTTTATAACTGGGATTTACACCTAACCAATAAAAACAAAAAACCAAATTCAACTTTTTGAAATGTATTCAAACAAATTATTAATTTTAGTATTAAACAGAGTTTTCTATGAACATTTATGAATTTAATTGATAAAATGGATTTTGATTTAATTTTCTTTAATATATATATATATATTATATATATATTATATTTACAGACTGATCTACTTTTATATGTGTTTTTTCTGATTATATTCTTCATGAAAATAATATATAAACAAAGTATAACATTATTGCCAAAATGATGTAAAAAACAACATTCCAAAGAAAATTTCCAATTCTTGAAGAAGTAATGCAGATATGTATTTTTGTAATATTTCTCATTTTGGGTATTTATTAAAAAATTCTTTAATTTCATTCATTTTAAAGTTGTAGTTTAAATATATTTTAACAATTAAAATATTATTTTTAAAAACTTTTATTTGTTTTCTTAATTAGCTGATTTATGAAATAAGAGTGTATTTTTATCACCTCCAACCATATTTCATATTTCATTTTTATAGTCTTAATTAAACCTATGAATACAACATTGGGTTCCGAAAATTAATTTGTTAATTTTTGAATGGAAGTAGATAACTT
Source organism: Cannabis sativa (assembly GCF_029168945.1). Classification (NCBI taxonomy): domain Eukaryota; kingdom Viridiplantae; phylum Streptophyta; class Magnoliopsida; order Rosales; family Cannabaceae; genus Cannabis; species Cannabis sativa. Next base: position 5,983,874 of record NC_083605.1, read on the forward strand.
CATTAAGATAGAAAAGCCAAATTGGCAATTATAGCGGTGTTAATAGCATTAGGAACATTGCTACTAACAAAAGTACAATCTGACCAATAACAAGCACCGCGAGCCAGACAATGAGCAGTATTGTTAGCAGATCGCTTAACATAACAGACATAAACATATTTGACCAAAGAATTAAGCAAATTAAGACAGTCAATAATAATAGAACCAAAAACAGATTGCATTTCAACATTACGATCAAGGGCTTGAACCACCAACAGTGAATCTGTTAATTAAAGTACTTGGTAAACAGATAATGAGATAACATAGGTTCAAAAAACTCAAGAATAAACTAAATAATATTTTCAAAATCAAGTATACTTAATTAAAACGAATAGTATTTTTGAAATAGTAAGAAAAACAAAATAATATTTTTCAAATAAGAATATGCTGTACAAATTTTTATTGCAATTACCTTAAATTTTGTTTGTAAGTTGCAACTACTCAACACATTTTTAACATAATTTTAATTAAGAACACTATAGTGGAGTTATTAATCTACGAACTACATCAAATGGTGCTTATATATTAATTAGACTCAGACAGAGTGACATTGTCATGAATTATTTGTTAGTGTTATTTTTCATTTTAGGGCTTCTCTTAAAATTTTAGACTATACTTTTCAGTTTTGAGTTATTTGTAAAACTATAAAAAAAAAAGTACTACTAAAAGAAATAAGCAAAAATGTAACATCATTTCATTATTTGTGACAATATTACAATAATAAAATGTCATGGGTTAGCATTTTTCTTTTATATATATAATATAAGAAGTTATTTCGTTATTATTTGTGGCTAAAAAGTCAAAAATAGCAACTAGAGAAGTTATTTTTAACAGAAGGTTTTATGTTAGTTGATCTATAATAATTGTTTACTCCATTTATGACCACCATGCTTTTTTTTTAGCAGAAAAAGGAAACTTAGTTAATAGAGTTTTTAATAATTGAAGACATGGTGGGTTTGGAGGGAAAGAATATGTAAGAATTGTATAAACCAATGAAGTTAATATTACAAATATTCATGAATATAGAGTCCCTAGCTAGTGTATAGCAAGACAATGTAAAATATAGGTATAATTGTATGTTATAAAATTTCACAACAAAACAGTAAATATGCAACAAAATAATTCAAAATTAAATACGTGTCTTGATAATAAATCCACTTTTACATTAATTCCGTATTAAGGAGTCACTCACTACAATATAGCCTCATGTGATAAATTAATTAATATTAGAAAAGTTATCTACATTAATGTAGTAAAATCAACAATGTGACCAATGCTAGGACACACATAGTAACCTATAGCTAGGTACTAGAAAAAATATATTAAGACAGAAAAATATATAAAATAATAGTATTAACTCCTGTTAAAGATTGGATTAAACTGAACTGTGATATCAGAGTGGGTTAGATAGCATGTGTGCTGCAATTGTGGCTAGGAATCACTTGGGCAGAGTAATTCAAATTCATACGGATTCTCTGATGCATTGTGTGGAGAAGCTACGGTCTGCTGCTCGGCTATTTCGGTGACACTGGACATTGGTGCCAAATTTGTTATTGTGGAGAACGACTCGAGTGTAGTGATCAAGGCGCTTAGTGGGAAGGATCCTCATTGAGCTCTTGAAAATTATCGCTTTTTTTTTTTTTTGTATTAGTTCTTCTCTTTCGTTTTTCAGTTGTAATTTTTTTTATGTCAATAGAACATGTAATTTTGCGGCTCATAACGTGGCCAAGTGGGCTTTTGCTCATTTGAGATTTGGTGATATCTCGGTCTCTTCTATCCCGAAGAACCTTCTATGTAATGACCATGATATCTAATTATTTTTTTCTTAATAAAAAGAAAACCCTAAAAAGTTACTCAATGGTTGTATATATCTATTTTGGTAACTTTGGATGGGTAGATCTTATCAAGTTGGTTTCAACTTAACTTTTTTTTCTTGAAATCTAATAAATACAAGCAGAAAAGTACTAAAGCAGACAGATAGGATAGTAAAAACACTACATCCTATTTAGTAGTGACTATACAAATCACACCTTATTACTTTACGTGGGATTCCACCACACATGATATATAGTTAGTTGTTATTATTATTATTATTATTATTATTATTATTATTATTTGTTCATACACACACAGAGAGATTTGAAGTCGTAGTCACACGAGTAAAAGTAGTATTTTGCATTTTTATAGCCAAATAAGTTTGAATGGAAATCCAGTCAAATAATAATAACCCACAAAAGGAGCAGTGCAAATATGGGGGCCAAAATCCCATATAAACTAGGGAAATTCTTTTTGCTTTCCCATGATATATAATCACAACACGTCTCAATCGGTCAGTTTTCACTGCACCTGACATCTATATAATGTAAATAAATAAATACATGTCACATCAAACTAATTATATATATGGTACTCTGTTCAAAAAAAATTTATATATATGGTACTACTCTCTTTAACACCAAATAATTACGATTACCAGTAAATTAACTAAAGTAATTATTAAGGTCAAATTGCTTAAGTAGATATTAGCATTAAGAGGATATAATGCCAAATTACAAAACTACAATATGACCTAAGAAATGTCGGAAAGTTGTTATTACTTTTTTGGCTCTGCTTTTAATAAAATAAAAATTAGAGACAAAACCCAAAATCTCTATTATTATTAGCCTCATAATCCGATTATCTGTTGGGAAAAAACAAAAGGTTTTCCCTTTTGACTTGATCTCTATTGGTGCATGAATGATATAAACAACCAATAAAAATCAATACAAGTTGATATCTCTTCTTTGGAAGAAATGAGAATTGAGAAGACAATTAATTAAAGATAAAAACATCCTTTCTTAATTTTACCCTAACTTTTATCTAAAAAGTAGGTTATTAGAGATTTTTGTGTTTAAACTAAAGAATGTCAACTAAACATGGTGTAGGTCCTTCACACTCTCCCTACTAGTTTAATTGATAATTTTACCATTTTAAAAAAATAATAATAAAGTATATATGTAAGTATATGTTTATAAATTATATTCCACAGGTTGTATATTTTTAATTAAATACTATACTTTTTCTGCCGTGTTTATGGGGCGTGTGTATATTATATACAACTTTTATTATATATTAATGTAGGCATATTATTAATATAAATATCTTAGCTATGATTTTGTATGTATAATTAAAAGGCAACATATGAGAAAAAGTTTTATATTAAATGTATTAATTTGTCTTTTGTTCAAATTATTTGTATTATATATGAATTGTTCTCATCATTTTCATAATTCATATACATAATATATATTATATAAATACATGTGAAAAGCATTAATATTGAAAATGGGAACTTTTTTTTTTAAGTGTATTGAAAATGGGATTTGTTTCTATATATCCTTTATTGTCTTTCTCATTTAGACTTTGATCTTTCACATACACAAAAGATAAAAGGCATTACCAATTAGCATGCATAATATGAGTACACATCACTCTATAATTTACTGTATTTATATCCCTTTACACTTTAAGCTTTTGTTTTTTTAATGGTAAAATGGAATTTTTATTAATACATAAACCAGATTTAGTTTATTATATGTAAATATATATTGCTAAATCAAAAAAAAAAAAAAAAAAAACTAATTATGTCTATGTTATTTACAATAAGTAATACAAAGATTTTATCAACATCTTCAATTAAATAATTTATAAGCTCTCAACTGTGAAATATCAAAATAATATAAGAAAAAATTAAATTTAAATCTTGAATGAACATGTGACAGATGACACTTATCAATAATAATTAGCAAAGATATAATAAAAATAGATAAAAGAGACATCATTTATTCAAACTATAGAATAAAGGAGAAAAAGTACTTAATCAACATCAAGGACCCCTAATGAAAGATCAATCTATAGAATAAGGGGTTAAAATCAGTGACGACAGACTAAGGAAAACCTAGAGAAAAACCCTAGGCAACTTTCTACCAGCTTTTTTATGTGTTTTTATAAAAAGATTACTTAGTACTTAAAATATACACACAATAAATTGGCACCCAAAACTAATGCAAATAGAGTAACATAATAAAAATAATCTTAAAAAATACCTAAAATTTACAATATTCTTTTTACTAAAGCAGTATATATGATTAGGAAGATATCGTACTAAAGTAGTCGTCTTTATATATGTATTTAACTATGACATACATCATTGTAATTGCAATTTTTATACAAGGTGACGTGTGACACTTATTTAGATGAGTAAAAGTTGAGAACATTTTATAATCTGGATGAGCGGTAAGCTTCATGATATGTCGTCCAAGCTGATTTATCATTCACAAACATCGTTTGAAGAATAAATTGGAATATTCGAACATGATATATTACATTGTTTGACCAACATCAACTTTGCAGCCAGTTCGCATACACTGGCCAGAGCAAATGCGACTAGAATATATCTTCAGAGCTACTTTCCATAAATATTCAAGCATTCAAATCTCGATCACATTCCTGATTCAGTGGGAATAAGGGTAAAACTTCCTAGTTTCCATTTTAGTTTGATCTATTTTAGGAAAGTAAACAAGTTTTCCATTTATCTCTTATTTGTTTTGGGAAACCTAACGAGTGTTTCTATAAATAGTGGAGTTATTTCACTATTTAAGGATGTGAAATCAGTTATTCAAGAGATTAAAGAGAGCTCTTATGCTAATTTTATAAGCTTTCAAGAGAGAGATCAATAACTTTTTGTTTCGTTTCTTACAAGTAATACAATAAAAAGGGAAGTAGACTATTACTATAATTATAGGGTCAAACTTCTATAAATCTCTGTGTTCTTATTGCTTAATTTTATTTAACAATTATCATTCGTTCTTCTCAGTTTAATTATCTAAGAGCAAGGTCAACAATTATTGTCATTTTAACCCTAACTTTGCACACCAAGGAGAATTTGAATCTTAATTATTTGGTAAAACAAAAGGTTATATTTGGATTGAAACACTATAAAAATGTTGGATTTTTTTTTTCTTTAATTTGGTTGCCACCATTCGAAGCATGTACAACAAGTGTATATTGAAGACCCAACATGACAGTGTTTGAGAGGGACAGAAGCATGTGGCAGTTGTGATCCAAAATTATAAACTATAAATTATCATTATTATTACTATTATTATTATGTGCTCATTTAATTTCTATTCTATAGCTCCCTATATTTTGTTCTAAATATACACATTACATGTACATTTTTACTGTATATATGTACATATTACTCTCTTTTTTAACAACTCTTGTTTTGTTTACTTTAGAATGCCAATCTAATTAATATATTTTTCTATTTTCCATCCTATTGAATATTTTTTTTTTCATTAAAAACATTATAAATGCTTCCTACCCCTCCTTTTACAGAGGTCAAAATATCAACAAATCCTCAAAATGTTTTTTGAATTTTTTTTTTTTTTCAAACGAGTAAATGATGAAGAGGAATGGCATAACAAATTAATTTATTAATTTCTTTTTTTAGAAAAATAAAAATAGAAGAGCTGAAGAAGGGTTTGAATGAAAGATACAAGTAGAAATCCAGAGAAATGATTTTGTTGTAGATAAGTACTTAATAGTCCAACACTACTAACAATTTATTAAATAGTAAAATAAATAGTCCACCACCTTAATTTCTAACATTCCTTCCCATAACAATCCTCTGAGTCTTTGTCGGTAGGTGAATTCAAATGAGACCCCACCAAACCTCCACTCACTCATTTCCACCGTTAGATACACCCCCACACTGCTACGTGTCATCTGATTAGACATGCTGACTGTTCCTCATCATTGCCACGTGTAAAACAAGAAACGAGCATACATACCAAATTGGGTGGCAGTAGTAGTCCCATACGTCTTTCACGTGTACCCCAACATACTCCACTACCTCTATCTCAGATTGGGCCCTCATGGGCCCATGGGCCTACTCTTTTAGCAAAACTCAAAACGTGGTCGATTTTGTGGGCCCGTTAGGGGAACTGGACTCGACTGTTTCGTACATAGGAACATGGGTTATTAAGGTCCACAATTAAGATTGGTCAACCCATTTGATAAGATCTCTCAGCTATAACAAAAAGTCATGATTGCCACTAATTAAGCATAATTTGGTGGAGCGCAATGTAAAATAAAATCCTGCTCTATCAGATTTTTTTTTTTTTTTTTTTTTGAAGGTGTCTTTATGAAGCTTTACTGATACATTGAATAATTAATTATATGATTTAGAATTAGAAATACACAATTAACACACCTAAAAAACATTAGGATTTGATTAGGCCCATTTAAGAGCATTTGGTATGAAATCATATCTTTTGAGAAATAGTGTAATCTATGCTTTGTAATTGTTTATATATATTACTCGCACACTCTTAAATTTGATTAGCCGACAAGAGAGAAAAAAAAAATTAATTAATCAATTAATTAAACTAATTGCAAATAAAACATCATTAAGTATATTTTAAATAGACAATTAAATACGATTTTGGATCATATGTTTTGTAAAAGTTACTAATTAGACTTCTATTTTGTTAAATGACAAAATTAATCTTATATTTTTTAAAATGGTACAAGTAGGACCTTGAACTGATTTTTTTTGTCAAAATAAAACCTAATCATAATTCGATCTATGACAAAATTTGTTATATTTTCTGTATCTGTTCATATTAGGAATTGTCTTTAAATTGGTTATATTTGAAAAATATTGATTAAGTTCAGGGGTCTTATTTTTACAATTTTAAAAAATACAAAATCTATTTTGTTATTTAACAAAACAAAGAGTTTAATCAATAACTTTTACAAAAGATAATGTCGAAAATATTATTTTCCCTAAACAAAATGTGGTGACTCGTGAGTGTATTTGTAATATAATTAAAATCTATTTTTGCCACTATTTACACAAAGAGTGAAAGTAACATTTTTGGCTTTATTTTGTTTCATTTTTACTAGGTGCACTTGTGAATTTTAAATGGAAGTATCTGGTTAAAAAAAAAAGAAACATTGACTTGAAATTTAATATATTGATATGTGTATTTAATCAAAAATATATATATATTGATATGTGTAACGGCCGCAATGAAAGTGGGGACCAAAAATGTTGAAAGAATGAAAGCAAAGGAAATGAAATGAAGTAATAACAATAACAATAAGTGTTGTCGTTGTTCATTAATTGGTATTTTCAGAAGGTTTGCCAGTTTACAGACAGACATTATATAATAAAACACAATTTTGCCACTTGCAAATATGTATGCAATATTACAACGAGCATTGTTATTGAGTACTAATGGTGCCTAGTACCCTTAAAACGTGTTGCCTTGCGATACTTCCTAAAATCTATTACATTAAACTATATGGAACCCAATACTTAATTAGACCAATAACAATATTGACACGTAAGAAAGTGCTTGGCACTGGTGCCTTTTAGCATTTCTCATATTACAACGGCTAAGCTTGACTTAATTTTTGAATTGAGTGTTTTCTTCCTCTTCAATCTTCATCACTTTTATAAAGCCTGCAAAAAAAAGTACTGTACAAGTACCCAACTCACTTCTCCGCCGGACCCTTTATAGCTCCACCTTATTCATCATTATTATTCAACTCTTTATATGTATTTATATCAATCTCCTAACATTTCAACTACATATAGTAAATTTTCCAACATGGAATCTCTTTCTCTTTGGTTTATTTAAGCATCAAATATGTCAATAATTACAAGAAAAAAAATTAATTTTCACGAGCGGTAAATACTGATTGGATTTTTCGGTTTCGATATGAAATCAATACGAGTCTGGAAGATACAACACGACACAAATAAAAATATAACCTTACCCCAAGTACGACACAATGTTCTAAATTAGAATCACAAAATAGGATATGAGTTTGAGTATGACATGATACAAAAGACCGAGAGCACAAATAATTGGAGTACTCCCAATAAATGTTCTAAATATAGTATCTTTTTTAAATGGAGAATAGAAAATATAAATTTATCAAAAATATGACATTCAATAAATTTCTATTTTGCATAAATTTTTTTTTTTTTTTTTTTTTTTTTGACAAAGTGATTAAAATCACTCATGAATTTACGACGCTCACGTCCGCCACCGGCGCTGGAACCTCCTCGAACCAGGATAGCTCATCGTCTAACCGCAGAGCATGCTTTGCCAAGCCATGGGCCGCTAAATTCTCAGAGCGGGCCACATGGGACAAAACTGCCCCCGGAAATTTAGACAATAAAGCTATAACATCTTCAAACAACGCTCCTAACTTGTTGAAATACACCTCCCCATTGGTGATAGCCGTCACCAAAGCTAACGAATATTCATGTGCAGCAATGATTAGTGTTATTTAACATGTGCGGCAACACTATTCATTGTTCTATATTTATTTTATTAGTGTTTTTTAATTTTAAGGTATTTTTTATTTATAAGTATATGAGTATATTAACATTTGAGATTTTTTCTATTATAAACTAAAAATGTAATAAATTTATATTTATGACTCTAAAAAAGGAAATAAACAAAAATAGAAACTAGAAAGTTGTTAATTACAAAAATGCCGGCTAAGCAAAACAGAAACACCATCTTCTTCGTGACCCAGCCGCAAGCTTCTTCGTGACCCAGCGATCCAACCCCAACAACCCAATCTCAACCATCTTTCTTCCAAAACCAGCAAAATCAAAATCTAAAAAAATGTAGAACTCCTAGGAAACAAGCTGAATCCCGAAAATCCAAAATCAAAAACGAAAAGGAAAAAAAAAACCAGGAAACCTCCATTGATGTACAAAAAAAACTCAAAAACAACAATCATTGAACAAAGAAATCGCGATCAGAGGAGAAGAACCGAGTAGAAGGAGAGCTGGAAATCAAAGAAACTCACACATGATTGAATCAGAAGGAGAATTGAAGGTAAACAAATTTTTTCATGAACGTGAAAACATCTTTTAGTGTAGATGAATAGAAATTTGATATTAATTGATGAAAACCGGATTAAATTGAAATAATAATAAAATATTGATGAAGCTGAGAAAAAAACAACAACGGTTTGCATGAAAATAAATATTAACGCATATAAATAGTTGCTACAGTGTTTTATTCTGAAAACTATTGTTTACAAGTTGTTTTACAGTGGAATAATAGTTGTTTGGGATCTACAAACTAGAAAATATGAATCTATTGTTATTAATTACTGATGGCTTTTAAAATAGTTGTTTGATAGTTGATTTAACCTATATAAATAGTCGGCCAGATGAAAGTGTTAGATGCATAAGTTATTGCTGGAAAGAGTTGTTTATTGGTTGTTTTGACAGATTAAAATAGTTGTTTGCAACTACAAAAACTGAACCAAGTAAATAATTTACATTATTTCAGGAAACGGAACCATTACAAATATTGGTGCAGAGCAATGGGCATTGGGATGACCACAAAAACTATGTTGATTATGAATCAAGTGGAGAATTAATTTCGACCAAGTGCACTTTTGAGGAACTAATGAGAATAATGATGGAAGAACTCCAATGCAACCATGAATCAACACAACTACAACTGAAATATCAACTGAAGGAAGGAGGCCAACCACTACAAATCAAGGATGACAAAAGTCTGTTGTTCTACATAAAGCTATTAACGAAGGAGGTTGATTTCACAAGGTACCCATTGTGTGTGAACAAAACCAGTAACACGGCACCCCCTAACCAAACAATGGTGTGGAACGATATGATCATGGAATCGTATGAGAACAACGCAAAGACAGAAGACTTGCGGCAACTCCGGAAACAACACGGCAACAACTTCCAAGCAACAACTATCTGCGCAGACGATGGGATCTGGTGAAGTTGATACATTTTTCCTAGAAACAGGAACAGTGTCATCAGAATCAACCATACAACAACCAGAAAACAACAGAGAAAAAACTACAGCATTAGATGAAGATTTCGACTTCACCGACTATGCAAAGCTTGTGGCTGCAGAAATGGTACAGCAACTCGAAAACAACCAGGAAGAAGAAGAGGAAGTGGACAACACAGAAATGATTATCATCAATGACAAACGACATGAAACAATAGAGAAGGGGCAAATTTACAAGGACAAAGAAACATTGATAAGTACACTATGCTACTTTGCAATCAAGAAGACATTTCAATACAAAGTAGTGAAATCTTGCACAAAAGAATACAACATAGTGTGTTTGGACACAAACTGCAAATGGAGTTTAAAGGCTACAAAAAATGGAAACACAGAAACATTCATAATAAGGAGCTACGAAGAAGAACACACATGTGCAGTTACAATAAGATTTGGAGATCAACGACAAGCTACATCAAAGTTGATAGCAGATTTTGTAAAACCAAAATTCTTGAACCTGAAAACAAAGTGCAGCCCTGCAGACATAAAGACAGAAATGAAAGACAAATACAGAATAAAGATGAATTACATGAAAGCATGGCGTAGTAAAGAGCGAGCACAAACCCAGTTACATGGAAATGCTAAAGAGTCGTACAATCTCTTGCCTAGATACCTGTACATGCTACAGAAAACAAATCAGGTAAAAAAAAGTAAAAAATTTTAGTTCGAAAATATTTGTGAAAAAACAGTTGTTTTTGCGTTGTTATTTCGTTGCGTACATGTTGTTTGACAAAATCCTGTTTGATTAAAATTCAGGAACATTAATAGACATAGAGAAAGATGATGATGACAGTTTCAAATATGCATTTGTTGCATTGAATGCTGCTATAAAAGGTTGGCCAAACTGCAAACCAATCATCGTGGTAGACGGTACATTCCTAAAGGCCGCGTATGGAGGCACGTTGCTCACTGCCAACACACAAGATGCATAATCGAAAATTTTTCCACTAGCATACTGCATAGTTGATTCTGAGAACGATAAATCGTGGGAGTGGTTCTTAAAAAAAATAAAAGAAGCATTCGGGGTTCGAGAATGTCAATGCCTAATATCAGACAGACATGAAAGCATCATCAAAGCAACTAGGAAAGTGTTCCCTGAAATAACACATGGCTACTGCATCTTCCACCTCTTGTCGAACCTCAAAACAAAATTCAAAAAAAATGCAAAGCATTTCAGAGTGCCATTCTTTGCAGCTGCAAAAGCTTACACAGAAATGGAGTTTGAATTCCATATGAGGGAGCTAGACAACTTGGATAAGCGCATAAGACCGTACCTGGAAAAAATTGGCCATGAAAAATGGTCAAGGTATCATTCAGAAAACAACAGGTGAAAACTAATAAGAAGGATAAAATTAATGATATATTCAGATATTTAAAGCGTTGTATTTGCGTTGCGTTTGAGTTTTTTTTTTCAAAAGTAGAACTATGATAGAAACTGTCCAAATTATAGGTACTCTACCATGACATCAAACATAGCTGAGGCACTGAACTCAGCAAATTTAGCAGCAAGGGAAACACCAGTGACAACATTAATGGAGTGCTTGAGGGCACAAATGCAAGAGTGGACATACAATAATAGAAAGGAGGCACAAAAATGCACAACAAGGCTGACACCATCATCTGAGAAAAAACTCATAGGGAACTATGTACAGTCATTGCGACTAACAGTAAGTTGAGATTATCGTTCGCATAAAGTAAAATGAAAACAGTTGTTTTTGCATAGTTTTTTGGTTGTTTTAAAGTTGGTTTAAAACATGCAGGTGAAACCAGCAAACCAAAACCTGTTTGAGGTGATAGATGAAGACAGAACAAGAATAGTAAACTTGAAGGAGAAGACGTGCACATGCAATAGATTTCAAAAAGATGAAATGCCATGTAACCATGCAGTCGCCGTCATGAAGGACTTGAACATAAACACATACAACTACTGTGCACAATACTACACATCAAAAGTATGGCTGCAAACATATGAAGAAACAAAGATACCCGATTGGAAACGTAAGAGAATGGGAACTTCCAGAATTTTTTGAAGACATCATAGTGTTGCCTCCAAAGGAGAGAATCAAGTCTGGAAGGCCGAGGAAAAGAAGAATGGCAGCAGCTTGGGAAACAAAGAAACAAAACAAGTGTGGCAAGTGTGGACAAAATGGACATAACAAAAAGACCTGCAGAAGAATTACAGCATAGAAGTGGAAACAACTACACATCAACCAAAAACAACTATATTAAAACATTTAGAAAACACATACTGCATATTACGATTGCTTGTTACATATATTTTTTTATTGTGATTTTTTATGTGGAGAGATATTGATAATAGGGAATTGGTATTATTATCATTAATATACAAAAGAACATCAAATATTATAGCTAAATAATTAAATGAGTGGAAGAAGGTTGAAATTAATAAGAAGGAAAAAAAACTACATAAAGTGATTAAAATGCAATTTAGTTGTTTGTCAGATGGTTGTAATAAGGTTGTTAATAGTATGCTGTCATGAGTTAAAGTAAATATAAAAATTAAAAATCCAAAAATATGAACAAATAAAAAACCAATTCCAATAAAGAAAAAAACATTATAGAAACAACAACTTGTCTATGATTATGAACATAATCTGGTAATAGAAAAAACAAAAGCTAAATAAAAAAAGTAGTATTTCCAACAACAACCAATAGATAACTAAGACAAATTCTTCTTTGGACCCTTTGGAGGAGCCTCATCTTCACTATCAATAAAATCCAATTCTTTCATGCGAGCATACTTATAGAACAACACAGCAAGCCTATCACGGTGTTTCTCAACATCAAATATGGGAGGAATCGGTTTCATATCAATGAAGTATTCGGCAAACGATGCAACGAAACAACCACGATCCTTTGCAAAACAACCAAAAAACAACAGCAGAAAAACTTAAAAAAGGAAAATAACATACAAAATTTTAAAAACATTTGAAAATAAAAAATAAAAACAACTTACTTCGAGGTTTGTTGAGGCAAACCATCAACCTTAACAACTTCGAAAGGGTCTAAACAAACCGGTTTGTTTTCCTTTTTGAACTCATCAAACAAAGCAAAAAAGTGGGGCAACAACACCGCAAATGGCTGACAAGCTTTGATAGCAGCACTATCTTTCATAGCAGTTGACAAGGAGTTGTACATGTACATACGCCTTTCCTCAATATTCAATCGACCAAGAATCCAATGTGATTCAGTCTCCATATGGATGATAAACAAAACATGATCGCACAAATGCCAAGGGGAACCACATAACATTTTTCTACCTCTGATATAATCAGCAATGGCATGTCAAGTGCTTATCAAAGAAAGATTTTTTTTCTGTGCAATAAATTTTTCATACAAAGCATGAATGGTTTTGAAGAATAAGCAATCGGTGGTTGTGAACTTAACCTTTGGTTCCTTTGCATACTTTCCTTTTTTACGTAGATAGTAAAAAATGATGTCCAGATGCTAAACAATAAAAAATGAGAAATGTTCGAAAATCAGAAAATGAATTATATTTCAACAACTAAAAAACAACCAACAAACAACATGAAGAAAACTATAGACTGAAATTTTTGAAAAAAATCAAAAGAAAAAATAAATTAACTTACAGAATTAGTTAAACATTGGCCAGGATATGCAAGCTTGTGGAACCACATCTTGGTTGCAACATCTTCCACGCCAAAACGAAAAGGGGGAACAATCTTATCCTTACCCTTCAAGTAAACCTTGTCTTTGTCATGCCTAACATTAAAAAAAAAAATTGAAACATAAATAGTAAAGTAAAAAACAAAAAATACAAAAACACAACAAAAATGCTGAAAATAAACACTTACGGATCTTTCTTCGATCGGCGTCCTTCACCAAGCCACAAGTCAAAATCATTCTCGTCTTTATGTTCTACATCTTCACCAATCTTATCATCGAGAGGACACAACCCAGCCACATACTTAACAACTCCATAACCAGAACCATCTTTAGAACTAGAAATGGAAGAGTCATACTCCATAAACGGAGACGTCAGCGCTATGGGTTTCTTAGATTTCCTCTTGTCAACAAGAGGAGTTTCTTCAACGGGAATTGGGTCATCTTCAAGTTCAATGTTAGAATCAACATTGAGACCTGTTGCACCCATCTAATATATTTTTTCCACAAAAATGAAAGAAAAAAGACAGTGTTAAACACAAAAAGTATGAAGAAACTAAAAAACAACCAAAAAAAAAATATACCTCAAAACAAACAAGACGACGATCCGTAACCTCAACATTTTCAGAAACTGAAATCTGTTTACAAGAATCACCACCAATTCCATCTGAAGACATCTGTTTATATATGGTATTAAAAAGTAATTAGAGCATGGTTAAAAAATAACAACCTTTACACAACCAAAAAACAACACAAAAGCAACATTACCATAATCTCAACTGCTTTTACACGGATCGAACAGTAGCCTCAACATCTATTTGAGTAGGCCCGTCATTGAAATCAACGAAATTCTTGATACAGAAAATAAAGGAAAAAGAAAATGGAAAAAAAGTGAAGTTATTTTTTGTTAAAGACTTCAACAACTAAAAAAAACTACATAACAACTTAAAAACAAAATAAAAACAACAAGTAAAATAAGAAGACCAACAATAAATTGCGAACAACATAATCTATAAACACAGCCATATAAATAACATAATAAATACAAATAAATAGTCTGAAAAATAGTTGCAAATTTTTTTTAAAAAAAAAATAAATAAAACATAACAAGAGACATTACAAGAACATAGAATTACAAGACCACTACCTAAAACTGACTTACAACAAAATAAACCACACAAAGTAACTAAAACCTAGTTACGTTGTCTACTTATCTACCTTCTCCTCACTATCAGTGGATTCATCATCACTGCCCTTATCATTTTTTTCTTTTGAGTCAGAATCTTCATCAGCTTGACCATCCTTCTCTTCACCTTCACTACCCTCACCTTCTTCATCACCCATAACATTCTCTTCTTCATTGTCATCAGTTTCTTCAGATTCATTTAAATCAAAATCTGCTTCATCACCACTTCCATCATCATCATTGGAAGAGTCACTGCCTTTGTCCTATATTGAAATTACAATTTAAATTAGTATAAAACAACTTAAAAAAAACCGAAAAATAACTATTGAAAAACTAAAATACCTTGGCATAGGAATCGGCAAAAACAGTAGAAAACTGTGTCTGCATTGAAGCCATCTGAGCACCAAAAGAAACAAACTGTGCAGACACAAACTCTTTCAACTCAACCAAATCAGATGAAATCTTCTGCTGGGAAGTATGCAACAAATCGATCTTGACCTCCAACCCATCAAATTTCTCAGAAAAAGCATCAAGCTTGACAGAAATGTCACTCTGAGCAACAGTTGGCTGTTCGGGAACAGGAAGACTCTTGTAAGAGTTGTAGTCAGTGTCAAACTTGAAACTGCTCAGTTTCAAAGCTTTGAACTCACCAGCCGTGGGCCTCATATTTGAAAGTTGCAGCTGATCAAAAAACAACAAAATGAAAATTTCAATTATGAAGATTATTAATAATGAAAAACAACATAAAAACAACTACTGAAAAACTAAATTACAACAAACAGATATACCTTATCTTTGGAAACATCAAAAATAGTAGTCTTCAAAACTTTGAAAGTAGGCTGACTATTGCATGTCCACTGAGTGATCCTTGGAATACGAGAGTTTTCCTTTTGGCAGTACTTACCTTTCATGTACTTACAACACTCGTAGAACCAAATTTGAAGAACATGAGGACAACCAATCAAAGTGTAAAAAACACTCGGCCTCTTTCCCGAACTCCTTGCCTTCCTAACACCCTCAACCCAACTATCAAGCTTACCCTTCAATGAGGAAATAGTCAATTCAAAAGAACTCCGGCCCCAAGCAAATTCATTGTACCTCCCACTATCTACAACATCTAAAATAGACTTAGGTACATTTTTATGCTTAGTGCCACTAAGCAAGAACCACTCCACAAAATACAAAACTGCCAACTTCACAGCATCCTCATCAGAATCACCCCACCTCTTGGTGGTAAAACATTCCCTAACAGATTCCTTAGTGATAGAGGACGAAGTTGGCCAATATTTTTCACAAAGACTATTAACGTCTTGCTTAAAATCTAAAACACTACAGTCACCTTCACAGTCTAACCCAGTAATCAAAGCAAACTCCTCAATGCTAAACCTAAGCCTAACACCGCGTATCATTACCCATAACTCAGCATCATTAGGTTGCTGAACCTCCCGGAGCAACAACCCATGAAACACTTGGGGTTGAACTTTAAAATCAGGAAGGTTAAGGAAATGTCCAAAACAGGTTTTGGAAAACATTTCAAGTTGTACATCTGAAAGACAAGACTTAATGTTCTCTATCACCTGGAAAGTAGCAGTCGAAAAGGCTTTCGCAATGAAGAGATTCTTCTGGTCATAAATATAATCCCATTCCTGTATCAATTGAAACAAAATAAATCAGGACAAAAACAAAAAAAACTAAAACAAAAACAGAAAACAAATAATAAAAATAATTTTTTTTAAAAAAAAGGACACCTTAGGGGGATTTTTCTTTGGTAAGTCAAATCCTTCAACCTTCTCTGAGGTCCTAGCATGGACCTGCAAAAAAAAAAGAAATACAAAGTAAAACATAAGCAACAAATCTTAGATACAATAACAATGAAGATATAAAAATGTAGTAACCAAAATACAACCAATAAAAAACCTAAAAACAACGTTTATGAAACCCTTACAGTATGATAAATGTAAGAGATAAACAACTTTCAAAAAAATACAGTAACAACAGTGTCACAACTTATAAAAAAAAAACAAATACTAACAATAAACAGAAAAAACAACTAAAATATTAACAACACTGTACAAGCTCGTTGTTATGAAATTTCGAAAATGGTAGTCGATAATAGTAGTGTGACAAACAACCGAGAAAAAACTCACAATAAACATATACAAAACTAAAGAATAAACAACACTGAAAGATCTTGTTGCAATTGAAATTAGTAAAATGCTTCTCAATACTAATATTGTGTAAAACAACCGAAAACAAATTCACAATAAACATATAAACAACCAATGGGGAAAAGCAATTCAAAACTGTAAGAAAATACGAATTGAACTGGGCAATTTTTCAACAACCAAACAACAACTCAATAAAAACAACAAAATAACATCAACCACAATACATGACAGAAATACATAAAGAACAACAAAAAAACATAAAAACATCCTAATAAACACCTAAATCAGTGACCTAAAAAGCTCATGTAAAAATTAACACAATAAAATGAAACCAAGCAATTTTAAATTACCTTCGATTTAACTTTAGGCTTTTGGTCCTCAGCATGCACTTCATCCTCAAAATCAGAATCTGAGGAAACCTAGAACAAAAAATGGGGAAAACTTTAAATCATCAAATGTAACACCACAAATAAAACAACCAGAAAAAAACTAAAGAAAAATTTAAAAACAACAAAGAGAAACTTACATCGCGTGCAGACTTGGAAATTTTTGCTCTCTTAGGCTTATGAGCATCGGCCTTAACTGGAAGGGCTCTTTTCTTAGTGCCCGATGTCTCTGGAACATCACCCACTAAATTTTTAGCAATTTTTTTTAACCCCATCTTAGCTTCGACTTTGGAAGTAACAGTTGGAGGCTTCTTCGATTTTTTAGAAAGTTTCTTCGCCGGAGATGGTGATTTCGAACCACTTCTAGTGGTTGCCATTTATATAGAAAAAAGATAGTGGAGGATGACAATGTAGGTTAAGGAAAACGTGGGTGAGGGCTTGGAGAAGGTGATCGTGGGAAGAAGAAATGGGTTAGGGCTTGAGAATGGTGATCGTGGGAAGCTCGGTTTGAAGAGTGGAAGAATCAGATAAATGAAAAATTCAAAAAAATAAAATAAAAAAGGAGTTATGAGGTGGCGTGCGTGTACGTGTGTAAGGAAGAAGGGAAAAGGTAAAATTGTAATTATGAAACTTTTTGAAAAGTAAAATTGAAAAATGTAAAAGTTAAAAAGTTTAAAAAACCGTGTATTGATAAAAATGTAAAAAAACATGTCAATTTTGACATGAGGTGTAAAAATCTCTTAACATTTCATATTAAAAATGAAAAATTTATATTAAAATATAGAATATAATGAAAGAAATAGGAAAGTTTATGAATGGTATATAAAAATTTATTGTAAAAGAAATAAAATCAGAATTTTGGTAATATAATTTAAATAGTAGAGAAGAGATGCTACCTAAATGCATGACAATGTAAAAAATCTTGATATTCTAATATATTTTTATTTATCAATTATATACAAATTAAATATGATAAAAGTCTAATATAAAATTAAATATGATGAAATAATTTCAATATTAAAATATTAGGTATTTATTAGTAAATATTAAAATTTTAATATTAATTAGGAGAGTTTTATTTGCACCCAAAATGATTTTATTTATTAATTTTTATTTTATATAGAAACTATATCTTTAATTTATATTATTTTCTCTTATTTTTTTTCTTCTTATATTCTTAATATATATAAAATAAATAAATATATTTTAAATATTAAGGAAAAAAATTTAAAATAAAAATTATATAAATTTTATTAAATAAATAAAAATAATTCTAAATATTTTTAAAAAAAACATGAAAATTAAATTAAAATAATAATTGAATTTAGTACAAAATAATGTGGAGAAAAATAAGAGTAATTCTTTAAAATTAATCTAAGTTAATTTTTAAAAATACTGAGGTATACATATAATTTTAATGGGAGTATAAATATAACTCTCTTAGGGTTCATTTGGTACATCATGATATATTAGTATATAGTATAGTATTGTGTTGAATTGTATTATATTAGTATTATTTAATACAATACTAAGTTTGATATTGACTTGTACTAATAGGCTGTGTAAAATTATAAATTCTTTACAATAAATTTGACCCCAACCCCAACCACGACTTAGACTCGGACTTGGACCTAGACCCCGAACCTAGAACATGTCCCGGACCAAGATCCTAAACCCAGACCGGAAACTCAGACAGAAACCCGATGTCTGGGGTTTGGGTGCCAGTTTATGTCTGGGTCGAGGTCCTATATTCGGGTCGCTATTCTAGTCTGGAGTCTGGGACGCAGTCCGATTTCGGGGTCCAGAGTCTAGTTTTGGGGTCTAAGTCCAGGTCTGGGTTCGGGGTTTAGGGTCCTGGGTTTGGATCCGAGTTTAGGGTCCATGGTCCGAGTCTGCGTTTGAGTTCATATCTGGGTCTGGGTTTGAGGTCAGGGTCCGGAGTCCGAGTCCGGGTTCATGGTCAGGGTATGGGTCCAGGAGCTCCAAAATGAGTATTTGGATTTTGCCAAATTTGTTTCCAAGTCACCATCCTTTAGTATTTTGAACCAACAAGTAAAGAAGAGTCCAAGTCTGAAGCCTCAGAACAAAGAAATGACGAATCGGCATCCCGAAAGCTAGCCTGGGTGCCTAAGGTTTCTCCCACACTACTAAAAAAAGGACTTTAATCTCGATTTTTAGGGCATTTTAATCCTATTTTTGCTAAAATAAGAACCGAGATATATGCAAGTGAGATAAAAAAAAGTCTAAATAAAAATTAAGATAAAAGGTTAACTTTTGATCCCGGTTCTTTTGAAAAAATAGGATAAAAGGTACACATTTTATCCTTTTAAAAAAAATGGAATAAAAGGTATTTCCACTTTAAAGTTGTATTTTTAATATTGTATTTGTATTCCCCAATCACTCTCCTCAATAATTCAACATTGTATCTTTTTTTTAACATAAAATTTATTATTTTTTCACACTTAAATTGTTGCAAGTACATTCATTTATTTTTCGACGTATTTCTTATTATTTTTTTAGTTTTTTTTTTTTTCAATGAAATACTTACAACTTACAAATATTTATTATAAAAAATATAGTAATTATTTTCTTCATCATCACATAACCATGAATATATATCTCTCAACAAAACTCTCACACCTTTACAAATACATAAAACATCAATATACTATGGTATGAAAAAGGATGAATAAAGATTTTTTTAGGCTCAAATGTTAGTGTATAGGGTTAAAAAAATAAGATGTCAACAAACATTTAGGCTTAAATTGGCTAAAATTAGGGATTTAACAAATAGGGTAGGCTTTAAATTTCCTATATCATATCTCAAAATCATGTGTAATTCATCAATTTTGCCTCAAATAATTATCAAACAAGTTCTAGAGTGGTTGAGATTTTAAATTAAAAGTCAAGCATGCACTTATCTTTCTAAACATTAGCAAATATGATATTTCAAATGATGTGCAAAAATTTTAAAAATCAAGCTTGAACAGTAATTAATCATGAGTTAAGCACACAAATCATGAGAATCTATCATTTTTTCTTAGAATTATAACTATCACACAATTAAGAATTTCATCATCAATAAAATTACTTTTCACAAGATCATGGATAAGATATCAAAGTAAAAACATATATCAAACACGAAAAATCATTGTCAACAGAATTTCATTCAACCCACACTCACTAAAATTAAAGCCAGAAAATAATAAAAACTATAAAAACGATAAAAATAAGTAAATAAACAACTAAGGAAAAAAATTGAATAGACACGACAATTAATTTCCCCCCACACTTAATATAAGCATTGTCCTCAAGGCTCAATCAAATAAAATCAATACAAAATAAAAAGAAAATGGTAAGAAAAACTCCTATACATTCGCTTTGTTTTAACGTTGTTAACTCGACTGCATGCTGTGCTCATATGGTCTTCACGTTGGGTCTTCTATCAAGGACTCACTCCTTATGTATTTATCAATAGAATCTAACACATTATACTTAATTACTACACCGTCAAATTCTATTGTAAGTATCCATGCTTTCATATCCAACTTCTAAGTAGTGAGTAAGAAGTGTCTCCCAAATAGAGTTGATGTAGGATTGGGATTACTCTCATCTTCCATCTCAATTATGTAAGAATCACTTGGAGTGACAAGTCTATTAGTCTGCATAAAAATATCTTCAACTATCCCTAAGGGATAAGGATTAGTCTGATTAGTATTGAATCAAAATTTGAGTTTTCTTAACGAGCTAGATTTAAAGAAGTAAAATTGGAATAAGACATATTATTAATAATTGCTCATAAATTTATCATGCAATAATCAAACCTGGTTTGCATTGAATTGTACTTGTCTTAGGTAACAACTTTCTTTGGAGAACAACGAAAACATTCTCTCCCACACTTATTTTCTCACCTCCATTCAACTTTATCTCATTTGGATACAACTCCTTAAGAATGTTAGTACAATGAGGCTCTTCTTTGATTTCCTCAAGACATGGAATTTTTACCTCGATTTTGGGAAGAGCTTCAGGAATTTCCTTGATGGGCTCCTCTTTCTTAGATTTTTTCAATCTACTTTGAAAAGGTGGAGGAGTGACATAAGTTGGTACTATTAGTTTGTATGGCTTTTTCAGTGATGGTAGACCAACTAAAGTAGGAGATTCAACCTTTGATGGAGATGATTCTTCAAGGGATGAATTGTTGACTGCTTTAGTTGGAATTAGCTTATGCACTTCTTGGTGTGGTGGTAATTCAAGTTGTGTGCCACTTTGGATAGTGATGACATTGACATTCTCTATTGGGTTATCTCCACTTGTGAAGGCATAGAGTTTGACACAATAAATTTACTAATATTTATTTCTAATACCTCTAATTATTTTAGTACAATTATAAGTAAGGGTCGGTTCCACAATGATTATGTTTATTTAATTACTCAAAAATTAGTGACAAAAGTTAAAAAATGGAGTTTTTATGCTTAGAAGAAAATAGTATAAATAAAAATAGAAACAAATTAAAAGTGAGACTACAATATGAGAAACTAGTTAAAAGTTATTTGTCACCCTCAAAAATCATTCTTAATTCCTTTTAATGAATGTAATTTCAATTTTTAATCAAACTATTACTCCCGCAAATAAAGCTGAATAATTAACTCTTTTACCTCAGCAGTAAATCCACTAAGTATACAATGTATTTATAGAGATAGATTAATCTAGGCAATATATTAATGAAGCATATAATTTATTTAACTTAGGTTCTATTCTTCATCATAATTAAAATACTTTTGACAATATTAAAAATTGTAATTTATAACAAACACTTAGAATCCTAGACTATTAGATGAATAGTAATCCTAAGATGACGGTAGATTAAAGTAAAACCTAATTTAGCGGTTGTTAAAACAAGATTAAAATAATAATCATAACATTGAACATAGAAGAAAAGAAACAATTTGATATATAATAAAAATTAAAAATTAACATTCAATAATGAAATTAATAGTTCATGTCTCGGGTTTTGAAATAACTATTAACTAAAGAACTACTCAATACTAGATATTATAACAATAATCATAATAAATAGTAAGAGTTTAAAGAGAAGAAAAGAACTATGATGAAGAACACTTCGAAACCGCGATCTCTGTCTCTTCTTTGCTCTCTCTCTCTCTCTCTCTCTCTCTCTCTCTCTCTCTCTCTCTCTCTCTCTCTCTCTCTCTCTCTCTCTCTCTCTCTCTCTCTCTCTCTCTAAGTTTCTATCTCAATTTAGTAGCTCTAGGATTCTAAAATTCGTAGCCTAAAAGGTTTCTATTTATAGTGCTTGAAAAGATAGATGAATCCCCTTAGAATTAAGATTTTTTTTTTTTTTTTTTTAAAAAAAAAGACAAGTACAGCACTGCTGATTAGTATTTTGGCCATAGCTTTTTTAATACAACTCAAAATTGAACGATTCAAGATATTTTGAAAAACTAAGAACGAGATCTAAAACTTTTATGCTGAGCTTCAAATTCAGTTCTGCTTCTAAGGTTGTCAAAATTTTCAATTAAGCTCTGCATTATAAAACTGAGCTCGCTGATGTACTTCCACTATTTTTCACCAAAATATGCTAACATCCCTCCAAATGACTCTAAAAGTATGATTAGTCTTTAAAATATCCAAGTACAATTAAAATCATACTAATCAATAATTTAAAGAATCAATTTACGAATATTAATATATAAATTGATCATATTTATAAGATAATTATGGACTCATCACAACCCATCCAACCGCAGTACATTTATTTCGCAGAACCTACTTCACTATGGATGAATATTTAAGATATTCAAACCCCTCTAACATGCATATTAATTCTCCATTCGCCGCAGTACAGTATATCATAAAACTTATTTCACTATAGATAAATATCTAAGATATTCAAACTCCTCTAGTAGTTTTATTATAATTTGTAAAAATACATAAGTGAATAACATATACCTCTTGCTAGCAATTAATGATCACCAAAATTTTACTTTATTTTCTAACTAGGGAATGAAGCCGCGCGAGGCTTCGCGCGGTATTGTTAGATATTTATAATTTTTTTTATTTATATTTTACTTTCTAGTGAGTGATACAATCTAAAATATAATATATTTTTATGTATGTGTTATAAATAAATTAATAGTATTAAATTTAAAAACATAGTTTGCTATTTTTTTTTTGAAATTAAGCTCATAAATTGCTATTTTTAAAATATATAAAATGATAAAATTTTGTGATAAATATTATCGTTATTATCATTAAAAAAATATAATATATTATGATTTTTTTTTGTATTTTTTATTTCAAAAATTCATAATTTAAGTAGTTGTTAATAATTAATACTATATAAGTAAAATATTATAAACCATGATTATTTGCTATTTTTTAATGAAAATATAATATTTTGTTAATTCCTATTCTATCACCTTAATTTTTTTTTTCTTATTTCATTTAATTATTATTAGATGTTGTTAATAAAAAAGATAATTAATTAAAACTCACACATGAATATTTAAAAAGAAAGAAGAAGAAGGCATTGATTATAAAACGCCCAAACTTTTTTTTCTTCAAATGGTACAACTATAAACCCAAACATATTTAAGTAAAATATATAAATTTACAATAAGCATATCCATAGTTTCAGTAGTTTCATGGCAATAATTTTTCATTAAAAAACTAACTTGATCAACATTATAAAGATTTAGGTTGAACATATGTAGTGATGATAGAGACTGCAGCGGATCTAGATTAGAGATGAGAAGAAATGTGAGAAACATATCACAATAGCCGGAGTATCAATTATCAAAAGAGAAAAAAATAGCTTTGAGAGTATTAATTTCTTTAGTACAAAACTCTATAACTCTAAAATAGTTGGCCAATAATGATTATTGTTGTTCAAATAACTTGACAATAGTTAGTATATATACATATACATTAACAATAATATAATTAAAGAGTCCAACACATAATTTATTTTTAAGCAAATATTATGAGAATATAAAGAGATTATAGTATAATAGATACATAATAATGCATATATTTATGTGTGGGAGTTATAAAATTATAAGACACTACCATAATGTATATATTTATGAGTGGGAGTTAGAAAAAGAAAATATTATATCATCATTTTTTTTATTAATTATTAATAAATCTTAAAAATTAAAATTATTTAAAATAATTATAAAATAGATAAATTAAAAAAAAAAAACATGCCACATAAACTCTAAAATGCTTTTCTTTATATATTATACCACTTTTTTCTATTTATATGATAGTAGTTTAGTTAATAAATAAATTTTAATAAATTTATAATTAATTAGAAAACTCTGACGGACTATAGAACTATTATATTATTTGATGAAAATGATAATATCTATAATTATGCAACCATATGAAATATTAGGTTAATATTGTTGTATATATAAAATAGTAATTTTATAAGTTTGTCAAGTAATAATTATATTGCCAATAACAATCTTAAAACTATTTCACTTTATTTTTTTTATTTCAATTTTTTATCATTAATATTATTATAAATTACTAAGTATTAGTACTCATAAAGAATAATAATTGTCAAAATTACAAAAAATAAGAATGGCATATAACTAATACTCATGTGCATGTGCATTACTTACAATTCATATGTATAAGCACTACTTATTAAATTATTATAGGATAGACCATACTTTTCAATTTAAATTAATGTGCAATTATGTTACTTCTATAAATTAGGTGAGTTTACACATATTATAAATTATATTAGTGAAAAATTTGTAGAAAATTAGTATTAATCTAAAAAAAGTACAAATTAAAAAAATTATAACATTACAAATATAGAGTGTCATCTCGCTAACCATATATATATATATATAAACTATTTAAAGACTAAGAGGCATATATATTTATAGGGAGGAAATATATATTTATAATAAAAATAAAAAATTATAAGAATATAATTAGCCTCTAATAAAATCTAATTTTAAACTTAATAATATATATCAATTGCATTAAAATTATTATTCTTTACAAATAAAGTTATTACAGGATATATCAAATATATAAATATAAATAGATAGTATACATAATAGAAATTATATATATATGTGAGAAACTAATATTTTAAATAAATTCCACAAAAATAAAATTTGAGTAAGGTTATTAACTACAAAAAAAAAAAAAAAAAAAAAAAAAAAAATTCAAAACAAACTCAAAACTTCATAAGAAGTTCCAAGATTTACCCAAAATAATAAAATTAAAGAAATGTATATATAACATGATATATTTACCTTTTTGTTAAGAAATCAATTTTAAGATTATTATTTCTCCACTTACGGACTCACCAAATAAAATACCAATAATATTATAAAGCAAGATTATTAACTACACAGAGCTCAAAACTTCTTGATAAAATTAAAGAATTACTCAAAATAATAAAATTTAAATTAAAAAAAATAAAAGATTTACCTTTGAAGAAATTAATTTTAAAATCCTATATAGTTTCTTCACTCTAACAATGAAGTGTATGCCAACAATATGAAAAGTAAATTTCATATCATCAAATTAAAAGCCATTTTTTTCTATGTGATTGTAATTTTATGTGTGCTTTATATAGAGTATTAAGTTAGCAATAGTTAATTGAGAATAATTATATTTTGGCAGTTTTTTTTTTTCAATAATAATTGTCTTCTTAATTAGTGAAATGGAATTTGAAACAAATGGTCTTTTGCATCAAATCCTATTTTTTCAAAAAAAAAAAAATTAATTTAAATACAAATGATTAATAAATTATGATAAAATTAAAAGTAAATTTAAATTTAAATTACAAAAATTCAAGGTTTTTCACGTAGAATTTGGCCATAAAAAGAATTTTTCTTTCTTTAATACATGTATTATATATAATTTGTTCAATAGTAAAAATAGAATAAAAAAATGTTTAATGCTACATAGTAATTTTAAATTAATTTATATATATTATATTAAATCATTAAAATAATATTTTTTTTTGACAAATTACTATTAAATTACAATTAAATTGGTTATGTAATAAAAATAATTAATTAGTATAATATAAAGTTTTTTGGCTGTTACATAATTTTTGGTTGTTACATGATTAATGTAACTTATGTGTATTTTTTCTTAGACAAAATATGAAAGCTTCAAAAAATTAGAAAAATAGAATAAAAGAGTTATAGAATGCCACGTAAACTTGTTTGTGCATTCCTTTATATATATATATATATTGATTGATAATAATCCACAACCTACAATACTAAATGTAATATAAAAAGTTCAAATAAAAATTAAGTTAGAATATTAACAAGTAACTAATACATACATAACTAGTATAGCAACATATATACTAATATAACTAAGTTAAAAATAGTAACTAGTAACTATTTAAAATAATATTGTTGATATGTATAAATATATAAACTACTTAAAATAATATTCTTGAATCTCTTAAAAATCAAAATAAAGTAATCACAAAGCCACTTATAATAGATCTATAATTAAATATAAACAAGCACAAATAAAACTATTTACATAATTAATTAGTAGACTATAATTACTAAGACTTTCTTAATATCAATATATTAGAACAATGAAAAACTAACAATCACTCATTTAAATAAAAAAAATTCTAAAATATATTTTAGTTTGTAATTTAGCTACACATTATTTAGTACAATTTTAAAGAGTTTAAATGTACTATACAAATTTTAAGTCAAAATTAACTACAACATTATATTTTTTTTAAAAAAAAATAATATTGTAATATATTCTAATTTCAGGTCCAAAATAAATTTAAACTTCTAGCATAGGTGTACATTATTTTTAGGTAATTATAACATTCGAATTTAAATAAAAGAAATTATTGAAAAAAAAAATATATGTGATTTGAACAAAATATTTTAATCTAACAATAATATTAAATTGGAAATGAATATTATGAGATTTTACAACATTCTTGTTACTTTTGAGATTTTACACTATCTTAGGAGGAAGCGTAAGGGTAAGGATGGTTTTATGGCTTTAAAACTAGACACGAGTAAAGCGTACGACCAAATTGAATGGGATTTTCTTGAGGCAATGCTTCGAAAGTTAGGCTTTGTTGAAAATTGGATTCAGCTTGTTATGAAGTGTGTTAAATCGGCCAGATACTGTGTGACTCATGGCAATAATGAAGTTGGTCCAATCATCTCTACAAGAGGTATAAGGCAGGGTGATCCCCGATCACCATACTTATTTATTCTTTGTGCTGAAGGTTTTAAAGCTTTACTGCGAAAATATGAATAAAAGGATGGCTTCATGGGTGTAAAGTGGCTAATGGTGCTCTTAGAGTATCCCATATGCTTTTTACAGATGATAATTATTTATACTGCAAGGCTACTGAAATTGAGGCTCGTCAGATTCTTGAAGTGTTATCCAAGTTCGAACTTGCCTCAGGTCAGAAGGTGAACCTCTCCAAATCTTCTATCTTTTATAGTGCTAATACTTTGAATTCCATGAAAGATAGAATTAATACCACCTTAGGTATGACCACGACTACTGAAGGAAGTTTGTACTTGGGTTTATCTAGCTCCGTGGGAAGAAATAAATCGGCTGCTCTGGGCTTCTTGAAAAACAAAGTGAAAAATAGACTCCTGGGATATGGTACAAAGTTTCTTTCAAGGGCAGGTAAAGAAATATTGATTAAAACGGTTGCACAAGCACTTCCAAGCTTTCCATGAGTGTGTTCTTAATCCCGCAAGAGGTTACAAGAGATATTGAAGGCTTGATGTCCAAGTTCTGGTGGCAATCTTCGAACAACTCTCCTAAAGGTATTTATTGGATGTCTTGGAAAAAGCTTTGCAAACATAAATCTAAAGGAGGCATGGGTTTTCGAAATTTGAGAAGTTTTAATTTGGCTCTTTTGGAAAAGCAAGGTTGTCGACTCCTCACAAAACCTGAAATGCTTGTCTCGAGAATTTTTAAAGCAAGGTATTATCCACGTGGTACTTTTTTCACTGCTGAAATTGGTAATAACCCCAGCTATGTTTGGCGTAGTGTTCTTGAAGCTCGTCAATTTCTGACTCATGGTGTTTGTTGGTCTATTGGAGATGGCATTTCTATTTCGGTCCTTGGTGAACCTTGGCTACCCGACACTCAAAATCCTTTTGTTTCATCTTCACATCCAGCTCTTGATGGGTCGGGTTGGGACGAAGATATAGTTGCTGATTTGTTTGATCAGCGTGATCAAAATCTGATCCTTGCAATTCCTATGCATCATGGTCACGGTCGAGATAACATTACATGGAATGGTGAGATTTCTTGGTTGTATACAGTTAAAAGTGCATAAGACTTGTTCAAGAAATTAATGGGTAAAATGATCAAGGCTCTGCTACTGTTGATAATTTCTGGAAGAAGTTTTGGGCTTTGAAGCTACCTCCGAAAATGAAAAACATGGTGTGGAGGGCTTGTCAAGGGTGTCTTCCAACCATGAGTCAATTAAGAGCAAAGCGTGCTGATGTGTCTCTGTCTTGCCTCGTTTGTAACAGCCAGGAGGAGAGACAATATACCATGCTCTCGTGGTCTGTCCAGCTGCAGAACTCTGCTTGAACAGAGTTGGTATCGGTACAGTGCTACCGCAGTAAGAGAGGTTTTTTGACTGGTGTGCTTCAAATTTTCTGGTGTTAGATGCAGATCAGAAAAAGTTCTTGGTTGCTCTTTGTTGGTCAATATGGAATGCAAGGAATGACAAGGTTTGGAACAACAAAGTGTCAAGTGTGGAAAGTATAGTGTAATCGGCTAGAACTTACCTTAATCAATGGCTAACTGCTCATAGTTCTAATGTTATTTTCCCAAGTCCTGGTCTTATTCCAGGTGACGGAGCTGAGCAGTGGCAGCCACCACATGGAGATAGCATTAAGGTTAATGTCGATGCCGCTATATTTGCCGACACAAATCAGTTTGGTTTTGGTTTTGTGGTTCGTAATTCACAAGGACTTTTCATGGAAGGAGTTACCAAGCTTTTTAATGGTTCGGCAACACCAGAATTTGTGGAAGCTTTGGGTGTAAAGGAAAGTTGGATCAAAAGAAATCAACCATGTCATGCTATCCTTGAAACCGACTGCTTAGTCTTTATCCAAGCCTTGCGTAGTTCAATTGAAATGATTTCCATGTTTGGTCAAGTGGTTAATGATTGTAAGGCGTTATTTAAAAAACTTAAAAATATTATCTTTTTTATTAGGCGATCAGCTAATAAAGTGGCTCATAAGTTTGCTAGAGCTTCTTTATTCTATCTTGATTGCAATTTCAATTTGGGGTCTGTCCCAGTTGATTTGTTACCTTCTTTGGTAGTTGAATTTAATGGTTAATAAAATGACGATTTTCCATTCAAAAAATTAGAAATAAATAAAAATTAACAAATATATATAAAACAATATTAAACGTATTTTATTAATAAAATAAACAAACAAATATTTATTATAATACCAATTCTAAATTTTAAATGCATCAATATTAATAATCATACACAACAAAAACAACAATTCCCTTAAATTTTTTCTTAAATTTTCATACTCAATCATACCCTCACAAATTCACTTTTTTTCTTCCTAAAAAGAAAAAAGAAATAATTTTTATTAATTGTTTAACATTTTAATGTAAAAATAAAAGTAAACTAACATTTTTTGATTAAAAAAAGTCGTTGAAATGAAAAAAAAAAAAAAGAGTTATTGTACCTGAAAATATGGAATCTTCTTCCTTCTAGTGATGCTGAAGGAGATGGGTGTTCTCCTTACCTGAAAAAAAGAGAGTTATTGTACCAACAAAGAAAAAAAAAAGAAGAAAAAGAAGAAGAAAATCTAAGACTGAGAGAATGTTAGGGTTAAAGGTCTGATGATAATGTGTTATGGCTTGAGACTAAAAATAGTAGCTTTATTTATTTTACCTAAAGCTTTTTATCTCAGTTTTTAACCAAAAAACTGAGATATATAAAAGGTCCGTCCTAAACAAATTAAAAGGTTTTGGTTAAACCCTTTTATCCTGATTTTTAGCAAAAAATTAGGATAAAAGAGTTTAATTAAAACTTGTTTGGGTCCCGCTATTGTTTTATCCTACTTTAAGGGAGAAAAATAGATTTTTAACTAATCATCCAAATAAGGCCCTTGATATATACATATGTAATTTAGAGTCTGTTTGGCTGGTCAATAAAAATTCAATCTTGAACTCATTTTTTACTATTGATTTTTTTTAATGTTCAACCAAACAGGACCCTTGTCTAAAAAATATTATATGTTGTTTTTGAGGTGCTAAGTCTAAAAGTGGGATAAAAGATTGCAACATATATTTTATCCCACTTTTTACTTTTGTTAAGGATAAAAATAAAAGTATCATTTCTTGTTAACACCCAAGTTGATATTCCGGGCTAGGGTTTTAATTTTCAAATACGTCTTAGTGCACATTGTTCAAATTTGTACTTATATATGTGTAAGACTTGTCACAACATGCTAGGCACCAAAATCAGAATCATAACACTTCCTATTTGAGGTACTTCGGCACCCGTTGCCCAGGTCAACCTGATCATGCACCCAACGCCCCTCTCAACCTGGGGCGCTTCCAACTGCTTTTGTGAAGATGTTTCTCAAACATTTTTTTTGTCTTCATTCAAAATGAGGAAACAAGTGTTTTCAAGAAAAAGAAAAGATCAACTTAGAGGCCAAACAAGTGACTATTAGCGCCTAAGTTAACATATTTCCAACAACGATTCTGAAGAAGTCTTTTGGGCATATTATTGAAATTAAAAAATGAGTGTGTTTGGGAAGCAATGGAGCCATCAAGTGACTAGAATTAAGGCTAATTAAAATTTATAAATACAATTAATTAATAAAAAAAAAGAAAGATATTATTGTGGGTTCGTTTTTAGACTAGGAAGTGTGTGCCCAAAGGTCCAACATATATATAAATGAGAGTTCTTCGATCGAGTAGTGAACAGTATTATCTATAACACTTCTTATAAATATATATATAATATTTCCACCGAAACATACTGATCACAATAAATTAATTTATAATTTTAATAAACTTTTTCATAAATGTTTATCTCTGCAACTGCATACGTACTTACCCTTAGCTTTTTCTTCTTCTCTTCTTTTTTTTTTTTTTTTTTGGGTGGTGAGAGATTCATTCTTATCATAATTATTGCAAGTACGTGTTGTGTTTTTTTAGCAGGGTAACCGTTATGCATATATTATAATATAACTATAAATACGTACGTGACACCACTCCACATATATATATTTTTATAATATCTTGTATCTATAATATATTTATATATCTATATATTTACACTGAATCAAAACTTAGGATAAATGCCTCACACCTCTAGTTTCGAGATAAACTTATCACTGGCTTTTATATTATAAGTACTCTCTCTATATATATGCGGTTGGTAAATATTAAAAAATAACTAGTAAGTACCGTTACTAACATATATAAAAGTTTTCAGAAAAGAAGTTAAAACATAATATAAATTTATAAATGAGAAACCACTATAATTACCTAACATATATGCCATAAATTTTTCTGTATTATCCTATTATATATATATAACAGGTTTTTTTTTTTATTTATTTATTAGTGACCTATTCTTTTAAAATATATTATGGCATAATATTTTACACATATAATTACTCTCTATATATATAAATATTTGTCTCATGTTGTTTGGTTATGCATGTTTCTCGTTATGCCTGATCTAGGATGTGTGTGGCTCCCAAATATAATAATAAGTTCTACTACATATATCTATATGTAAAAATTGTCCATTTTTTCGTTTAAATTGGGCTATTTATTTGAGTTTGTTAAATACCCATATATAATATAGGAAAATTCTAAAATGCACCCCCTTAAAATAGATATATTGATGCACCCCTATCTATTTTAGCATCCGAAATAATTTTTTGGTCAAATTTTTTCTCATAGTTATGTACGTTATAGTTATTTAAGACATCCTGCAAAATTTTAAGAAATTCAAAAAAGTTTAACACGCCGAAAACTACGTTTAAACAGTGTGTTGCACGCGTGACTATTTTGTTTTATACGCGTGTAAAATAGACTGTTTGAACATTGTTTTCTACATTGTAAACTATTCCGAATTTTTCAAAATTTTGTAAGATATCTTAAATAGATATAACGTACATGAATATGAAAAAAAAATTAGACTAAAAAATTCTTCTAGATGCTGAAACAAGTTAAAGGTGCATCAATACATCCATTTTAAGGGGGTGCATTGTGGAATCACCCTATAATATAAGATGCATGTATTGTTTCTCTTATAGTTAATAATAATAGTTAATATTGCTATTAGATATTAGTAGTGTCTGATCCTTTTTATAAGTAGCGCTCCATAATTAGTTAACAATATTCTCTAAAAATTATTTTTTTAAATTAATTATATGGGACTCGATATTTGATTACACCAATATCGATAAAACACCAAAGAAAATACTAAACACTAGTACCTTTTAGCAATAGATCAACCACATATATTTTACTATTTCACTTTCTCAACTTCATTTCCACACGACCCATTTTGTAAAATGTTTAAAATATACCCCTAAGAAACACATATTTAAACTTTGTTATATTAGCTTAATATAAGACATCAATTTGTACGTAAAAGATCATTATAAATATTATCAACAAAAGATACTATATTATTATTGAAATCGATCAATTTCAGACACCTTAATACACTATCTAAATTCAAACATGATATCAACATATCTTAAAGCACACCTTAATGATTAAACTCTATTAGATATTCGCACGTAAACGGTGAATTTTTTTTGTTGCATATGACAGTAACTCATCGAATTAATACTGACTCTTTTCCGTTAAATCTCAAAGATACATAAATATACAAGATAAAAAAGTCAATCTAAGAAGTGGGTGCCACGTTAAATCTAAGGAAACATTAAGCAACTGTTAGGCTTGTTTTACAATTTATGGTGTTTTAAAAGAACATATCGAAACAGAAACACATAAAAAAACCTCCACATCATTTAATTTTTTTTAAGGTAGTGTTCAACTAGGAGATCTAACGAGTTTCGCCCCTTCGCTAATGACTTCTAAGAGTTCAAATTCCAGTATTGTATAAATCTTCAATTTGTTCTATTTCTTATATTAAATGAAATTTTGCTACTTTTTTTTTTTAATTTACAACTTTATTGTGTATATATTATTAGGGACATTCATGGAAATTAGGGTTTCTTTGAAATATACAATTAATGAGCATTACTTTTTGATCATAGTGTGTTTTCCATGGCTGAAAACCTCAATAATCTCTATCATTTGATACCAAATAAAATAAAATTATCATGATGTATACATTATGGTTATTTAATGAGTAATTAGTGTGTTGAAATTGTCAAGCTGATATTTAGAATTGTTTATAATTGAATTGTTTCTTTGTCAAAATTAATATTAAGTATATTTATATGTTTATAAGTTTATCTATTTTCTCTTAGATCAATTATGCTCACATAGCAATAGAATCATACTCATATAGACATGTTATTTTCATTTTGTAATTTAGATCTTCTTAGTTATTATTTAGTTCACTTAAACCTTTTCCGATTATGCTAACTGAAGTTTTGTTTCTTTTAGGTACTTCATTACAAAGATCTGTATTACATGTATTGTTTATTTTTGACTATGAGAAGGTAGATTTCTTTATTGGAAAACATATAGCGTGACCAATTATTGTTCATACATTTAATAATTCTTTTTGATTAATGAGATTCATATATATATAAATGTGTATATTGAATTCTTTATTCAAATAATTATTTTTGATTTTTACGTGATTATTTATTGTTCTTTATTCAAATAATCTCACCTAATAACTAATAATGTTTTTTCTTTAATTTTTTATTATATCACTTTCAAATAATATAGAAAAAAACTAGCATAAAATTTAGTATACGTGCCTCGCACGTAGTTTTTGCTAGTATATATATATATATGGGTGACTATTCAATGGTTACATTTTTATTGTAATCATATGGTTACATATTTCTTTGACCTGTAATAGCAGGTTACTAATAGGTAGACTTTCCTTTTTTAGAATTAATTAATTATAATTAACTATTTTCTTAAAATAATTAAGTAAATAGTAGACATTCCTTTTTTAGAATTAACTAATTATAATTAACTATTTTCTTAAAATAATTAATTAAATATTCAACAAGACCTCTTTTAGCAATTAATATTTATATTTAAATCCTTACTTGAATTATTTTAATAATTAAGCCATTTAATTATAATATTTACAATAAAATTTATTTTTTTTTTACAAAAATTAAACTTCTTTTGACACAAATTAAAATTCTCTTGTTATAATAAATTTTCAAAAAATTAATTATTTTTAAATGATATTTAATTATTTTGTTACAATTATATGAACTAAGTATGAGACCTCAAGCTAATCAATCGATAACAAGTGCAGCCATTTTTTTTTCTAAAAAATCCTTCAACTTATTTCATTTTTTACTTTTTAAATATTTAAATAAAAAAAATTAAATAATTAAGTGTAATAATTTAAAATTAAGATTACTAGTATAATAAAATTTAAATTATGAAATTATATGTGTATAATTTTAAATTATAAAAAGTTTTGCTATAAAATTTTAAATAATTTAAGTATAAAAAAATAAATTGCTAAAAGATCCTTATATAGTAATAAATTGCAAAAAATTGATTAATAATTATAGTTAATTTAATTTTAAAATATAATTAATCTTAATTAAAGTTTTATAAGGAAATAAATGATTAGGTTACTTTCAGGTTACAAGTTATTTATTATTTATTTTTATTTAATTTCCAAATTAATCACAACCATTTAATAGTAATCCAATGGCTTAAAAAAATGTAACCACGATGGTTACAATGAAAAAGTAACCATTGAAACCTCTTCCATATATATATATATATATATATATATATATATATATATAGAGTGAACAATACACATATTAATTATTAGATATATAGCTCTATTTCCTGAATGTGACAAATATATCCAACTGAAATGGCAGACCATTATATCTTTCTAATAATATTTATTATTATAATATATATATATGGAAGAGGTTTCAATGGTTACATTTTTATTGTAACCATCATGGTTACATTTTTTTAAGCCATTGAATTACTATTAAATGGTTGTGATTAATTTGAAAATTAAATAAAAATAAATTATAAATAACTTGTAACCTGAAAGTAACCTAATCATTTATTTCCTTATAAAACTTTAATTAAGATTAATTATATTTTAAAATTAAATTATTTATAATTATTAATTAATTTTTTACAATTTATTACTATATAAGGATCTTTTAGCAATTTATTTTTTTATATTTAAATTATTTAGAATTTTATAGCAAAACTTTTTATAATTTAAAATTATACACATATAATTGCATAATTTAAATTTTATTATTCTTGTAATCTTAATTTTAAATTATTACACTTAATTATTTAATTTTTTTATTTAAATAGTTAAAAAGTAAAAAATGAAATAAGTTGAAGGATTTTTTAGAAAAAAAATGGCTGCACTTGTTATCGATTGATTAGCTTGAGGCCTCATACTTAGTTCATATAATTGTAACAGAATAATAAATATAATTTAAAAATAATTAATTATTTAAAAATTTATTATAAGAAGAGAATTTTAATTTGTGTCAAAAGAAGTTTAATTTTTGTAAAAAAATAAATTTTATTGTAAATATTATAACTAAATGGCTTAATTATTAAAATAATTCAAGTAAGGATTTAAATATAAATATTAATTGCTAAAAGAGGTCTTGTTAACTATTTAATTAATTATTTTAAGAAAATAGTTAATTATAATTAAATAATTTTAAAAAAGGAATGTCTATTTAATTAATTATTTTAAGAAAATAGTTAATTATAATTAATTAAATCTAAAAAATGAAAGTTTACCTATTGGTAACCTGCTATTACAGGTTAAAGAAAAATGTAACCATATAGTTACAATAAAAATGTAACCATTGAATAGTCACCCATATATATATATATATATATATATATTTTTTTATATATATAAATTAGAGATATAAAATAGTGACATATGATATTTTAAAATTTTTCTATTTAATATTATTTGTTTTCTTTTTAATTTTCTATTTTGTTATTTTTTATTACTTTCATAAATATTGATTGATATAAAATACGAGAATTACTCTATGTACTATTTTTTAACTTTTTTTTTTCTTTTTAAATTTACAGTTTATGTTGTTCTAGTAATTTCTCTAGTGGTTTCTATTTGAGTTGTTATACGGATTTTAATTACAATTTCGGTTGCTCTGTTAGTTGCTATAGATGTTTTTGTATGAAATTCCGTAAAAATACAGAAAAAAAAAAAACTATTTTGAAGTGTAAAAAATAATAAAAAAAAAACTCCTATAAAATATAGGTCAATTAGAATTTTTGTCCCCTAAATTATAACATGTATTAAATCATATCCATTGAACTTTTCAGAGTGTTAAAAATACCCCCCGAACTATTGAAGTTGTTAGATTTAAGGACTTCTTTTTAATTTCATTCAATTTTCACTACTACAGTCACTATAAGAAATGTCACTTTTGCCAGCACATTTTAGTGCTGGAAAAAGTTTGGTATTGCGCTGATAAAATGGAATTTACTTTTGATGTGTTGGCAAAAGGGGTTGGTAAATCAACGTTGGTATTAGAACTTTTTTCAGCACAAAATGAAAAGTTCTGGCAAAAATGACTTTTCCCAGCGCGTAAATGCGCTGGTAAAAGTTAGATTTTAGCTACTGGAAATGTGCGCTGGTAAAACTTTGACCTTTTTACCTGCGCAGTTTGCGAAATACGCTGGCAAAAGTTACTTTAAGCAACGCAGTAGCGAACTGTGCTAATAAAAGTGACATTTCTTGTAGTGAGTAAGGGCCTTTAGAGGCTTTTTTTCCACCCTTTTTATAAAATAATAAGAAGCTACATGGTGTAAAAATATCCGCATGATTAAAAATTAACATTTAGAGACAGTTATTGTATAAAAATTGTAGATATAAAAATTTACTATACCCTACAGAGTTAGTTGTGGGTTGGGAAACTTTCAAGGTTATTTATTAATCATATGGCGTCGGTTATTAGGAAACAACCGACAATATAGGTGCACACCTTTATTAACACGTGTGTCATATGTCGTCGGTTATTTCATAATAACCTCGTGGGATCATATGCATGTGGATCTCTTTTTTTTTGGGAATTCCTTTCTCGGGGTCACCACTTTAATTTGGTGTTCCCATCAATAGGACCCCTTCCTTAGTTTGGTCTATTTTGAGGTTATGATCCTTGGGGCTCTTTTCCCGTTCGATGCACCGTCTCTTCTTCCACAACTGGTTCATCATGTTGAGTTTTTTCCATGACAAAAAAGTCTGGTTATGTCGGGGATATGTTTCAAGTTTTTTTTTTTGTTAACACAGAAATTCATTAAGAATAATGAAGCCTTGTAAAGAAAATTAAAATATTAAATATGACCAAATCCAAATAAAATAAAGAGACTTTTACATGGTATTGTAGTTAAAATCTACAATCTCTACGAGTCGGTATTATTCTTTTATAGTGTGTCTGGATACATGGTAGCATTTTTGGATATTTTCTATACTTATTCTCTCAGTTTTATTCATCCCAAACGATTGTTTGTTCCCTGCACCCTAGGTTCTATACATATTTATAAGATTTTTCAGGATTGACAATTAATCTCCTTTAATCTTATCTAGGTAACCATTCACGAAACGTGAACAATCTTCATGTTTCATATTTACAATATGTGTGACAAATAAATTAACAGTTGATAATCGCTTCTTGTCCTTATCAAAAAGTATTGTCTTTATCAAGATAATACATTCAAAATATTATAGCTCGTATTCTTTAATGATGTTTGGAAATGACTAGATGTATTCTGCGAGACACTAGTTAAGATATTTTTCTTTCTTTTGCTATTTATGACAAATCTTGAGACAACCTTTAAGATTGTATCTTTCACATCCCTTTAGGTCAATCATTTTGTGATGTCTATGTGCATTCCTAGATGGTCCGTACTTTGCTCATTTCCCTTAGTCTTGCAACATACTCTTTGAGTATGTGGATCAATGAGTTGTAAGCTCTTTAAAGAACTCATTATTTACCATTTTCAGTAGTTCATCCTTTTGTACTCTATATATGTCATGTCTATCTTGTTAAGTCCAAGATGACTTTATGATATTCTCACTAACCATTTGTATTTATAATTTTAATTTTATTGGACAACTATTTTATAATACAATGGGAGGGAAATAGATTATTGTAACGCCGAATATGAAAAACATTTATCTATAAATTCACACCATAAAAGTTAAATATATATATACTTATATATTAACAGAAGTCGGGATACTAATTTTAAAAGTAATTTCTTGACATAAAATAACACAAATAGTTTTTTTTTTATATGTCACACAGTGACCACAAAAGTTGACTCAAAATGTTCGCCCGAAATCCTCCATGTTGCACTGCCACAATATATACTATCACTACTGAGCTTCAAACTCACTGCTCCTCCGCCTTAGCTTTCTCTTAACCTATACATATAGCACACTGGTGAGTCAACAGACTCAATAAGATATGCATAAAATATACATTATAATGTCGTCCTGTAATTAGGCTCCCAAGCGTATATTTACAAAGCTTATTAACAAATAGTCAAGAACGTTCTTAACTAGGGTACGACCGCTGTACCACATGCACTCTGTACCATTGTTGTACTAGTGTTAGTAGGATATAATTTGTACCTCGAGTGCCACTAAGTATCGTACCATATGCACTCAGTATCCAGCTGTACTAGTGTTGGTAATATCGAATTGCACTCTTAGGTTGTACCACATGCACTCAGTACCATTATTATACTAGTGTTTGTAGCTTATAAAATATATAATTCCATGCACATTACATCCATACACTCACATATATACATAATTTATGTCAATTTTATCTCGTTACCAGATTCAAGCATGTCGGTCGACCTGAATGGAAACTCACTCACTAAACGGAGGCCCTATGTCACAATTGAATAAACCGATAAATAACTTTCTAAAACCTTTTCGAGGATCTAAACTAGAAACTAAAAGTCTCCCTATCGATAAAAGGCATAACGAAGTCCTAAATATCAAGAAAATACAAAAAAAAAAAAAAATCCTAAAACGGGAAAACTGTTGGAAATTATTTTACCAGGATCTAGATTTACTAACAAGTATGTTGGATTAACAACCTAATATGAATTCTAAAACAATGAAAATAAACACATATAAAGTTAGAAAACCTTACAGTGGGTGCAGCGGAATAATATGACTCCTTCCGTTCAGATCTCTAGCCCTTGATTCCTTTCTGTAGCAGAGCATCACCAAGATCTGAACCTGGATCTTCTTTTCTCCTTCTTTGATGTAGAAATTCCATAGTCTTCCATACTATGATTGAGATACCACTTGATGTGTGTGGGCACTACTCATCTCACAAGGATTTCGAAATTTCTCTCTATTTTTCTCTCTAAATTTCGTGGCTTTTCATCCATACAAGAGAAGAGAGCAAGGTTGCTTTATATAGGGAAAAGGGAGAGCACAACTTTCCAAATAAAACAGTTTCCTTAATTACTGTGTAATCAATTAACTGTCTTATTTAGTGTGATCCACCACTTTCCTATTATAGCTAGGCTTTGATTAGCAATTACATGACAATTAAAATTGAAAATAATAATTGGGAAACAAGCAAAGAGGTGCCGGCCATAGGGTGATATGGGCCTCACTTGGATTTT
The DNA here is from genome assembly GCF_029168945.1 of Cannabis sativa. Taxonomy (NCBI): domain Eukaryota; kingdom Viridiplantae; phylum Streptophyta; class Magnoliopsida; order Rosales; family Cannabaceae; genus Cannabis; species Cannabis sativa. The sequence goes on from NC_083605.1 coordinate 6,024,093, forward strand.
GTAGTTTCCTCAATTTTATTTCAATTTCTCCAAAAATGCCATTTTTCCAATTCTAATCATTTAAATGCCAAAACTAATTATTTAATAACTAAAATAGATTATTAAATAATATTGTCATTTAAAATAATTATTAATTAGACATACAAAGTCTCTTAATTAATAATTAAACCTAGAAACCCTTTTCTTTACGATTTCATCCTTAAACTGTGAGAATTCATAAAGTAGACATAGTCTAACTTTTAGAATTATAATTGATTAATTAAAATCAATTAACTGAGTCTTACAAGCAGTATGGTCTCAACTAGTATGGGGACCATGGGTGTATATAACCGAGCTTCCAATAAGTCGAACCGAATTTACCAAGTAAATTCCCTAACTTATTAATTCCTCATTGAATCCACACTTAGAACTTGGAATTGCACTCTCAGTCATATAGAAACGCTCTATATGTTCCACGATATAGACACGTCATTAGTTATCCATTGTTATAACCCTAATGTGATCAATGATCCTCTATATAGATGATTTACACTGTACAGGATTAAATTACCGTAACACCCTACAATGTATTTTATCCTTAAAACACTTAACCCTGTATAAATGATATTTCACCTAAGTGAAATGAGATCTCCACCATTTATCTTCGTTTGGTTAAGCTCGAAGGAAATCATCCTTTACTTCTATTTGCCAAATAGAAGCTATAGATTCCATATTTATGTTAGCGCTCCCACTCAATTGCACTACCGTGTTCCCAAAATGTAAGTATCACCCTGACCCAAAAGTAGGCTTAACTTAACAAATCAAAGAACACAAATAACACTCTTGAGATTGAGCCTAACCATATCAGGATTTCGATCATGTGATCTAGGATCAACAGGTGATATTGAATTGAATAGATATTACGGTAAGTTTTAATATATCTAATCAAAGTTTAATATCGGTCCCTTCCGATGTATACTCCATACATCCAATACTGGTAAACTTTGCCAATGTCCTGGAAAGGACATAACACTTTTCCAAGGTGTAAGAATACCTATCGCTGATTATACCATGTCACTCTAAATCCAGTGTTCTGACAAATCAGGGAATAAACTTTTGAACATATAATAAATATTATATTCCACTGTGCTGACAACACTATAATCTTTAACAAACTCATATGTCCTGGACTTAAAAAGAATTCATACATTATATACATATAATCATGAAATAAATCATGTGAACCATGCAACATAAAATGTTATTTCTGATCTTTATTAATAAGTAAATCTGATTATATGAAATGAGTTTTATTTAGGGCATAAAACCCAATAAACTCCCACTTGCACTAATATAAAACAAAAAGTGCATTTCAAATAATCATTAACACCTTGATGTACAAATCAAGTGTAGTAGTAGTAAACTCCTCGTAATGGGATCTGACAGGTTGAATTAAACACAACCTCTTCTCCACCATTACTCTTCCTTAATCACAAAATCCTTGATAATGTGAAATTCCTCTCTATATGTCTACTCTTTTGGGATACTGGATTCTATACTTTTTGGCAACTACTCTTTCGTTATTCAGGAAGTAACCCTAGTAGTTAAGGCAAGTTGGAACACTGCCACAAATGTATAGAACTTTCCTTAGACTGAATAAGTATCTTTCCTGCAACTTTTAACATTCAGTCTCTCTCTGGTAGACTAAGAGATTTCAGATAGGTTTTTACACTTCTCCAAAATCACTACTCCACCCCCAAAGTAATCACCATCTCATCAGCACACTTTCTAGCACAAAGGCAAGTCTTGAAATCTGATGTGGTGTAGTCTAAGAGTTTTAAACAAACACCCTTATTGACTAACATATAGTTCCTCTTCTTAATCTTAAGATTTACTTGATTGTCTTCCAATGTTCCTCTCCTGGATTAATCTGATACCTACTCATTACTCCCACTCAACAGCAGGTGTCTGGTCTAAGGCATACTAAAGCATATCTGAGACCTCTCACTGTTGATTTAAGAAATTCTTTCATGGCTTTATCTTCTCTGGAATAGTTGAGACTTTTCCTTAGATAAATAAAATCTATGTCTAAGAAGTTGTGAAGCTTCTATAGATTTCCATTGGAAAGAAAATGCATCAGCATCTTATGCTTGCATTAGAGTAAGTAATTTCCAGGTATACCACAAGCCATAGGTTTAGATAAACTCAAACCTATAATACTAGGAATAGGAAGTTTTGTTAAGTCCATTGAATAGACTTATGAACAAAATTTCCTATCATGTCCTTGTAATAGAAAACTTTAGGTTACTCCATGTGAATGGATCAAACCATAGTTCTATTGGCTTTCTTCTTAGTTTCTTATCTTGACAATCCATTACTTGTTTAAACTCACAATGGATTTTAATCACTAGTGTCTTCCAAGCTATAAGAAGGTAAGTTCCTAGAAACTCTCCCACTACAACAAGGTACCGTGAACTATGTCTAAGAAAACTAAATGGTATAGACCTCTTCAGTTGTATTAAGACAACAAAGGCAGTGGGATCATCTTGTAACGAATAAGATGATAGAACACTTTTGGAATCAAGAAAAAAATATCTCCTTTATTTGCTACTTTATTTTCAGACTTAGTCATTTTTCTTAGAGAAGTAGTATTTGTTTAAACAAACACTTTCTTATCTAATGACTATGGGATGCTCCACCCCGAATCACTTAGAATAGCTAACAAACATGCAAACCAGGGTTAGCAGTTCTAGCTTTTCTTAAGATTTCGATTAGGTCATCCATGAATCTAGTAATGATTTACATTAAGTATACAACCATTACATCATTCTGAAATTATATTACCATAGAAGGATTTAGGCAACAACTAGTAACTAATCATCAATATGCAACTCGAATTTCTGGGGAGGTAAGTTTGGATATAATTCAAAATCAAATTAATGATCTTTGAACTGCATATCTACTAACTTTTTCTCCACCCCTATCAGTTCGCAAGATCTTTAACCACTTTCCATTGCTAGAAATTCATGAAATTTTTCAAACATTTCAAATTTCTTTTGCGTAAGGTAAAATCTAGAGTGATCGTTTTAAGAATACAACGAAAACTCATATCCACCCCTGAATGTACATCCATCTACGAATGAGATGAAATTACTTTCAGTGGATATAGGCATATTAACTCTTTGCAGAGAATGATCTTGTCAAAACCACTATGAACAAGATACAAATGCCATAGATTTATAAAATATGTGGTTGTATCTTTTAGTTACTACAAAGAGTTCTTAGAATAGTGCAAGTGGATTCTGGTCACAGAATACTAAACTCATACAGTTTAAATCCATTGATAGAAAATGGTTATGAAACACTTGTGAAAGTATAACTGTATAATTAGTAACTCTTTCTTGGACCACCATTACTAATCTAACTCTATGATTTGCCTATACAAGTAGGAGATATCTAAGATTGAGGATTTATATCATTTAGGGATAGAATTCCGGGAATATAATCATATGCCTCATCTAATTTCTTAAGAGAAAATAAGACTTTATATGATTTATAGACCATTCATCCAATGATATGTCATTAAGCTAATTCGAAATGAATAAGCTAAGAGGAATTAGGATAATTTCATTTTAAATAAGAATCCAACGATGCTCTGATTAGCGAGAGTCAAAGTAATCTTATTTATACAATCTTCTTGTTTCATATTGTAAAACACTAGTCTAAGGTGTCATCAATTGATGAACAGCTAGATGTTGCATATACAATATTTATCTTTCGAGATCTAACACTATTATGTTAGTCTAATGGTGAAAATCCATTAGGGATTTATCTCATTAGAAAAACAAATCAAGTTAGACCAACAATGAAGATTCGAAATTAAACTACAATTTAATACCAGAAAATAACATGGTTCAATACAAATTCATACACAATTCAGAAATTATGAAGCACATAGCAAGTAAGAATGACAAGTGAAAATACTAAAACATACAATCCTAAATAATTTCCAAGGTTTTCAACAAACTGATATCAGTGTCCCGTTTAGGCGAGAGTCAAAGCTATCATTCATTGAATAGAGTTGTCAGCTCATCTAAAATGTCAAACATTCTAGCAACCTTTTATTCGATCAAGATGTGAATCCGCGTTGTCCCGTTTAGGCGAGAGTTAAGGCTATTCTATCTTATGAGCTTCCTCCATTGTTTCATATTCTTGCAAGTCTTATACAGTCGCCACCATTAGGGTGAGCATAAACTATATGAAAACAACTTACAAGATTACTTATCTTTCGAGATTAAACGGTGCTAACTTGCTAATGAACGTTCCTCTATTAGGGAGGATTACTCACTAAAACAATAGCTATGTAAAACCAACAATGGAGATAGAATATCCTTATAATAATAAAGCTCATTATTTAATGAAGGGTTGTATTTTCTTCTAATATTTATTTTAATCCATTTATTTTAAATATATATTTATTTAATTAAAATTTCCAATTTGGAATGAAAAATTCCAAATATAAATTTTAATTTAATATTTATAAATTATACTTAGATAAATAAATAACGTGAATTCTTTCCATCTTAGTAATAATTTCCATAAATATTTAGAAAATTATTCAATTTAAGTTGTTTCAAAATTAATTTAAATTAATTTACAACTCAAATTTAATTTTCTATAAATATATATTGCATTTTCGAAAATGCTTTAAAATAAAATAAAAAATAAATCCTGGAAAATTACTCTAATTTTATGTGGCCCAAAATTAATAAAAATTAATTTTCAACAAAAAATATAATTTTCCTATTTAATTAAATATCTAAGAAAAATTTCAAATATTTAAGTATCATGATTAAAAAATCAACTTAAATATTAATTTTCTATTTAATTAAATACACTAGAAAAATACTTCAAGCAAAACAGATAATATCTATCTAGACTTTCATAGACTAATTAATTCAATTTCTAATAATAATATATTTTAGTTCATTTATTTTAATTAACCATTAAATGAAAAAGTCATTGATTTAAGTTGGTCCAAAATTAAATAAATAATTTTCAACTTTAATCTATTTTTCAAATAAAATTCGAAATTTCTGCATTAAAGAAATGTAATTTCAAAATTTTGGGAAATGATTAATAAAATAAAATAAAATATATTTTGAAAATTATTCAAACTTAAGTTATTCTGAAATAAGATTCCAAACTTAAAATAATTTTCAACTTTAATTAAATAACATGAAAATAACAATATCAAAGTATCATGATGAAAATCAACTTAGATATTGAATTTTTTCAATTTAATTAAATGTATTAAATTCAAGAAATAAATAATTAAGTAAAGAGGAAACTTAATTATTAATTCTAGTTTAATACTAGGAAAATATTCTAAACTTAGATTGTACCAAAATTAATTATGAGACAATTAATTTCATAATCAATGATATTTTCCTATTTAATATTAGAAATAATAACTAGTACTAGAAATAACTATCTAGAATATATCATTGACTAAATGTTTTTCTAAAATTAACTTTAAAATATTACAATGAAAAATAAATTTCATATATTTTAAAAGTTAATTATGTTGCTAACTCAATTTTAATTAGGTTAGACTAATATAATTAACCTAATACAATTATTTAAATAAGGCAAATGGGCCTTCACAATTGGGGTAGTTCATGTGAGGGGGAGCTGGGTTCAGTATGTCGTACCCACTTCTATGGCCCCCAACTCTCACACAAGGCCCAAAAGAGAGGAATTTAACCTTAAAATAAACAATTGTTATTCATTGAATAAGCCCAAATCTAATTGGGCCTAAATAAATTTCCTTATGTCAAAATTTATTTTAGCAACCTAGTCCATTTACTTAGTAAAAACTTAAATGGGCTCCCTATATGCATCTAAGTCCAAAAGCAAACATATAGGCTCACACAGGTCAAATGATTTGGATGGACCCTATCATGTTACTAGGTTTACACAGATGAAAGAAGTACAAAATTTACCTGTTACAAATTATTTATAAGATCTATCGTCAATTGGACTATGATTAAAATCAGATCAATGGATCATGATCTGTCAACAAGTTAATCATAGCAATTTAGATCAGATAAATAATAGGTTTGTTAAAAAGTTTTGAATAAACAATATAAATAAACAAACATTGTCCATGTAACAGATGTGAATCAAGATATTAATATAATTAAATTATTATTCTTAAACTAACCAAATAAAGGAAACTAATTTTAAAATATCTAGGTTTATTTGAATCAAATTAAATATCTAATAAGATCAATGATTTGAAAGGAAAGAATCTCCAATATCACTTTCAGATCTTATAATTTAATAAAATAAACCAATTCTAAAATAGATTTGGTTAGATAATTATTATTTTAGGAATAAAATAATAAATGAATAATAATTACCAGAATTATATGTCAAAATATCTCAAATTAAGCAATATTCAAATCTCTACAAAAATATCTATGTTATTTAAATATTTAAGATATGATTTATAAATTTCTAATAAGGAAAAAAATGATATATACAGAAAAAATATCATTTTTAACTTATAATTTATAAATAATTAAATATTTAACAAAATAACAAATTTTTGAATTTGAAAAACATTATGGTAAGTATAACTATAAAAATATCTATGTTAATTTTAAATTTATTAATTATTTAATTTGTCATATAAGATAATTTTAATATAATATTTTAAATAAAAAGACAAAGTTATCTTTTAATTTAAAATATCTTAAATATCAAAATATCTAATCTTATAATTAAATAATAAATAAATATTAAAGAAGTTAACAAATTTTTAAATCTGACCATAATAGGAAATATTTAAAATTGGAAACATTCCAAAATAGAAAATATTTAAAATTGGAAAAATTCCAAATTGAAAATATTTAAAATTAGAAACATTTCAATTTAGAAATATTTAAGAAAGGAAAATTGAATTTTCGGAAACAATCCCATGAAAAAAAATTGGATTTTTGGGGAAAAACCCCAAAAATCGCAACTTTTGGGAAACTGCCCAGAATTGGGCGTGCAACAGGCTGCACGCAGCCTTCATGCGCGCGCGGATGGGGGGGAACTGCCGAGAAATCTTGGCGCCTGCAGGGTGCCTGACCGAGAAACCTCGGTCAGCTGCAGGGTGATGGGCGCGCGCGTGCCTGGCTCGTCCGAGTGCCTGGTGCACTCAATGCACCCACTCGACAGCCATGGCATCCAAAATTCAAAAATTCATAACTTTCTCAATTTTTATCGGAATCGAGTTCCGTAAAAACCAAAATTGCTTAATTTTTCACAAGGAATCCAAATAAAATATTTTCAAAAATTGAAAAAATATTTTTCATGGAAAACGAAACTGTACAACATCAACAGTCATCAAACAACACATAAACCAACATGCAACCATCCAAATCAACACAGAACATATCAATCATCGTTTTAATTCATATTACATGAAAGTAAATCATTACCATGGCTCTGGTGCCAGTTGTTGGAAATTATTTTACCAGGATCTAGATTTACTAACAAGTATGTTGGATTAACAACCTAATATGAATTCTAAAACAATGAAAATAAACACATATAAAGTTAGAAAACCTTACAGTGGGTGCAGCGGAATAATATGACTCCTTCCGTTCAGATCTCTAGCCCTTGATTCCTTTCTGTAGCAGAGCATCACCAAGATCTGAACCTGGATCTTCTTTTCTCCTTCTTTGATGCAGAAATTCCATAGTCTTCCATACTATGATTGAGATACCACTTGATGTGTGTGGGCACTACTCATCTCACAAGGATTTCGAAATTTCTCTCTATTTTTCTCAATTAATTTCGTGGCTTTTCATCCATACAAGAGAAGAGAGCAAGGTTGCTTTATATAGGGAAAAGGGAGAGCACAACTTTCCAAATAAAACAGTTTCCTTAATTACTGTGTAATCAATTAACTGCCTTATTTAGTGTGATCCACCACTTTCCTATTATAGCTAGGCTTTGATTAGCAATTACATGACAATTAAAATTGAAAATAATAATTGGGAAACAAGCAAAGAGGTGCCGGCCATAGGGTGATATGGGCCTCACTTGGATTTTGCAGTTTCCTCAATTTTATTTCAATTTCTCCAAAAATGCCATTTTTCCAATTCTAATCATTTAAATGCCAAAACTAATTATTTAATAACTAAAATAGATTATTAAATAATATTGTCATTTAAAATAATTATTAATTAGACATACAAAGTCTCTTAATTAATAATTAAACCTAGAAACCCTTTTCTTTACGATTTCATCCTTAAACTGTGAGAATTCATAAAGTAGACATAGTCTAACTTTTAGAATTATAATTGATTAATTAAAATCAATTAACTGAGTCTTACAAGCAGTATGGTCTCAACTAGTATGGGGACCATGGGTCTATATAACCGAGCTTCCAATAAGTCGAACCGAATTTACCAAGTAAATTCCCTAACTTATTAATTCATCATTGAATCCACACTTAGAACTTGGAATTACACTCTCAGTCATATAGAAACGCTCGATATGTTCCACGATATAGACACGTCATTAGTTATCCATTGTTATAACCCTAATGTGATCAATGATCCTCTATATAGATGATTTACACTGTACAGGATTAAATTACCGTAACACCCTACAATGTATTTTATCCTTAAAACACTTAACCCTGTATAAATAATATTTCACCTAAGTGAAATGAGATCTCCACCATTTATCTTCGTTTGGTTAAGCTCGAAGGAAATCATCCTTTACTTCTATTTGCCAAATAGAAGCTATAGATTCCATATTTATGTTAGCGCTCCCACTCAATTGCACTACCGTGTTCCCAAAATGTAAGTATCACCCTGAACCAAAAGTAGGCTTAACTTAACAAATCAAAGAACACAAATAACACTCTTGAGATTGAGCCTAACCATATCAGGATTTCGATCATGTGATCTAGGATCAACAGGTGATATTGAATTGAATAGATATTACGGTAAGTTTTAATATATCTAATCAAAGTTCAATATCGGTCCCTTCCGATGTATACTCCATACATCCGATACTGGTAAACTTTGCCAATGTCCTGGAAAGGACATAACACTTTTCCAAGGTGTAAGAATACCTATCGCTGATTATACCATGTCAGTCTAAATCCAGTGTTCTGACAAATCAGGGAATAAACTTTTGAACATATAATAAAGATTATATTCCACTGTGCTGACAACACTATAATCTTTAACAAACTCATATGTCCTGGACTTAAAAAGAATTCATACATTATATACATATAATCATGAAATAAATCATGTGAACCATGCAATATAAAATGTTATTTCTGATCTTTATTAATAAGTAAATCTGATTATATGAAATGAGTTTTATTTAGGGCATAAAACCCAACAAAATCCTACCCCAAAAGTTTTTCTTGGTTCATCACCAGAAAAACTAATAGGGCGTTTCTGCATGAACTACTGTTTTTTACTACAGAAACAAAATAAGGCCCCCAATTGAACTAAGTCAACCGTAAACTTCACCAAATGCTCTAGAATACCTAGAATCATCAAAATAGACCAAAACCAAGCAACAAAACCAAGCATAACTTGAAATTACAAATTCTACCATAGTTGAGCCAAGTTTAAATTCCAAGAAGAACTCAAACTTGCTCAAACCCAAAATCAATCAACAACCATAGCGCAAACAAGTCTATATCATCAATTTAAATCTGTTAAAGACATCCCTAAACCAAATTCAACTAAACAGTACCCTATTTCCCAAATTTTAGCTCCAAACCTAACAATATCATCAATATACTAAGAATAGGGTTTCTAAGTTTACCTCCACTTCAAACTACTTCAAGACCTAGCTAAAACTTCAAGAAATTCATTGAAATTGGCTGCTCCACTTCTGATTCTTCCTTGGAGCCGAGTACAAGAGAGAGAGAGAGAAGATTGAGGTTTTGTTCTTTTGTATTCTCTTGAATTTTCTAGCTAAAGAAACGATAAAAGGGAGATAGTATGCAGGTGTGAAGTCGCAGGCGGTGAAGAAAAATGGTGGAGAAGAAAAGGGGGGAACGGTTGCTGCTTCAAATTTAAAAGAAAATTGAAGGAAAGAACAGTTAAAATGAAAAAAAAAAACAGTTGGAAAGAAAATAACGGCTACAGACCCGAACAGGGCACTTACAGCAATACTTAAGTTAATTGTTATTTTTATTTTTATTTTTTCTAAAATTAATTAGAAATTTTATATAAATAAAGTCAAAATTAATAATTGTATTTTCCTTTTTAATCATATTACGAAAATGATTTATATATATATAAATATATATATAAATATTTGTGACGCGTGCAAAGCACGTGCCATAGAGTAATATATACATTAAAGTAAAACTATTTCTCAAAAAAAAAAAAGTCTACATGATCTAATAATGCTTTTCTTATGTAAATAGTATTTATGTATATTTATGTAATTAAGTAAATTGAGTTGTTTTATATCTTTATATATTAAAAGTGCCTATCTAACGGCATTTCTTGGTTTAACATTCTTGGTTTAACAGAATATACTTAAAAATAAAAGAATATTCTGTTAAATTTAACGATTAGGTTTGATCGTTAAAAAATAAACCCAATAATTAAACCCAAAAAATTAAACAATCTTTTAAATAAACAATCTTTTAAATATTAATAATCTCTTTTTAAATTAAAAAAATCATCTTAGCCACATATCTCTCTAACAAACCTATCTTGGGAGAATATTAATAATTTTTTTATTTATTTTTTTTTTAAAAAAATATAGATAAAATATTTAGAAAAGATAATATAAAAAAAGATTGATTGTGTTGGCTTAGAGATTTTTGGGCTTGGGCTTAAAAAAATAATAATAAAAAAAAGATAAAATTGGCTGTAATTAGTATTTACCTTATATGTTTGTGCTTATTTTTAGTTTTATTTTTAATTTTACCACCAAGAGGAGAAGGTTGAAAAATATTAGAATATGAAAATATTATTGGTGCTTATTAGTAATTTGCAAAGAATGTGAAAGTCTATAAATATATAGTTGTGTAGCTATTATTAGATATGAAATGAGATAATAAAACTTTTTTCAATTAGAAGATTAATGTACATTTTACTATTAATAACATACATTATTATAACACAACTATATTTTACTTACTAAATATACTGACACATATTTTATTTTTATAAAACAAATCGTTCAAATAATTATACTATTTTAATTATTAATTCAAATAAAAAACTAAAATATTAAATAAAACTAACACTACGTGACTTGGCACGTAACAGTCACCTAGTATATATATATATATATTTACTATATAAAGTGTGCCTATATAACTAAATTCTTGGTTTATGAGAAATTCATGGATGACTTTTTATGTATATTTAATAAAATAATAAAATATTATTTATATATAATAAAATAATAAAATAAAAATAAAATAAATCACATTAATATTGGGTGACTTTTTAAAAAAATATATATATTCAAAAATAAGAGAGAATAACTCTCACGATTAACTTCAAACAAATTGAAATTAAGCCCTTTAATCAATCCGAATAATTGATATAGTTAATAGTAATTATATTGAGAATTTTTTTTGCGTACAAATCCGAATATAGTGATATGCACATATATATGTAGAAGATGTTGCTATTATCTAATCTCTTCTTCCCAATATTTATTTAATTGAATTTATTTTATATTAATTAATAAATAGGTGGGTCGATTTCAATCTTATTTAATCGATAGATGAGTCAATTCCCAATCAAACAATCGATTCTAGGTGGGTTGCACATACTGCTTAGATCTTATTTACATACTATAATTTTTATTTACTATTTTCTTAAATCTGATCTGATGCTTTAATATTTTCTTAACACTATATATGTAATGTATATTGCATATGATCTTACAGTTCTAAATAGTTAATTTGAAAATAATTGGTTAAATATAATGACGATTCAAAGTTAACTAAGAGAAGTCAGTTCAATTTCCTCTCTGGTGATCAAGATGGTGGAATGTCACTTGAATGTTATCATTGTCAAGCAACTCAGTGAGTACAATTGGTATTTCAAGCAATAATTTTAGCTTCACAGTGTAACTTAATATCTATTTGAGTGTTTTTCTTCTTCAGGGTAATTTTGATTTTGCTTTATTTGTTTTTGTATTTGTGTGGAGACATTTATTGTTTGGGTTTGATTGTGAATTTTTGTGTTCTTTACATTGTAATGTTCTCACATCAATTTATTTGTAAAATCCAGTGAAAGTTTTTATTTGGATTGTTTTTCATAATGAAATGCCTTTTTTTTTAAAAAAAGAAAAATAATAATAATAATGTGATCATTTTGCTTATAATTTCTCATTTCAAGAATTACAAATGATAAAATGATTAACTTTGATAAGCTTATGTGCAGGTTATATAAGCAGTAGAAGGAGATTTGGGAATCTATTATCTTTACTGCATTTACATGACTCAACCTTTCCATAACTCCTTTCAAATTTTATCTTTCACTTGGTAAAGTTGCTTCTTTCTTTCCAAACAAATTTATTTGATTTTTTTCTCTTAAAGCTTTTTGTTCAACTCATTAGCGTATTTATTTTTGGAATCAAACCTTATATGGCTGCATAGTAAACATAGTTTGATTGTCTAAATCTAGACAACATTCGTCAGGCTCATTCAAAGACAAGGGCAATGGACTTTCAAGTTTGGAGAGAACTGAAACTGATGTTGTTGTAGTTATATGGTTAAGGATAGAGACAAAGCATTCAATTGTTGAAGGAGATTAAAGCATAGATGATGATAGTGATGAGAATTATGCTACCATTTAAAAACTTATGTTTGCTGTCAAAAGAGAGCCCAACTTTAATTTTGCCTTTCCAGAATATGGAAATGGTATCTTAGGTGTGTAAGGTATTGTTAATTCTTTGATGTTCATTTCATTGATTGTTGACACAAAATTGCCCAAACATTAGCACTTTCTTTAGTTTAGTAGGAGAAGAATTTCCATTAAAAATCAATAGAAATAAAAGAGATCTTGAATTAGAGTTAATAAGAGTATTCCTTGTTGCAGTGATAGAAATGATTAGATTTTGGAAATAAAGTGTCAATTTATATAGAGTTAATCGATATATTAAATTAATGAGATATCACTCAGAATTCTCCAAACTCTCTTTCCACCACAATGTCAGTAGTTGGAAATACTTCCAGTAAATCTCTCTCTTTTGAAAGGATCTGCTTTAGTATTTTTTTTTTCTTTGCGTTATGTATAAATATATAAAATTCAGAGATTACCACACAATAAATATTTTATTACTTTCGTAAATACTGCTATATTTATCATGCTAATACTCATTATTGAAGTGATTTATTTTACTTTGTTTCTTAGGGAATTATTTTTTAATTTTCTATGATTTCAATTTAATTATAAACTACCTAATATAAAATTATGTATACGTGCTTTGCACGTAACTTTTTTTTAGTATATATATATATATGAGTATGTTATGTTTGAATTTGACAACTTACAGCTTCCATACAAGTAGTTTTATTGGCTCACTATCTCTTGAATTATAATAGATAACTTTTTTCGGTTTTATTTTTTTGATCAGTTTCTTTTTTTTCTCTTTTTTTTTTGGAATTTTTAATGACTTTTTTTAGTTCACTATCTCTGATTTACAGGTGTCTTTTTTGACTCTTACTCTAATTTTTTAAATTGATTTTTAGATTTAGGTAGCTCTCTCTCTTTTTTTTTTCTTTTTGCTTTGTCTACTTTTTCGATCAATTTTATTTATTTATTTATTTTTTATCAGATAATTATTAGAATTTTTTTGTTCTTACTCGTATACTTATGTTAAAATTATAAGATCCATGAGTTTCTATTTCAAAATTAATTAACTATGAGAGAGTAATTCATAGATCTTACATATTTATTTATCTTTTTTAAACATTAACAATGTAAAACTCTCTCAAAAACTAATTGGCCATGAACAATGATTGAGAGTTGAAATTATACTTTCCTATACAAGAAATGCTAGAAAAGCATTACTAGGGCCTAACACGGTATTATACTACATATTATTAGTATAATTAAGTATCGAGTCCTATTTAACTTAAAAAAAATAACTTTTAAAAAATATTGTTATTTAATTATAAGACATCACCTATCAAAAAGTGTTGAGTCCACTACTAAATAACAATCATCTTATTCCTATACACAATAACGTATAACTAATATCTGAACGATACAATAATATATGTTATTAATTCACAATGTAATAAATTTACACAACTTTTTGTACTCTTGTAGAAATTTAATGTGTGATATTAATATTACAGACATTTACACCTAGCTAATTGCCACCATAGAATAAATTAACACGTTTTTTTTTCCAACATACCAAGCTAACGTAATAAATGATCCCAATATATTAGTAAAAGCATTCAAAATAATTAAAGCCAGCAATTTGCAGCAAGAAAATTAAAGGCAAAATCAGAATCTTCTATATGTACTAATTGAACAATAGTGAAAGAAGAAATAATTAATAATTAAGAAAGCCAAAATCGAATTCAAAGTAATAAGCTTTTGACAGATTAAGTTGGTAATTACACTAAAAGCAACCTATTTATTTATAAATAAATATAAAAATATTATTCACTTAATTGTGTGAAAAAGGCTAATGATCATAATGTAGACAAGTTTATTATGGACATAATTATTATGAAAATTTTATTTTGTTGTTCTTCTGTGTAGAAAGTGTTGATTAATAACATATGTAAAGCACGTAAAAATAGAGTGATTTCACTTTATATTATATATTAATTTTAACAATAATAATAAAAAATGAAGATATATTAATATGTGGGGTTTGGGACATAATCATTTGGAGATAAGGTTTCGATCTCATTACTCCTTTTCATCTCTTATAGTTATATACTATAACTCTCTTGAGTAATACTTAAGCAAAAAACCACTGCATGCACAACATAAGACTAGTTAAGATTATTATTCATATCACTATAAATAAATAATGTCATACATAAAAATATACATAAAACGATTACACATGATCTTATCTTATTACTATAGAAAAAAAAAATGATGATGATTATATACATAGGACAGGTGCACATGAGGTTAGTACATGTCAAAATCAAATAGATATCCTAATATATATTTATATATATATTTTGCTTATGAAATTAATTCTACAACATATATACATGACTATATATATTAATTATTAGTATTCTATTTATTTGGAAATTAGCAACACAAAATTGTAAAGCTTAATTTCTTTAAACTTGCCGGTAACAAAAGACATAATTGACTTTAAAATAAAATTCCCTTTCATGGAATTTGGAAATATTTGGAAATAGGGCATATATTTATTTCACCATGTATATTTGTTTATAAATAAAACTTTCCTTGTATTACCCAATACTATATTGAGAGAAAACATTCTGGGTCCAATATTTTTTTTTTCCAACTTTATAGGTTTCTTATTAATATAAAAATAAAAAAATGTCTCCAATATATATGGACCAAAAGAAAACTTGGTAAACACTTCATTTTCTCAAATGTAAATTATATTCTAGATTTGATTCCCTTTTTGTTAGATTCTTCATTTATACTACTTTCCATTATTGGCTATCCATTTCTCTTATTATATACATGAATTTATTTATACAAAATTATTTCAAATATTTATTTACTTAATCCGTGGTGTATCAATTTGTAATATTACTTTTACAATTCAATACAATAATATATATGGACTACAGAAATTACTTCATTTATATATACTATAATATATATTATCATATATAGTATGTCCAAGAGGGACTAATTTTACCTCTCAAATATTTTATAATTTTTATTGAAAAGAAAATATTTTATAATTTAAATATATATTATTTTAGTGTACTATAAATAGAGGGAAACACTTATTCCCTTAAATTTGGATTTATTGAAACATTAACTTCTAAAATATGGCAAAATGGCATGTGGAGGTGTTTTTAATAAATTTAATTTTTTTTCAAGAGGATGTTTATTGTATAATTTAAATATCATGCATATTTATATGAAATTTTAAATAATTTACAATATAAAAAATAAATAATTTATTGCATAAGTATTAATTTATGTATATACACGTATGTGGTTAAAACTATTTATTTGTAGTTATGTTTTATTTTCTTAGTAAACTATTCAAAATTATTCAAAAAAAAAAAAAAAATCTATAATAATTACAATGTACAATGTTGTATAAAGGAAAATTTTGAATTTAAACAGATCCATCAAAAAACATGCAAATCAAATAAATTAGGAGAGTTCTAAAAGTACTTCAGATAATTATAAACCTAAAATATCATCTACTGAAGAACTTATAAACTCATTAAAATATGATCATTAATTTTTATTTTTATTTTAAGAGCTTCTCCAACCATTATTGTTCAAAAATCTCTTTTTTATTGTTATTATTTCAAAGTTAAAATTTATTTAACGAAAATCCCTCAATGATCCACTTTTATCTTCGTCTTTATTTAAATAAAAAACTATTTCCTTTTAATAATAAAGGCAACACTATTTATACAAAGACAATAATAAATACCTAGAACGTATTTTGTTTAAGAACGTTTAGTTTTCTCTAAATAAAATATTATATATTTAATTTTTAGTTTTATTATTATGATTATAATGTTAAATATACAACAAAAAATCAATAACAAAAAAAAACCACTAACATTATCAAATAAAATTTAAATTACAAAATTTAACTAACAACAATTAAAATAAAAACAACAACAACAATAATATATAACCCTTACCCAAAAAAAAACACTAATACTACTACCAATGTAAATCAAGTCCAAATGTATAATATTTCTATATTAATTATCAATCTATATAATTTGTCATTTATAAAACATTACTTTATATATTTATTAATTAAATTATTTATTTATTGAAGATCTAGAAATATTCACAATGGGAGATGAAATGTACACATGAAAAAAAAAAAAGAAGAAGAAGAAGGTGATACAAAATAAAATAGTGACAAGTAAATGGCCTTATATATTCATATATATAATGTAAGCCTTAACTATAATAAGCTAATATTGGCAAATGTCCCTCCTTATTTTATATTATTTTTAACATATATATATATATAATTGAAAAATTCTATAATGCACCCCCTTAAAAGGGATGCATCAATATATTTTTATCTGTTTTGGTATCCGAAATAATTTTTTAATTAATTTTTTTTCATAATAATATAAATTATAGTTATTTAAGACACCCTGCAAAATTTTAAAAATTTTAGAAAAATTTAACATGTGGAAAATTGCGTTCAAATACTGTATTACGCGCGTGACTATTTTATTTTATACGGGTGTAAAATAGACTGTTCGAACATTAAATTTTATATTATTTTTAGATGCCAAAACAAGTAAAGAGAGTATCAATACATTAAAATAAGAAAATATATTATAAAATTACCCTATATAATTTATTAAAAAATTTAATAAATATATATATGCAATAAAAAAATCTCATAAATATATCTTTAATAAATATCTTTAATTATCACAAATATCTCTGTTTGTCGTCTACCTTTATATATAATAAAAATAAGTAATTTGTACTATAAATACTTAAATTCAACTCTCAATTGTAAATAATTACTTAATTTTAATTTTTAACGGTAATAAAACATTAAGTTATATTTTTGGAATTCTGTATACCTGTTTGTTAAATATGAAGTCATTATACACTATTATTTTTTTATTGGTATATTTAAACTATTTCTTTTCAAAAATAAAAATTTAATAACTTAGACCAATTAGAAATTATCACACCATAATTGACTTAACACTTAACAGATATGTACTTACAGAAATTTTAAAATTATAATTTAGGATATTAAATATAAGTATTTATTTATAAACATGAGTTAAACTTAAATATTTATACCACAAACTTACTCAAATAAAAATTTAATAGAAAAAATGTAAAAGGCAAAAATAATACAAAGAGTGGTAGTATAGTAGTAGTAGTAGTATAAGATAGAGATGAAATTTGTATGTTTGCCAAAACCAAAGTAATTAACTCAGTGAGATAGTTCGTACCTAAATATGAAGCTAAGTAATTAAAGGCTAAGTCAATTATGAACGCATCCCCTATCATATATAAAATCTATCCACACACATTCTATTACTAAACATTAAATCTCTCTCTACTGCTTTAATTTTTGGGTGCTGCTATACATTTTCAACTCCAACATTATTACACTTTTGCTTTGCGGCACCATTACACAACTTTTTCCTATACATTTTCAAATCAATTTATTTATATCAATAAAACATTTTCCTTTCCTTCCTTTACTCACTTTTTTTTTAAAAAAAAAATTGTTATTATTATTAGAAAATTTAACTTGTAACCGTTCACATTACTAAAGAATAGTCTACATTTTCATTTCATATTTTTGGCCAAGTCATATATATTATATAGTAGTTACGAAATAAAAGGCTTAAATTTTCACACTTGTGTGTGGGTCCCACTTATTTCAAACCAATCAACCGGCCACAAGGACCGTAAATTGCGCTCTTGCTCGTGTGTGGGACACAAAAGAATGCCACGCTTTCTTACATAAAAAATAAATAAATAATAATAATAAAGAAAAATAGAAAAATAAATTATACAATTAGACTTAATTAATATAGATACACTCTTTTAATCCAAAAATGAAAAGGTATTACATGGCCAAAGTCTCTTAACAAAACTCCACTCAACAGTCAACCATTCTTACTACTACTACTCCCTCATAATATAATAAATATTTAAAAAAAAAAAAAACTAAATAATATAATAAAGAAAAGAAAAAACAGAATTTATTTAATTTAATTTTTTTTTTTATTTTATTTTAATTTTGTTGTTGCAGCCTGAACAAAATCTGCCGAGAAATCGGCAAGGCAACGGCGGCAACACTCGGTCCAATGACTGTGGCTGCCACTGTGAATTTCTCAGAGGACCACAAGAGGGTCTGAACCAAACAAAATATCTCTAAAGAGATCGTCTCCACCTTGACACAACGAATCAGTACCGGACGACGTGTCGTATGGTGACTCAATGAACATGTCACTGAAATCTTCTTTTATTATATAGTCCGGTAAAGGTTGAATAACCATATCGTCTGATGCGCTAACTTCGTTGTTGTCGTTTTCAATCTTTATGTCGTCTAATAAGAAAAACGACGGGTCAAATAGTGTCGTTGATTCTGGGGAGTATTCGAAATTGAAGAACTCGTCCTCGAATGGAGGTAAGTCAAACGACAAGTAATCACCCAAATCGTTTGGTACACCGTTCGTTGTCGTTTCGCCTTGGCACTCTTGGATTACAGCTTCTTCTTCTTCTTCTTCTTCTGGTTCTTGTTTCAGAGGTTGAGACAATACTTCTGGTTCTAGAATGAAGTCGTCTAGTATGGGTTTTTGACCACCTTCTTCTTCGTTTGAGTGAGTTCTGAAATGAAGAACTGAAGTCGGAGAAGAAAGGTTTCTCGACTCTTCGCTCGATTCGTACCCAGATACCGATGCTGAAGCTCTTCCGGTAATTTCCGGCTCTGCCGGATTTTCTTTCGCCGAAGGAGTGACGAAGTTGGTCAAAGCGTCAGGTCCACGAAGCTTAATGGCAGCGTTGTCGTACACCATGGCAGCTTCCTCTGCCGTATCGTACGTACCTAACCAGAGCCGTACACGTCTAGCTGGATCTCGAATCTCAGCCGCCCATTTACCCCACGGCCGTTGTCGAACTCCTCTAAACTTCTTAACCGGAGATGAAGAAGAAGAAGAAGTATTAGAGGTTTTGATGGGTCTCCGGCAAGTGGGTCCGGCTTCAACCGCCGGTCTTTTTCGAACATTAGAGACAAGATTGGGTTTACAGCTAGTCTCGATGTTAACTTCGTGTACATATCGCTTCACCCTTTGACGACTGAAGAACTCTCCTTCTTCATCGCTGGAAGAATCAGTCGCATCCGGGTCGGTAATGGATATCCGTACGGTTCTGGGAACGGCGAAACTTGAATCCGACGATGATTTCTTCGAGGGTCTGGTTAACTTTTTGGTGATACTCCGGTGCTCAGTGCATTTTATCGGACATAGGATACTCTGCTCCATCATAACTATACCAAAATTTCACTTCAGATTCTCATCAAGCGAAAAGAAGAAAAGAAAGAAAGATTTAGACCCGAATAAAATTAAAAGGGATTCGAAAGAAAAAGGAAACTAACGAAATCGTGAAGCTGAAGCCTTATGAGTTATTTAACGATAAGAGAGACAAGGGAAAAAGAAACTGTGAAAAGGGGTACCTAAAAAGGCCAAAGCTGATTCAAAAATCGAAAAACTAATTTGAAGGGCTTGTTAGGCAAAAAGAGAAAGGACTTAAAAGACTGAGCAGGATGGAAAACAAAGGGTGTATACAGCTTAGAACCAGAAAAGAGAATCTACCAAAGTTAATAAGGAAACTGAGTAACTGTGTTTTTTTTTTTTTTGGGTTCACTGTACTCTACTACCACTACTGTTACTTCTGCCCTGCTTTAATGCCAGCCAAGAACTTTCTGTTATATTTTCTTTCCTTTTCCTGGAAAATATGTTGGGATTGTTTCTTCAATCAAAAGGAATGAGTCAATTGGGAAAAAAAAGAGGAGTTGTTGTACAGATGAATATGAATGAATAACTCTTACAAGTGTACGAATGAGAGAGTGAGAGAAAGCGATAGAGAGAGTTTGTGAGTTTTGAGAGAGAAAAAAAAGTTCAGTGTTGTGTTGCGAAATGCTGTAAATTGCATTTTTATAGGATACCCAACAGCCCAAAATAAATAAATAAATAAATAAATAAATATAAAGTAAAGTATTTATTAATATTGTTATCAATTAATTAATTAATTAATACCCATTTCCTATTTCCCATTTTAATCAAAAAAGGAAACAAAATTAATAGAGCGGTCATATCAAAGGGCCGGTCGGCGTCGGTCCGAAGATCCCGGTCACAACCGTGGCAATTAAAATACGTTCCGCCGCATCCCGATGATGCTTTAAGATCTCGACACGTGGACTTCTGGGGTCCACGATAACTTTGGCCCAATTAGAGAACACCGCACCAGGATGAATGCTTTTAAGATCTCGCCACGTGGACAATTTAAGGTCCACGA
Source organism: Cannabis sativa (assembly GCF_029168945.1). NCBI lineage: Eukaryota > Viridiplantae > Streptophyta > Magnoliopsida > Rosales > Cannabaceae > Cannabis > Cannabis sativa. Next base: position 6,045,317 of record NC_083605.1, read on the forward strand.
AGACTTTATGCTTTAAGATCTCGCCACGTGGAATATGTGGGGTCCACTATGACTTTGGCCCAATTAGAGAACATCATAATGTACTGAGTCAGCATTTAAATTTTTTTATCTTGAAATCTGTGTTGGGTGTCACGTGAGGGCCAAGATACCCGGCTATGCTGTTAATTTAGTCGGTCAAATTATTTGACCGTTCGAATTAAAAATATGTCAAGGGAGAGTTAATTGCTCTGCTTTGTTCCCTTAATTCGCCCACTAATTAGACTACAAAACCAAAAGTAATAATCTTATCACTGCGAGGGCATTTTCGTCTTTTCATTGTTAAATTACCATACATACACCGAGTGTGTAACAATTCATTCTGTGCTGTCTTTGTTGGCATTATAGTTATTTATTACTTTATTATCTCTTTCATTCATCTGAGATTTTTCAAGTTTGATATTTTGTTTTTGTTTTTATTTTAATCTTTTTTTTTTACAATTACAGCTATAAAAATAAAAGTAACGTGGCAAGCAACCTAGAATTCGCCGCCATTTATAATTCGGTTTTGTACGTCTCTGGGTTTTTTGTGTACTCGGTGTTACTTCTACCGAGATATGCTAATAGCTTATTGTATTTTATTTTAAAGAAAATGAGTGATTTATTATTTACTTACCATAACAAATTTGAGTAGTTACTAAAAAAAAATTGGAATTTGGGAAATGTTATTGGGTGGAAGAGAAACTCGAGATTTGTTCCCAATCACGTAAAATCAATAAATAGAGTTTTAATTCCCACAAAAAACTAAATAGAATTTATTTTTATTTTCTTATATCAGATTTCATCACTATTTTTCTGAATAACTCTATAACTTAATATTGGTAATGGGTTAAATATTATATTTGCAGTTATTTGTTGAGTTTTTTTTTTCGTTTTGACTAAAAAAAATAACAATATTATAAAAATATTTTTAGCTGGCCAAATAAATAAATATACTGCACTAATAAAAAAAAATTACACAAATACCACTTACACACACCTTCAACTAGGGGTGTACAGAAAGTCATCCAATCCAATTCCAACCGACCGATCCAATAGAATCGGATATCCAATCATAATTGGATCGGATCGGATGTAAATTTTAAAAATCCAATTGGATCGGATCGGATATTGGATGAGACATCCGATCCAATGGATAACCGATCCAATCCAATCCAATATCATCCAATGTCCATCCAATCATATTTAATATTTATAATTTTATATATTTAATTATTTTATATATTATTTTATTATCTATGTTAGATTATTAGGTTTTAAATTATGTTTTTTCATATATATATTTTTTTTTAATGAAATTAGCCTAAATAGTGGTTAAAATGGATTGGATTCATCCATGGGATCCATTGGATGGATCCAATCCAATCTAATAAAAAACCAGTTAAAGCATCCAATGGATGAAACCGATCCAATCCAATACATCCATTGGATCGGATCGGATCGGATGACTCAATTCAATTGGATTGGATCGGATGGAAAAATCCAATATCCAATAAATAATTGGATTGGATCGGATGGGTCCAAATCCATTGGATGTGATCCAATGAATACCCCTACCTTCAAACCAAGATCCATGCTTCCTGGGCAACTATCGCGCAACAATCGCAAAACTACACAGTAACCGAAACGAAAATTCAATCAGAAAGAGAACCACCATTAATTCCGACGACTTCACTTGAGAAGACAACCAAAATCAATCAAAACAGGAGCTGCTTCGAATTCATAACAAAAGTGTAGAAAAACTACTACGAAACTAAAATTCAACTATTAATCCAGTTTAATTTGCATAAAACTAATGTTTTGACTTCAATTTTTAGATCCATCAAAGACAGATCTCAAAAAGTTGAACTGGAGTTCCCAAACAATCCAACTCAAGTATAATCCAAAAAAGTTTACATCAATACTATAGTAAAATATTTATCCTGGTGTATTTTTGTTGTTTTCCAAATTTCTAATAGTGAATTTATTCATTTCAAATCATTAAGAGACATGTAGATAGAGTTATGTATGTGGAAACACTATTTTGATTTTTAATGTTTCACAACAGTTGCATTACAGTTGCCTAAACATTTTGCTATTAACAGTTATTTCGTCTGATTGAAACCTTCGTCTGATGCAACCTTCAGCCAACCACCCAGAAACTTTCGTCTGATGCAACCTTCAGTCAACCACCTAGCAACCACCCTGTAACCATCATCTGATTCGTCGGATGCAACCACCGTGCAACCACGCAGCAACTATTGTCTGATTGTGTAAGTGATGATAGTGTAAGTGGTATTTTAGTAATTAAAATCACATAAAAGGTATAAATGTTGTTTTTACCTTATGAAAGTATTTTTGTAAATAAAATGTCAATTTATATTTTTTATGTAATAATTCCTTATTTATTTACCCACTTTAACCAATATTCAACAATAAGTATTTAACTAAAGAAAAAATTTATGTGCACCCTAAAATTTTATAAATACACTTTATTTTAATAATTTATATTTTTTATATAAAATATATAGCTTCGATTATAATAATTTTTTTTATGTTTTAAATATTATAACAAAAAATTAAAATATAACATAACATTTTATCATAAAAAAATAAAAAATATATATACATATTTATTTTATAAAAACATTATGAAAATAAATTAAAATAAATATTGAAAGTTGTTTACACCAAAAGTAGTACTGTGGACATCAATATTTGACACGTGGTAAGAAAGATGACATCTCAGAGTTAAGTAGTCTCGAGTCATAACAAGTCGACCTAGGAAGGGTCCCTAGCCCTGCGCCTAGGTTGACTTCGAAAACTCCAGAATGGAAGTTTGGATATCAATAACTCATTTTCAACTCACTATCTTTCAGTATTCTGTACCATGAAGAAATAGAGCAATCAAATCCAGGTCAGGGGAGCTGAAATTACATGAACATGTACCCTAGGAGTCAACTTGGGCACCAAGGGTTTCACCCAGGGCCCACTTTGATATCCCCATCAAGGGTTTCAATTTTTGAGACAGTCTCAGTGTAAATGGGTCAAATTTTACATTGGGATACGAACTAGACATACCATGGACATATTAGAGGTATAAAAATTAGATTTGGAGAAAATTCATTTGTGAGCACCCGGAGCACTCAGTGCTCGGGCACACAGCGCCCAAGTTGACAATTTGCCAGCCTAGGCAACTTTCAAGTATAAGATCGACGATCTTTCTTTTGTATCATCTTTGTCTTCATCAAAAATATGGAAATAGGTACTTTCGGGGAAGAAACAACACTTCTGAAGTGCCAGAAGCAAGGCCTAGCGCCCAAGTTGACAATTGGCCAATCTGGGTAACTTCTAAGTATGAGATCGACGATCTGACTTTTGTATCATCTTTGTCTTCATCAAAAATGAGAAAATAGGTACTTTCAGGGAAGAACCAACACTTCTTGAGTGCAAGATGCAAGGCCCAGCGCCCAGGTTGACACTTAGGGCTAGCCCAGGGCCCAAGTTGGAATTTTGTCAATCTGGGCAGATTTGATGATGTTTTCCAAGAAGTCTTTCGAGCATCTTCTCCGTTTTCAACAAAGATTAAGATTCAACTATTTTTGGAGACCAAACGGAACTTCTGAAAGGCCATGAAGGGGACTCACCACCTTGGTTGACACCTGGCACTAGGCCTAGCGCCCAAGTTTACATATTGTGAACCTAGGTTTTTTTCGAATCAAGTTCTCAAAAAAGTGTTCTGGACATTTTTTCCATCATCAAAAATACTGAAGATTCAAGCAAACTTAGGGAGAAAACCAAAAACCTGAGGCCCTAGAAGCACAGCCCAACGCCTAGGTTGATAGTCAACTTGCTGCGCTGGTTTCAATCATTCAAATGCAAAATTTTATCCGAGCATTCAATCTAAAATGGTAAAAATGGGGTAGGAGACCTCTTCCTAAACTGAAAGAACCTTGGAAGTATCAAAATGACAATCCAGGAGCTCGAAAATGAAGTACACATCACCCAGGTTGAAAAGTAGGCTGGTGCGCTAGGTTCTGCTTATCCAATTTTGATTCTGCCTCGATCGCTCGTCTAGTTTTTTACAATAATTAAGATCTATGAAGTCAGAGAAGTCAATTTCACAACGACACATTTCTCATTTCCAACTTCGGAAAATCATTCGAAAATGAAGAGTTTCAAGTCTCTTATTTTCGCGAAACAGCAACATCTCTGAACACTAGTGACTAGCTTCGCTAGAACACAGAAACAGACTATGTGATGTCAAAATATCACTTAGGCACCAAAAAGTACATCCCTAGGATGTTTTACCATTCACTCAGCGTCCAGGTTGACATCATATGTCTATCTGGCGGCTCTGATACCAAATTGTAACACCCTAACTAGCATAGGCGTATTACGTGATTTTCAAACATACTGTGCAGCTCGTTGCTAATCAACGAGGTTTATGGAAAACGTGATTAATTAAAAATTTTGCTTTTTAATTAAACTTATAAAATATTTATACAAAATATTCGGGATCCCGATTACAAAACTATTTACAAAAGTTTACTGTCTGTACAAAATACTTGTCGCCTAGCGACTAATTACAAAAATAGCCTCGCTGTCCCGATGATCGTACGCTCCAGGCCTAACCGCCCCGACATGTACAATCTTCACCGGCTCGCTCACGGTCCATCAGCCGTAGCCTTGCCCTTACCTACACATAAACATAGAACTGTGAGTCGACAGACTCAGTAAGAAAAGCATAATAATAATCATACATAAATCCCGAGTCATGATCAGACGCCCATACCCCTGACCATAACCCTAACTGTCGTGTCCAACACGATACTGAGTCCTGAACGTTCATAGAGACGGTACTAAATGACAAGTAACAGCCTATACTCGGTCGAACTGGTCATACTCCAGCTGCTAGTCATACTCTAGCCTGTACCGATGTGTTACGATGTCACCATACTCGGTCGAATCGGTCATACTCCAAATTGCTAGTCATACTCTACTTTGTACCGATGTGATACGTCAAATAGTACGGAACCACCAACCTAAGTATCGGCCTATACTCGCATTAATCGGTCATACTCCACCGCTAGTCATACTCTAGCTGTGCCGATGTGATACGGTGTCGGCTATACTCGGTCAACCGGTCATACTCCACTGCTAGTCATACTCTACTTCGTACCGATGTGACACAGTCGGATGGTTCGAAGCCAACATACATATCTAATGTAATCTAACAGGCTTCCTAACATGCACGCTAAACATGTAATCTATATATGCATACTGTTATACTAATCTTACCTCAATTCTAAATTTAAGTGTGCCGGTCAACCTGACTGGAACGAACTGCGCGGCGAATTACAAGCTCCTAAATCAAAACAATCACAACACTATAAGTGATACGCTAAATCACTTCCCGGGGACTTAAACTAGGAACTAAAAGTTTCCCTATCGATAAAAAGCATGGCAATACCCCAAATAACATAAAAACGAGGAAAACTAGGGTTTTTGAAAATTCCCCAACTGGCAGACCGGTTGTCCAACCGGAATTCCGGTTCTGGAAATTTTCAAAACCCATCCGGAATTCCGGATGCACAACCGGAATTCCGGTTCCTCGCAGGCAGAACACATCATTTCATAACTCTTTCAAATCAAATCCAAAACACACAAAACCTTCCAGACCTGTTCTAAACATCCCATAGAACATTTCTAAAGCAACTACACAGTCCAGAACACACATAATTAAAAATCACCATGTGAGCTCCAAGCTTTGAGTTCAAACCCAAACTTGGCTAAAGCTCACTTACAAGCCTCAAAACTAGATTAAAACTACATAATCATGCATAATAACACTGCAGAAAACAAACTCAAACTCATGTATTAACTACAGCCACCAATTTCGAAAATTCCCTTTGAAAACTAAATTTTTGAGCTAAAATCTCCACAAC